>NC_089581.1:58665288-59030867 GCF_019320115.1 Miscanthus floridulus | reverse complement strand
CCTAACCTTCACCGGATCTAGATTACATTCATTTATCTTGGTCAAGCTTTTAGCTCTTTCCACCCCTATTTTTTCATGATTTAAGCAATTAACTCGTATAGCTTCAAGTATTGATAATTTTCACGTACTCGACTTCTACCGTTCTAAGCATGCTAAACATGAATAATGCACTATGCAAGTAAACAAGCAACACTTCAAGCTTGATATGAATCAAGAAGGAATGAAAGTTAAACAGGATGCATCTAAGTCATCGCATGCACTATGCAAGTAAACAAGCAACACTTCAAGCTTGATATGAATCAAGAAGGAATGAAAGTTAAACAGGTTGCATCTAAGTCATCGCATACATACATAACATGCAAGTACATAGCACATATTTAAGTTATGCTTGGAGAAAAGAGTCAAGGATGCTTAGGTTCGTACCTTATGGCTAAGTGGGGGATTGGGGAGTTCATGTTCAGCCACAAACTCGCCTTCCTACTTAATGAGTGCCTCCTAGGCTGCCTCCATCCCTACATGAGTACAATCAAAGACAACATGAAATGCAATTTAACCTTTTTTTGGGGTGGGGGCACTACAAATTTTCTCAAAAATTGATTGAATTTGAAATTTTTATTGGAAACTATACGGATTTAGTAGGGTCTTGGCCCCTCCTTGTCCTATCTCTCTGCCACTGAGTACAATGATGCACAAGTAAACATGATGCTTATGATCTACAATGCTTGTTCATGAACAAGATGGAAATACATTATGCATAGTTTGGAACTTAATTAGGGACTATAGGTAATGCTAGAGGGTTAGGACAATACCATGGCCGCTGGACTACCCACCCCGCCATCCGACTAGGACTTCAGCACTTGGGGCTTGGTTCCAAGGGCACTCGACTCTATGTAGTCTAGACAGATTACCGTTGCGAGCACCCAGACCGTCCATTTGAACATTATAGATCATGCTTTGTTCTGGAGTGTTAGTTAGGTTTGCACTTGCAGATTGCCTGGGTGATCCTTTGACCTTCCATGTGTTTCAAATAGAAACAACTAAGTTATAGGTCAGGTTTTGCTCTAGTGACTATTCGGTGGTGTAGGTCTTTGTCAGTGCCAAAGAAGGCGTTGAGGTCCAAACTCAAGATTGCCCAAAGCGAACTGGGCCAAACCTTTGTGCATAGCTATCTAGTAGTTGTTTGGGATTCCTAGAGTGCATCTAAGGAGGTGCATTGGGTAGCTTGTGCATTGAAACTTTATAGCATCCATGACTATCTTACCATGTTTGTGAGATGGAGATTTCCATGTGAAGCTTCCTATGATTTTTAGGGTTAGAGCTTACCCTTCACGTCTAAGGTTCAAGCTTGGGTCCCTAGGTTGGTGTAGAAGGTATGGGGATTGTCCTTTTTCTTCTCGCCCCCCCTGTTCCTTCTTCCCCACCAAGCCAGATGTTGGGAACTTTCTTAGCTCCATCCTAGCAATTGGGAATGTCTTGGGGAACGAATAGGGGCTTCAACACCTCCTCCACCTTGGTTCTCTTCTCCTATCTTGTGTTCTTGGTTATAGGAAGGGGAAGGAGTGTAGGGAAAGATTGATAGCATGAAGAGGGTGATGACACTCCTGTTGACATGTGGGGCCAAGAGTGGTGTACTTTGGACAGCTCATAAATTGCATAGCTTTTGTCGTCAACATGTTCTAGTGGATCATCTGATATCCCTATTGAACCATTCGTCAGAACATGACTCTGAATCTATTACTCCTTTCATTCCAAATTATAAAATGTTTTCTCTTTTCTAGATATATTATTTTTATTATGAATCTAGACATAGTGTATATCTAAGCGTATAACAAAAACTATGTATCTAAAAGTCAAAATATCATAATTTGGAATGGAGAGAGTATATGATTGAGAAAATATTATTGAAGTCTCACGGTTCAGTTGGACTAGCACACCGACTTGTTAATTTCAAGAATACATAACACACTGGTTTTGCAAGTATGAATGTTGATGATGCAAGACTCATGGGCCCCGTTTGTTTCGTAGAAAATTGGCTTACGCTGATGCTGATTTATTGTGAGAGGCGCTGGAAAGTAATGTTGAAGTAGTTCAAGTGAAGTAGGTAGTTACACGTTACAATACCAGTCTACTATAGACCTGTTTCGTCTTTCTTTCGACGGTATTTATTAGCGCCACCCACGAAAATTATTATTAGACCACAAAAGGTCTAAGAAAAGAAAGGAAACTAGTATCACTTTGGCCTTGCAGGCTGGGAAAGTAAATCATATGGGCCATTTGGGCCTTGAACTTACGGGAATGCAATAATTTGAGGAAGTCCAACCAAAGTTTCCGTACTCGCTCTAGCCGATACGGCGTTTAGACGACCCAGTTCCGGCCGCCGCGTTGCTCCGACGGCCGCTGCGGCGGGCGGAAGCACCCTCGGGCGCGGGGCGCCAGCCGCCTATCTCTCCCCTTCCCGCGGCTGGCCTGGAAAGAATCACCGGGAAAGAGTTGAGGAGAGTGTTCGGTGGAGAAAGCGGAGGAAGAGATGGTCTGGGCGCTGGCCCCCGTCGACACAGCGCGCGGTGCGCCGCCTCTCCTGTCCCCGTCCAGATACTTATCACCTTCCTATTTCGCGGGCTTTTGTGTGGGTTTCGGTCGATGGTTTGGTGAATGCTTGTTCTTGTGTTTCGCAGGGTCGCAGAAGCGTTACATCTTCGCCGCCGGGACGTACAAGGTCGGCCGCAAAGGTGCCTCCTTAGACCTCCCCTTGCGTTTCTTTTGCGATTTATTGCTGTTAATTGGTGTGACGGTGAGCCACTTCTTTTTAGCGCTTGTTGTGTCGCTTCTCGCTAAAGGGAGATCATGATGCGTGATTACTCGGATTAAAAATAGCAATGTGAACTAGGAAAAGGTTTATGAATTTATGGGTTTGCTACTTATTATTGAATCGGCAATGGAGAAGAACAAAGCTCCTTTTCTTGTGGTTTTATTAAAGTTTATCTTGTCTTGTCTTGTCTTGTCTTAAATTCACTTGACCTAGTACACGAAACTATATACTGATATTGGTGATTTCCACTACAGATTGTGATGTCATTGTTCAAACTGACACATCTATATCCCGAGTCCACGCGGAGATTGCAATTGAAAAGATGGTTGCCTGGGATCCGCATTCTGGTGCACCTGCCAGTCCATCATTTGTTCGTGTAATCGACCGATCAAAGTATGGCACATTTGTCAACAAAGTACATGGAACCCAGGGCCGTCGTCTGCATAAAGATGAAGATATGATGCTTACTGATGGGGATGCTGTGACTTTTGGAACTGGTAGTGCAACCTTCAGGTGAGCCCAAGTCAAAATATCCCATACATTTGCTAACCCCTTCACTTAGTACACACCTTTTAAGTTTTAAATTTAAAAACACCTTATCGATACATGACTCTATCTTAGCCCTTTTTATTTACTCATATGCACCATTGTGCTCCTTTGCTGTGAAAGTTGAACCAATTGTACTTATTTCAGTTTTTATCTTTCTTATTGCAGGTTGTCATTTGTTCCAATAGTGGCCTATTTTCATGGCGGAAAGTCGGCACGAATTGATCCACCATTACATGCAGTCATGAAATCTATTGGTTAGTGGTAATCAGCACTTCCATTCTGTAGTAGCAGCACTGTTAGTTCATTTGAAAGCATATTAGTTCATTTTTTATTTCGTGAATGTGGCTACAGCTGTTGATAAATGATAACCTGTTTTTCTCTTTTGCACACTAATGATGCCCACCATTTTTGTTTGATGTTTTGGAAGGTGCATATGCTACTTGTAAGTGGAACAATGAATGTACGCATGTTCTTGTTGATGAATCATGTTCGTTGACACCTGAGCTCCTCTATGCAGTTATGGCAAAGAAGCAGATCGTGTTGGGAGACTGGTTTAAGGTACTTCCTTTCCCCTATGGCCATACTTCTTATATGCTCCACAGCTCCAATGTTTTAGATCATTGAATTGTTATCTTCCATGTAGACAGGCTTGTGTGAATTAGCTTGCTGCACAATACTAGGTTAAAAATCATGGTCATATAGAATATAGATGACCCAGGGTGTCACTGGTTTTGACTCTTGAATGTGAATTAGCATTCAACTCCTAGGGCTTGTTCGGTAAGGGTGAAATCCATCCGGAATTGTTCCATTTGATATTATGCTATATAAATTAACAAAGCAATCTCGGTAGGAATAAATCCAGGTCATGAATCCCTAAGAAACGAACAGGCCCCTAGTTAAGTTGTGGCGTATATAAACCATTCTTATACCGCATGTCTCCAGCTGAGTTCTGTATTTTTTTTAATCTGTTTCAGGCAATGGCTGAAAAGAACATACACGCAGAGATCCCTTCTTGCACACAGTAAGTTGTGGACACCCCTTCGATGCTTGATAATATAGTTCGTGTGGATCCTTGTTCATGTTGTGCTTGCTTTATGATCATAGACAGTGAGGTGTTTTTGTTGGAACTTGATCCAGATACATTCCAAACTTGACTCTTGATGGGATGGTTATCAAGATGGTGGATATCAACGCCATTCAGAACTGCCTAGCAGGCTATACTTTTATCCTGGGGTCATCAGATAAAGTGGTGTACTGTTCTTTTTCTGTAGAAAGAAAGAAGATCATTAGACACTTTATTGTTGACTAATTCTATTCATGTGCAGTATCAATTTGGTGAGAAGCTCCCTGGATTACTGGAATCAACTGGAGCAAAATACCTCCACATTGATGACTTTTGTGCAAACAGCCAGGCAAGTGCTGATGATAAAACTATTTTATGGTTGCTGTCTTCAGAAAATATGGGATGTGTAATCTGTTTTTGTCCAATCGGGCATGTAGCACAAATTTCAAGTTTTCCCTACTGGTCTATGCCAGTAAAATTTTGCACAAGTTTTTCTAGTTGATTGCTGCATTGCTTTTGATACTGATTTTCTACCTTTTTGTTGATAGGACTCAGCAGCTGGAGATACCGATCAACAAATTCTTGTAGTTCCTGCAAGATATCCTTTGGAATTCAGCAAGATACGTGGGTTATTTACTTTGTCAAAGATCAGTGATGTTAAGCTATTTGCTGCTACATTATCTGGCCGCTTGGAAGCAACTTCTATTGAACCACCTGCTTGTAAGTATTAAAAGAACAAATTCGTTCACTGGCTCACTGCTATTCCCTTTTTTCTTTTATCTTCGCATTAGCAATAGCACCTTTGATGCCTTTCCCTGGATAAAATCAAGCTATAAATTCATATGTTCTTTTTATTCTATTTCTGTCAGTCATCGTTACATCCTCGAATTCCACGGATGACACTATTGTGGCAGATTCGGATGTTGAAATGGAGACAGCAACTTCTAATCCTACTGGTGCTGCTAACAAGTCTCAACAGCACATTGAGAATATCTCTGATGACGAAAAGGAAATCACAAATATAACCAATGAAGTTGCTGTAAGTATCAGTGCAACAAAGGGTAATGTTATTCACCCAAAATACCCAGAAAAAGTTGAAGATTTGAAACCTATTGAGGAGGATGTGAAGGTCATAGAGAAAACAGCAATGTATAGGTCCACAGCTAGAGATGAGGATGCTCGCATTTTCAACAAGGCGCCAAAGGATGAGAATTTGGACACCAGCAGGGACGGGGCTTCTGATGTCATATTTAGTCAGAATCTGGTTGTCAGAAGCCTCCCTCAGTCAGCTCCTGCTGCACCAACAGAAGTTGGAGGTGTTAACTTCAAACGTTTCAGGAAGGTATGATATATATAGCAATTGTGTGTATAAATCCTTTTTGGCACTAGTAACTGAATGCAAGCTTGTTTACTTATGGGCCTCTGACCTTTTGCTTTAGAGGGAAACAGTGTCTGGAAACAGCTTCAAGGACCTTGTTTCATTTGCGCGGGAACCATACAGGCAAGAGCTCAAAAGGTTTCCAGTGAATTTTGAAAGGCTATTGATAATAATTAGACACGAAACTTCAATGAGTTTGTTTTCTTTCTGCAGAGAATCAGACTACGAACGTGGCACATTGACCGATTTCATGCGGGAGGAGAAGCAGCGGAAACAAATGGAAGCCATTGCAGATGACCTCTTCAACAATGCAAAGGTGCTCTCCTATGCCAAATTCGTACTCCCTGAACTTGTCATGTCATGTCATGTGCATGCTTTAACCTTGTGCTAACATTGGAATTTCAGTCGAAGAAAAGAGCAGCTGCTGGAAGTTCGATTCACACCCTACTTACCGGCTACAGATGAGAGCCAACAGGAGATCACCTTTGTATGCGCTCTGCCGGACTCTTCCTCGAAGGGCTTGAGAACTGCATCATTTGTTAACCAGACAAAAGAGCAGCAGTTATCTTCATGTCACCTTCCATTGTCTCCACTCACTGAAGGTTTCTGGAGGCAAGAGAAGCCTGCGTCGCAAGGTTCCTTTTTCCTTTTTCAGACACGGCGAGAGACGCCGGCTTAGTTTAGGTAGACGTAGGATGGCTGTGTCATACATGGATTGTACTTGAGGTTATGTTAGATATGAATTGTCCTGAGGGGAAATATTAGAGATTTTGGCATTACACGTTGGACAAGCTTAGCATAGTCTAGATTTTGACCAAACATGAGGATACCCTTGGGTTGAACGTTGCGTGGCTAGTTCTTTAGAAGTTTGTTGTTGCAGTTGCGAAGAAAGCTAAGGCTACGCAGTTTCCAGGCGTGGCTGGACAGTCCTAAAAACCGCTGAAAGTTGTACTCATAAATGTACAGGAATCACCTTCCAAAATCATCTGAAACAATCGTGCAAATTTCACACGAAATGCAACTATCTGAACCCACAATGGAACAATGCTTAATCCCACCCACACGCCAGACAAGCTCATGAAAGTTCCATGGGCAGCAATAGAAACAAAATCAACCATTGGAGGCACAGTAATGATGACCATACAATGACTGCTGTGCGACAGAAGAAGCCAAAAAAATACAATCTATGCGTGCTTGAGACCAACGTCCAAATTACTCCTTACTCTATATGATGTTTGATGCGGCATGTTCAACAAATTATCCATGACCCTGCCACCATGACAATCCTATGTTCCCTTGATGCCACAAACTAAACGATACATTCATCCAACAAGGAATCACACAAGGTGTGCATCCAGCCCTCATGAACTTGGGCCAGGTGATGCTTGCCTCAGCTTGGCTTGTAGTAGCATAGCCATATCCTCTGCTATGGCTTTCTTTTTTGTAGCCACCTACACGAAGCACAGAATGTTTATCTTCATATACAGATCATTCTACTGCATTCAGGATTTAATTGCATTGCAAATAACAAATATCCAACTTCTCAGTATCACCTACAAGCAATGCTTCATTAACTCAAAATATATCATGCAGATCACACTGAGCTATGTGGTATTCTGTCTCAAGTAAATGTGATTCTAGTAGAGTAGTAGTAAAATGTAATTTGTGTGGTCAATCATCATATAATAATTTATGTTGCTACTGTTTTAGAAAAACAATCCAGTTTCAGTTTCCTTTGTTTATTTCCTTGGTCAAAAGTTCTCTTAGAGTGTAAGACACAGAGACCTCTGCCAGAAACTAAGTTCTTAACAAAAATGCACAAGATGGAATTACCTATTGTGACTATGGGAAGAGTAGAAAAAACTTCAACATTTTATGGTAGCGAGTTCAGATTTATATGCAATTTTGAACCGTGGTTGAATACAATTCAGAATCTATAATAGACTGAGCATCTACATGTAACATGATAAGTAACATAATAGCTTTTATATATAACACATAAAAATGATTCAAAAGCATTGCCAAATTTCTCATGGTGAGTACCATATGGACACATTGGAGGAATGACAATATGATGGCCCGTGTTAGGAACCGAAATTCCAACTGACCATCAAAGTTGGTAAAATAATTTGTTCTTAGACAACCCAGCATACTATCGGTATGTCAAGAAAAGTCAAATCAAGAATATGAGGATATAGAATGTTAGCAAAGTAGTTAGAAAATTTATAAGAATACAATATTTACTTTGAATTTCATGTCAAAATCATTTTATAGCAAAGAAACTAGAGCTATTCATATTCATATTCAAATAATAAGTATATGATGTCCATATAATTAGTGCAGTTGTCAGTAAAGAGTAACCCATGTAGTGAATACAAAACAAAGCATTTGCTCCTCCAGATGGGAAAAAATAGCAATGTATACAAGAGCAGAGAAGTCTGCAAGAACGTACCTCAGCCAGTTCATCAAAATTTGACTTCAATAAATTAATTTTCCTTTCACAGTATTCTTTCCCCTGAGCCATGGTTTTCTGCACAGCAAACAAAAGGAACAATTGAGTAGACATACTGCTTAATTACAATAGTGCATCACTTCATTAGGTTGAATAGGTTTAAAATAAAAATGACATTACACTCAGTCCAAACCATAAAAGGATACATTTTATATTTATGCTGAAGATAATTAATGATTTATCCCACCGGTGAAGCAATAACTGAGAGCATCTCCAAGGGGCTGGAAAAGGCTCCCAATCACCACCAGTTTTGGCATGTGCACAGAGGTGAAAACACCGATCTCCAACAACTCCTGTTCCACGCTTGCTTTTTTTTTCCACGCTGCGCCAAATCCCTCTCCTCCTCCTTATCTATGTGTGCCCTCGGCGCTCCCAATCTGCGAACTGGCACCATGGAGCAAAAGAGATTTCATCGCTCATGCACTTTTGCTTCCCCTGCCTCTTTCCCTGGCAATCCACCATGCCCCAGCCACCCCTGGCTGGCTGCGGCCGCTGCTGGCCTGGCTGCCATCAGCTGGCAGTGGCTGCGCCCAGCTGTGGGGTGGCCGCTGGTTGGTGGTGATTAGGGTGGGGCTGGGTGCCAGTTTTTCAACCCAACGCGTGTTTTTTCAACCCTGCGCCTGGTTTTTTATATTTATTTTTGACGAACCAATTATTGGCAACTATTAGAGAAATGCAAAAACTTTGATAGCTACTCTTTTTCGTGAGTTGGAATGATCATGGATTTGGCAACTATTCTTTTAGCTCTTGGAGATGCTCTGAGTGAAGACATCACTGGATGCCTGCAAGGCTAGTAATCATAGCTTCTTCGTCAGAAAGGCTGACGGAAACTTAGTAACCGACCTTTTCCTTCTTTAAGTATCAATATTCAGTTTCAACTTGATATAATGTGATGTCCATTATTCAGTCGTCGAGTATACCAGAATGCCACTGGTGTTTTTGGTACAATCAAAGAAGCTTTAGTGGTTAAAATTCCCATGAAAATCTAGAGTTTTCTAGCTGAACTAAATACCAGTCATGTATAAAACAACTACAAGAAGCCAGGTTACCTCGATGAAGTAACCGGTGCCGACATCGACGAGGACCTTCTCGGCGTCGTCCAGCGAGCCGGGCACGTAGAGGGACGCCGTGAGGGGCACGAGCATCTTCTTCCCTGCACACCCACAACCGAGGCACCGACGCCCTAGCCATCAATCGGCCGCCGGAAAGGAAGAGGAAGCGAAACGAACGGCACGGGTAAGCAAGGGGATCGGAGGAGGGGTACGACGATACGTGCCGTGGGGGCGGAGGGATAGGTCATGGAGCGCGGCGGAGGCGTTCTCGAGTCGAGTGGCGGCGGTGCGGATCTTGGTGAGGCTATCCTGGAGGAGGTTGAACTCCAGATCCGTCTGCTCCTTGAGCCCCTTGAGCTGCTCCACGCTCAGCTTGTCCAGCTCGATCCGTCCAGGGCTCGCCATGGCTATCGCCTTTGCTAGCTAGCCTTGTCACGGCGGCGCCAGGGCAGGAGTGGCGGCGGGTGTAAACGCGGAGGGAGGAGTAGAGAGAGACGCGGGCGGTGGGTAGCGGGCAGCGGGCAGTATAGACTAGAGCAGTAAGAAACGGTGCCAAATAAATAAATAAACTTAGCGAAATATGTTTACAACAACGGCCCCTATAGCTCAGTGGTAGAGCGTCAGTCTTGTAAACTGAAGGTCTGTAGTTCGATCCTGCATGGGGGCAAATTTTTTAATTTTCAGTTTTTTTGTCTTATTTTGGTCTTCTTTTCAGTTTTCATCAGATTCCAAAAATCACAACTTCCTAGCTATTTAATTATTTTTAATATTCCTTTTCTCTCCAGACACTCACGGTATTGTTTTTCGGCCACTGGTTGAATTATTTTTTATTTTCTGTTTACAGATTTTAACCGTTTCATTTTATTTTGGTCTTCTTTTTAGCAAAAAAAGAAAAAAAATCAAAATCGCCATTTAATAATTTTTAGTATCCTTTTTCTCTAGACACACGGTATTGTTTTTCGGCCACTTGTTGGATTCAAAAGTTGATTAAGCTTAAGCAATGTAGACTGCGATAAATAATGAAGGGGACGCAAAGGATGATATTATGTGAACAGAGCGACTAGCGCACGGATGTTCCGTAGGAGGCCTGTGTCCGCACCCGCTCCCCACGCCCTGCACCTGCCCATTCCGCACGCCCCACCCACTCGGATTCTATGCCGCTCGAACAACTCGCTCCACCCACGTCGTCCGTCCCCACGCGGGCCAACGTCGCCCGAACATCACTGAAAACTCTAGTTTGGTTTTGGTGAATTAATGAAACCCTAAGTGCTAACTCATTGCTCTAAGTGATCATAAGATAGAGTAGCACATTCCAAGTGGTGGAGCAAATGGAGAAGATCATGAAGGTAGTGATGGTCATGGTGATCAAGTACTCGAGCTTGGAAAAGAAGAAAGAGAAAAACAAAAAGCTCAAGGCAAAGGTGATATCCATAGGAGCTCTTTGTTTTGGTGATCAAGACACTTAGTGAGTGTGATCATATTTAGGATAGATAGTTGTACTATTAAGAGAGGTGAAACTCGTCATGAAATGCGGTTATCAAAGTGTCACTAGATGTTCTAACTCATTACATATGTATTTAGATTCTAGTGAGTGCTAACACCCTTGAAAATATTTGTGAAAATATGCTAACACACGTGCACAAGGTGATACACTTGGTGGTTGACATATTTGAGCAAGGGTGGAGAAGTTTGTATAGTTGAGGAGGTCACTATTGTGACCGAACGCAGGACCTGACCCTAAACCTGCGCATCCGGTCAGCTCTGTAGTGAAGAACGCGGCGTCGGTCTATGACCGGACACTGACTCAAGGAGATGACCAAACTCGATTGTGGTGCGTTCAGTGGATAATGATGTACGCTGACGCAAGCACTGAGAAGAGGAAAAAGGAGTGGACGCTGGCGTTGGTCCGGTCACCGTTGACCGGACGCGTCAGGTCGCGAAAAAAAGCACTCGGGGAGCTCTCTGGAACTGACCGGACACCACGTTGGTGGCGCATCTGGTCAGACCTCAAAGCGTCAAGTTGGTGGCTTCACTGCTCGGTCAGGCGCGTGATCGAACGCAATGTTGGCACGTCAGGTCATCGTGGTTGTGTGTCCGGTCGTCACTAAAGCATCTACACGGGCAAATCTGACCATTGGGATCGCACGGTGGTGGTTTAAATGTAGGACACGTGTACAGTGATCCATGATCGGATGCTAAGGGGCTACGCGTCCAGGTATACTGACTGGCGCATCCGGTCATCTCGAAACTAGTGAGGAAAAAGGGGCCAACGGCTCTTTTTGAAGGGGCTCCCTATTTAAGCGTGTTGGCCGGCTCTTGCTCACTCTCTTGGCCATTTTCATTGACATAACAACTTAGTGAGCTAAGCCAAAGCCCTCCCACTCATCTTCATCATTGATTTATTATCTTTGTGATATTGGGAGTGAATCCAAGTGCATTGCTTGAGTGTTTGCATCTAAAGGCACTTGATGATTGTGTTTCACTGTGGGATTCGCTTGTTTCTCTTGATGGTTGCCGCCACCTAGATGGCTTGGTGCAGCGAGGATCATCGAGCAGAGGGTGGTGATTTTCTTTGGCTCCGATTGTGGTGATTATGAGGGGTTCTTGACCTTTCTCCGGCGAATAGCCAAAAGGTACTCTAGTGGATTGCTCGTGGCTTGTGTTATCCTTATGTTGTGTTGGTTGTGTGGCACCTGATTGCAAATTAGGTGTGTGATGCTATTAACGCGTGAACCTCCAAGTGAGTGAATGCCACAACGGGGACTACCTTGCCGGCAAGCAAGTGAACCTCGGTGAAAAATCATTATGTCATCTTATCTCCAAGAATTTCATTGGTATTCATTGTGATTGACTGATCATCTCTTGCCTTAGTGGTATAACTCACTACCCCTCTTTTGTATTTACTTTCCTAGTGTAGCTAAGCTCTTTCGTGTAATTAGTTTTGAGAGCTAGCTTATATCTTGTCTAGTAGTTTAGTAGTTAGTGAGGCTCTTTAGTTAGTCTTTGAGATCTCACTAACTTAGTGGTAGTGACTTAGCCTCTTGTGTGATATAGAGATCATAGATAACTAGAATTATGGATAGGAGGCTTGCATTTTGAGTAGGCTAGCGCAATACTTGCTTCACTTCATAATTGTCTAACCTCTTGGTTTAAGTGTTGTTATAGAAATTTTTATAGGCTATTCACCTCCCTCTAGCCATTAGGACATTTCAAGTGGTATCAGAGCTATGGTCACCGTGATTTGAGGCTTAACAACCTTCAGTGTTAAAATGGCTCAAATCAACAACACCAAAAAGCCACCCCAATTTGATGGCTCCAATTATCCTTATTGGATGGTGAAGATGACAACATACATCAAGTCAATCAATAGAAAGGAGTGGAAGGTGGTGGGGACCAAGATTGAGATAGCCGATCCAGAGACTCCCACCGCCGCCGAAGAGGTGCTACTCCAAAACAATGACATTGCTCTTAGTGCTATTCATGATGCCATGGATGAGAGGTCATTTGAGCAAATCAAGAACATTGAGATGGCTCATGAGGCATGAAAAAAGTTGGAGGAATTATTTAAGGGCACACAAGTGGTGAAGAGTGCCAAAGCATATATCCTCAAGAAGAAGTTTGCTTTTAAGATGAAGGAAGATGAGAGTGTGCCAGAGATGCTCCATAGGCTTCAAGTGCTTGTCAATGATCTCAAAGCACTTGGAGAAGAGGTGAAGGACAATGACTTCTCCCACAAGTTCTTGAGATGCTTACCATCGAGATTTGGCACATTGATCACTATTCTAGTAAGGAGTAGTTTAGACACTATGACACCAAACTAAGTATTGGGAGATGTGATGATCGATGATACATATAGAGATGATGATGATGATGAGAAGGAAGAAAAGGAGAAGAAAGATGAGAAGAAGAAGAAGAAGAAGAAGAAGAAGAAGAGTGTGGCATTCAAAGCCACATCATCATCCAAGGGCAAGGCAAAGCAAGAATCATTAGGTGAAGATGAAGACTCAAGCTTTGATGAGTTTGATGATGAGAAGATAGCTCTCTTTGTGAAAAGATTTCACAAATTCATGATGAAGAAGGGCTATCATCCAAGAGCAAGGATGAGGCAAGAAGGTGCTTCAAGTGTGGTAGCAAAGATCATCTTGTTGCTCAATGCCCCTACAATAGTGAGAATGAAGATGATGATAAGAAGGGAAAGAAGAAGGACAAGAAGGAGAAAAAGGAGAAGGACAAGATGACCTTCAAGAAGAAGGGTAGTTCATATGTGGTCACTTGGGATAGTGATGCTTCCTCAAGTGATGATGATGATAGTGATGATGACAAGACCACCAAGAAGAAGGCTTTTGTAAGCATTGCAATCAATGAGAAGCCTTCTCTCTTTGACACTCTATCGACATGCTTCATGGCTAAGGCCACTAAGGTATAAACTTATGATGATGGATGTGATGAGGAACATGATAATGAAAGTGAAAGTGATGATGATAATAAATCAACTAAAGATGAACTAATTGACATGTTAGAAGATGTTAAAGAACATTTTGATATTAAGAGAAGGGAATACAAAGACTTGCGTAAGGAACTAAAAGCCCTTAAGCAAGCCTTTGATGAGCTCAATGCATCTCATAAGAGGCTAGAGGAAGCCCATGAGAAACTTGGCAAGGCTCACAAGAAGCTTGAAAAAGCTCATTCCTCTCTACTTGATGAGCAAAATGAGAAGGATCATGTTATAATATGTGACAAGGGCTCAACATGTGACATAATTGATGAATCTTTTTATAAGCCTATTGTTGTTGCTCCTGAGAAGGGCAGGCCTGGTGTAGTGGTGAGAGCTGTCTTATTGAGTCACCAGGTCACAGGTTCAAAGCAGCCTCTCCACAGATTTTGCAGGGGGAAGGCTTGCCTCGGTTTTCCCTTCCCCATACCCCACTCATGTGGGAGCCTCTGACACTAGGTCTGCCCTTTTTTGTTGTTGTTGCTCCCGCTAACCCTTCATGTTGCTCATCATCCACTTCCACTTCACCTATGAGTGATGGTTTCACTTGTGATGCCTCACTTATGGTTGAGAAAGAGACCCTCAAGAAAGAGATAAATGAGCTCACTTGTGCCTTAAGCAACGCCTATGGTGGAGATGATCTCTTACTAAAGTGCTTGGGTAGCCAAAGGTTTTTCCTCAACAAAAAGAAATTGGGCTATACCCCTAAGAAAGGCAAGGCGGCCTTTGTCACTCCTAAAGCTAGCTTTGTGAAGGGCAATGGTTGGTTTTGCAATAGATGCAAGCAAGTTGGGCATGTAGAGCAATATTGCAAGAACAATAAGAACAAGCAACCAAATATATCCTCCATTAGATTTGATTCTTGTTACGTGCTTACTAAGGGTATGAATGGAGTGAAGGCTAAGTTTATTGGTACACCAATTATGGGCTCAAAGAAGAAAGTTATTTAGGTGCTAAAGAGCTTGGTCACTAACCTTCAAGGACCCAAGCAAGTTTGGGTACCAAAAAAGAATTGATCTTCTTTTATAGGTCAATTACAAAGCCGAAGGAAGGCATTGGATTCTTGATAGTGGGTGCACTCAACACATGATCAGTGATGCAAGAATGTTCAACTCAATCAACACCAATGATAGCAATGGGTTTGGTAGTATCACATTTGGTGACAATGACAAAGGCAAGGTCAAAGGGCTTGGTAAGATTGCAATATCCAATAACATAAGCATTTCCATTGTGTTGCTAGTAGAGATCTTGAACTTCAATTTGCTATCCATGGCTCAATTGTGTGATCTTAGATTCAAATGCATATTTGGTGTAGATGATGTAGAGATCATAAGTGTAGATGGCTCTAACTTGATCTTCAAAGGCTTTAGATATGAGAATCTATACTTGGTTGATTTCAATGCTAGTGAAGCTCAATTGTCAACATACTTGTTCACTAAGTCTAGTATGGGTTGGTTATGGCATAGAAGGCTTGGTCATGTTGGAATGAAATAATTGAATAGATTGGTTAAGCATGACTTGGTTAGAGGTTTAAAAGATGTGGTATTTGAGAAGGATAAGCTTTGTAGCTCTTGTCAAGCCGACAAACTAGTTGAAAACACCCATCCTAAGAAAAGCATGATGAGCACTAGTAAAGCATTTAAATTATTACATATGGACTTGTTTGGGTCAACACAATACACTAGCATCGGTGAAAACAAATATGGCTTTGTGATAGTGGATGACTACACTAGATATACTTGGGCATTTTTTCTAGTGGACAAGAGTGATGTATTTACAACATTCAAATCATTTGTCAAGGGCATTCATAATGAGTTTGAAACTGAGAGAGTTAGAAGTGACAATGGCAGCGAGTTCAAGAACACTAGAATTGATGAGTTGTGTGATGACTTTGGAATTAGACATCAATTCTTGGTCAAGTACATTCCACAATCAAATGGCCTTGTTGAGAGGAAGAATAGAACACTTATTGATATGGCAAGGTCTATGCTTAGTGAGTATAATGTGAGTCAATCCTTTTAGGCCAAAACAATCAATACGGCTTGCTATTGTAGCAACTGACTCTATTGTCACCCTTTGAAAGAGAAGACACCATATGAGCTCTTGAATGGTAGAAATCCCAACATTGCATATTTTCAGGTCTTTGGTTGCAAATGCTACATATTTAAGAAAGACACTAGATTGGGCAAGTTTGACAAGAAGTGTGATAAAGGATTCTTGCTTGGATACTCAACCACTAGCAAAGCATATAGAGTTTGGAATTTGGCAAGTGGTACTTTTGAGGAAGTTCATGATGTGAAATTTGATGAAACCAAGGGTTCCCAAGATGAGAATGAGAATCTTGATGATGTTAGAGGCATTCAACTTTCAAATGCCATGAAGAACATAGATGTTGATAAATTGAGGCATAGGCAAGTGATAGATGAAGAAGATGATCAAGTGCAAGTGCTCTCTAACTCACATGTGTAAGTTGATACTAATCAAGCAAGTACTAGTGGCTCTCATGACAATGTGTAAGATCAAGTGACTAGTTCACCATCTCAACCCAACGAGCATGCAAGTGCAAGCAATCAAGTTCCAATACTCTAACCAACTCATATTAGAAGAGATCATCCATTGGACACTATAATTGGAGATATTTCTAGAGGCGTATAAACAAGATCAAGATTGGCTTCATTTTGTGAGCATTTCTCATTTGTGTCATCCATTGAACCAAAAAGGATAGAAGAAGCATTGATGGATGTTGATTGGGTGAATGCAATGCATGAAGAATTGAACAACTTCACAAGAAATCATGGGAATTAGTTGAGAGGCCAAAGAGACACAATATGATTAGAACCAAATGGGTCTTTTAGAACAAGCAAGATTAAGATGGGATAGTTGTAAGGAACAAAGCAAGATTGGTAGCACAAGGTTACACTCAAGTGGAGGGTCTTGACTTTGGTGAAACATATGCCCCAGTTGTTAGAATGGAAGCAATTAGAATCTTGCTAGCCTATGCTTGTGCTGACAACATCAAGCTTTATCAAATGGATGTCAAGAGTGTATTTCTCAATGGGTACATCAATGAAGAAGTATATATTGAGCAACCTCCTGGTTTTGAAGATGACAAGAAACCTAACCATGTGTACAAATTGAAGAAGGCATTGTATGGCTTGAAGCAAGCACCTAGAACATGGTATGAGAGGTTGATGGATTTCCTACTCTCTAAAAGGTTCATGATGAGCAAGGTTGACACCACTCTTTTCACCAAGAAGATTGACAAGGACTTGTTTGTATTACAAATTTATGTTGATGATATCATATTTGGATCAACCAATCAAGACTTTTATGAAGATGTGGGAAGATGATGGCTAATGAGTTACTTTCTTGGTCTTCAAATCAAGCAATTGAAGAATAGTATATTTGTGAGTCAAGGCAAGTACATCAAGGACATGTTCAAGAAGTTTGACATGAATGAGAGCAAAGCCATTAGCACACCAATGGGAACAAATGACAATTTAGATAGTGAGGCAAGTGGCAACATGGTAGATCAAAAGTTGTATTGCTCTATGATTGGAAGACTACTCTATGTGACCGCATCAAGACCGGATGTCATGTTTAGTGTGTGTGTGTGTGTGAGAGAGATTTTAAGCCTCATCAAGAGAAAGTCATTTGAAGGCAACAAAGATAATATTGAGTTACTTAAAGCATATATAAAATGTTGGATTGTGGTATCCCAAAGAAGTAAAGTTTAAGCTTATTGGATGTTTGGACTCCGATTATGCAGGATGCAGGGTTGAAAGGAAAAGCACTTCGGGCACTTGTCAATTGTTAGGAAGATCACTTATTTCATGGTCATCAAAAAAGCAAAATAGTGTTGTATTATCAACCGCTGAAGCCGAATACATATCCAACAGAAGTTGTTATGCACAAATTCTTTGGATGAAAGCCACCTTGAATTACTTTAGAATCAAGTTCAAGAAAGTGCCATTGCTATGTGACAACAAGAGTGCAATCAAGCTAACCAACAATCCGATTCAACATGTAAGAACAAAGCACATTGATGTACGCCACCATTTCATTAGAGATCTTCAACAAAAAGGGGACATTTCAATTAAGAGTGTGGGCACCAAAGATCAACTTACCGACATATTCACCAAGCCACTTGATGAGAAGAGGTTTTGCAAGCTAAGGAATGAGTTGAACATATTGGATTTCTCACATATGTGTTGATGCACCCCACTTATATAGCATGCCTCTCCTTCAAGCAATCCAAGGTAAAATTTGATTGGCATGCATACATTCTTTGCTAAGGACTTGTTTAGTGCATCTAGTCATTCCTCATGTTTTATAGGCTCATTTATGAAAATCAAATAAATTTGATGCTTGTATGGTACCACTATTGCTTCTATGCTTGACTTGATCTAGTGGTAGCACATGACATGTTTGTGGGCTTGTAAACCTAGTGTTTGATCTAGAAAATGAGTTATAAGTGTTTAACTCAATATGGTCAAGATAACCCTTGAAATAAGGTGTGAAGAAGCTTGTCCTTGGATTAAACCTAGTTAATATCTTTGGCAAGTGCTCTAGATTGAACCAAATTTAGGAAAATGATCATCACCCCATTGATTGACTTTGATAATCTTAACCTATCTAAAATTGAACATTTGTGGTCATTGATGACAAAGGGGGAGAGATTAGTGCACAAAGATAGTGAAAAGATGACAAAGGGGGAGAACTTTGACATAGGGAGAGAAATATGAAAGTAAGGGAATCAATTAAAATTTGATCACACAAGTAGGGAGAGCAAGCTCATAAACTTGATTGATGTATTTGGATGTGCATTTTATATGTATGCTTGCATGGCAAAAGTTTTAAATTAAAATTCCTTGCTTGTGTGGTGTATGCTAGTTGTAGGTTTGATCGATGAAATGAAAAACTAGCATGCATGGGATGATAGTTAGTTATACCTTGCTTACTTGCTTTGGTTTTCAAGTGGTACTAGAACCTTGCATATAATGTTGATCTCATGAGGTATCTAGTGTTTGTGTTTTGCATATAATTCTAAGTGGTATCTAACTAGCAATGGTGCTAAAGATGGTATTATTGGTGCACTCCAATTGGTATCACGCTTCAAAGGTCCATCTCTTATACCTTAGCATCATTTGGTAGACATTGCCCTCCCACATTTCCTATCTATGCATATGTGCAAGCTTCAATTCAAACTCTTAGCACATATGTAGAGAGAGCTAATGCTACCAATTTAGGTTTGTGAAACTTATCCATATCCTTTACACATGGCAAAATGCTTGGGCAAGCAACATGGATTCAAAATGATTTTAATTTATATCTTTGTGAAAGGGTTGTCATCAATTACAAAAAGGGGGAGATTGAAATCTCTAGTTTGGTTTTGGTCAGTTGATGAAACCCTAAGTGCTAACCCATTGCTCTAAGTGATCATGAGATAGGGTAGCACATTCCAAGTGGTGGAGCAAATGGAGAAGATCATGAAGGTAGTGATGGCCACAGTGATCAAGTGCTCGAGCTTGGAAAAGAAGAAAGAGAAAAACAAAAAGCTCAAGGCAAAGGTGATATCCATAGGAGCTCTTTGTTTTGGTGATCAAGACACTTAGCGAGTGTGATCATATTTAGGATAGATAGTCGTACTATTAAGAGGGGTGAAACTCATCGTGAAATGCGGTTATCAAAGTGTCACTAGATGTTCTAACTTATTACATATGCATTTAGATTCTAGTGAGTGCTAACACCCTTGAAAATGTTTATGAAAATATGCTAACACACGTGCACAAGGTGATACACTTGGTGGTTGGCATATTTGAGCAAGGGTGGAGAAGTTTGTGTAGTCGAGGAGGTCACTGCTGTGACCGAATGTAGGACCTGACCCTGAAACTGAGCGTTCGGTCAACTCTGTAGTGAAAAACGTGGTGTCGGTCTATGACTGGACGTTGGCTCAAGGAGATGACCAGACTCGATCGTGGTGTGTCCGGTGAGATAACGACGTATGCTAACACAAGCACTGAGAAGAGGAAGGAAGAAGCGGACGCTAGCGTTAGTCCGATCATCATAGACCGAACGCGTCAGGTCGCGAAAAAGGCACTCGAGGAGCTCTCTGGAAGTGACCGAATGCCACGTTGGTGGCGCGTCCGGTTAGACCTCCGAGCGTCAGGTCGATGGCTTCGCTTCTCGGTTAGGCACGTGATCAGACGCAATGTTAGCGCGTCAGGTCGTCGTGGCTATGCGTCCGATCATCACTAAAGCATCTACGCGGATGAATCTGACCTTTGGGATCACACAGTGATGGTTTAAACAAGGGACACGTGGACGGTGATCCACGATCGGACGTTGGGGGGCCACGCGTCTGGTCATCCCGAAACTAGTGAGGAAAAGGGGGCCAACGACTCTTTTTGTAGGGGCTCCCTATTTAAGCGTGTTGGCCGGCTCTTGCACACTCTCTTGGCTATTTTCATTGACACAACAACCTAGTGAGCTAAGCCAAAGCCCTCTCACTCATCTCCATCATTGATTCATCATCTTTGTGAGATTGGGAGTGAATCCAAGTGTATTGCTTGAGTGTTTGCATCAAGAGACATTCTGTGATTGTGTTTCACTGTAGGATTCACTTGTTTCTCTTAGTGGTTGCCACCACCTAGATGGCTTGGCGTGGCAAGGATCGTCGAATGGAGGGTGGTGATTGTCTCTGGCTCTGATCGTGGTGATTGTGACGAGTATTGACCTTTTCCCAATAGAGAGCCAAAAGGTACTCTAGTGGATTGCTCGTGGCTTGTGTGATCCTCATCTTGTGTTGGTTATGCGGCACCCGATTGCGGGTTAGGCGTGTGATGCCTATTAGCGCGTGAACCTTCGTGTGAGTGAATCGCCACAACGGGGACTAGCTTGCTGGCAAGCAAGTGAACCTTGGTGAAAAATCATTGTGTCATCTTGTCTCCAAGGATGTCATTGGTATTCATTATGATTGATTGATCATCTCTTGTCACGGTGGTATAACTCACTACCCCTCTTGTGTATTTACTTTGCTAGTGTAGCTAAGCTCTTTAGTGTAATTAGTTTTGAGAGCTAGCTTGTGTCTTGTCTAGTTGTTAGTAAGGCTCTTTAGTTAGTCTTTGAGAGCTCACTAACTTAGTTATAGTGACTTAGCCTCTTGTGTGATATAGAGATCATAGATAACTAGAATTTTGGATAGAAGGCTATTTTGAGTAGGCTAGCGCAACAATTGCTTCGTTTCATAATTGTATAACTTCTTGGCTTAGGTCTTGTTATAAAAATTTTTATAGGCTATTCAACTCCCTCTAGCCATTATGATCTTTTAATCACCAGGATCGAGAAGAGGAGACACCGAGGCGAGGCAGCACAAGGCAAGGAGAGAGATGTAACACCCGATCCACTTTTAAAATATTCAAATAAAATATTTGCAACATACGTTCAAAACAGTTGAAACACTTGCAACATACGTTGAAATAAATGTAAAAACACATGAAAAATGCTTGAAAATGTCATTACAAAATATATGCAACATCCACATAAAACACATGCAACATATGTGTGAAACACGTGCAACATTCAGATAAACACACTTGCAACGTATATCTGGAAAAATAACTGAAACATTAGGAACAAAAGCATGCAACATCTTGATCTACTTTTGTAACATCCGCATAAAACACTTGCAACGTCCAGATAAAACACTTAAACATACTTTTGCAACATGCATTTCCAGTACGCAATATCACCTTACTGTTTGAACGAATCACGGAGCTCGATGTCATCGTGGCGATGGAGCCCGCTAGTGTGCCTCTGGGGCGAGGACCTGCTCGGTGGCCTTGGTGAGTACCTGTGCGAGGCGCACGAGCACACTTGCTCCACGACCTGAGCTAGCGTAACCTGGGCGTGGCGGGGGACGGAGGTTCCGTAGGGGATGGCGGTGGCAGCACGTCGGAGTGGCTTGGCAGAGTCGACGCCCGAGCGCTGTGCCTCAGAGGCGGTCGCGCGCCACACCTGGCTTGGCCAGTGGCCGAGCTCTAGAGGCGGCAGGCGAACAGATAGGAGCAAGTGAGCGGATAGAAATGAATACGTGGACGAGTTGATTTTTTATTTAGAAACATAGGAGCAGGGGGTTTTGGGCTAGCATCGCGCGGCTCACCAATGGTGCGTCCGGCTGCCCAGACGTCCGCTTCCTATCATTAGCGTTAAGTCGGAAAGATCCAATCATGTGGAAACGAGAACGATACAGCTAAAACGCTTCGTCAAGCACACTCACACCAACTAGCACTATATTTCCTATCATTCTTAAGCTTACGATGACAATATATTTTAAAATCAGACAATCTTATTCATCATTTTTAGGCGTAATAACCAACCTCTCTTGGTGGTGCCCCCTCCTTGTATTGCGAAGAGAAAGGGGAAATTTTTCAAAACAGCACTAATTTGGACTGGTGTTCTAGAATCAGCACCGGTAATTACTGAATTTCACAGAATAGCACCGGAGAGATTAAATGCATTCATGAAACAGCACTCCACCTCTATTTTAACATGTTTTTTTTGACATATATAGCTTTGTCTTTTATCCCTTGTGCTCTTGCAAGGCACGCCATCCACCCTTTATATCTCTTTCAGTATTATAATGAAGACACTACCCTATAACTAACTAAATAAATATGCATGTTTCAAAAAAAACTAAATTATGCAGAAAATTTAAAATGAATGAATGGAAAGATATGGATGCTACTTTAAGCATAAGCACTCCAGAAATTGCATATTGAATAACAGGCATCCATAAATTTCCATATTGAATAAAAGACATCTAGAAAATTGCATATTAAATAATAATATATAAATCCATGACCTTGACCTTATTTAAAAGAAGCATCCATATCTGTATCTATTCATTTATTTATTCGTAGGAGTAAAATTCGTCAGCAGTTCTCAAAGTTGTCTTGAGATGTTATATAGGTCTCTAAAGTTCCAAAATGCATTTTGGCTTCCTAAAGTTGTAATGGGTCTCATCTCAGCCAAAACGACCGTTTACTGGACCTGCTACCCTACGTGGCATGGATCTGACATATGGGGCTCACATGTCAGCGGCAAGGCTCCACTTTAGAAAAATCGTATTTTTCTCATAAGCCCCAATGAGTAATGAACGCGGATCCAACTGGCTTGACAAAGAATACAAGTGGTCAAGCTTTGAATCTTAGTTTCTCTCACCCAAAACCTATCTCTCAACTCAATCTCTTGCAAGATTTAGCTTCGGAAAGCAAAGGGAGAAGAAAAGAGAGCTTTGAATGCTTTGGGGTTGTTTCGAGGGTTGGTCAGAGTTATGCTGTGTGCAATAGTAGAAGTGAATGAGAGTGATATTTAATAGTTGTAGCATATTTTAGCTATTTTGGGTGACATCGGAACTTCTGACAACTAGGATTTCATATAGGGAACAGTACGTACAAGATCACTATGTTGTGAAGGAGAATCACAGAAACTTCCATCGTGAGCAACGCACTTAGGCAGGCGTGCGCAAGCAATATCGAAACTTCCGACAAACATCTGAACTTCCGAGTGTCGGAACACGCTTATACAGGCTTTGCGGACACATGTCGGAACTTGTGTGCTGGGACTAATAAAAGAAAAATAAGCTAGAACTAATATGATCACCTTAAATGAAGAATAAAATTACATCTTATCCATTGCTTCTCATGAAAAGATGCTTTGGGTATTTCTTAATGTAAAAATCATTAAAGATGATATTTTTATGAATAAAATATCTTCTAGTGTCCTTCGTTTTCTTTTATTAGGATCAAACAAACATTTCTTAGATAACATTGTAAAACTCCCAACACCTAAATTAGGAGGAAATCAAATGACCATACGAGTTAATAATCAGCCTGTTCGCTGGTTGCTTTCTGAACTGATAAGCCCGGCTGGTGCTGGTTTATTACGAGAGAAAATCATGGTATCATGGCTGATAAGCCCTGACTGAACCAACAAACGAACATGCCGATTATCTACAACCATCCGTAATCAAGATTAAATTGTGTAAAATCGAACACGAAAAAAAAATGCAATCGTCGATCGGCAGTTTGGCTTCGGCACTTCTGCAGGGGGCAGCCTGAGTGCTTCGCAGTGCTGCAGCAGCCTGCACGCTGGCAGGACAGCAACCGGCAAGCCGCAGGCCCCTGACCCCTGCATTCGGCTAGACGTGATGGGCAGATGGCGTGGCGTCACTGGGCACAACCACACGGGCTCACGAGTCATATCCATTGGCCGATCGGCGAGTAGAAGGCGAGGAGTCAAACGAAGCGACGCCCACCTGATGGAATTGACATTTCGTGGTCTTCTTTGGGCTCCCGTCGGCTTGGGCGTTGCCTCGTTAGGTTAAATGTGACCTAGGCTACGGTGGGATTTGTGCATACTTTACGTGGGTTTAGACCCTTCCAGACATTTGTTTGATTGTACTCCCAAAAAGAATAAAGGCTGTATTTGTCTGTTAGATACCAATTAGAAATATTAAATATAAACTAATCATAAAACTAATTATAGATTGAGGTTAATTTGCGAGACGAATTTATTAAGTCTAATTAGTTCAGGATTTAATAATGTGGTGCTACCGTAAACATTTGCTAATTATAGATTAATTAGGTTTAATAGATTCTTCTCGCTAATTAGTCTACTCTTGTGCAATTAGTTTTATAATTAGCTCATGTTTAGTCTTCCTAGTTAGCACCCGAACGTCTGATATGACACAACTAAACTTTAGCCCCTGAATCCAGACATAGCCAAATTCTTAGCAACTTTAGGACATACTCCCTGTAGTCCATTTTATTTGGCGTGCACGCATATCAAGATTCAAACTTTAAAAACTTTGACCAATAATTAGACTAATAATTTTTAATTATTATAATATAACTTTATATGATTAGATTTGTAAGGAATTATACTATCCAATGATTGTAAGTTTATAAACATAAATAATATAATATAAAGCAAATGAATGGTCGAAGTGTAATCTAGGAGACCGTATCATTCTAACTTATGCCAGAAAAGATGGACCGGAGGGAGTATTAGCAATGAAGATAAAAAGACCATGATGTCCCTCATTAAACTACTGAACTTTAATAGCTCTCTAGTTGCCGAGAAGCCTAAAAGTAGTGTTTTTTTAGCATCCAATAGCAACGCAGAAGAGAGAGGTTGTGTTAAATGTGACCTAGGCTACGAGAGAGATTAATATGGATCCGTGGACCTTTCACCTCCAGAAATCGATTCTTTTGAAGATAAATTTTTGGACTAGAAATTGATTCTTTCAAGGACAGAGGGAGTACATATATATTCACCCTTAATAATCAACTAGCCACTGCTGCCCGCGCTTCGCTGCGGGTGATGTGCTTGGTATAGGAAAAATCTTGAGAAACATGGCTCATATGTCTAATATGTTTTCTCATCGTGTTGGTATGGAAGATTGGTCTCAATACTGTAAACGAACATAGAGGTTGGTTGTCATTATATGGTGCCTATTCTAGGCCAGCAAATCAATGACATGTTAGTAGAAAGAAGTATTTGATAGAGTTGGGCTCAAGCAACTAACACACTTAGATTTAAAGCACAACATTGGCTATGATTACATTATAGGTGGAAATAGAAAAAACTACAACACAAGTACTTCTCCTAACACGAGGGTTTACAAAAGAGTGAATTATGATCCACTCCCCTTAGGCGAAACTACAACACACTTCGTAAATCTGGAATTACACGAAAGATTACACGGTGTCGAACACTAAATTACATTGGGATTTAAAGCTACATGGTTAAGAGCAACCTAGCATAACAAAGGCTTACTCTAGAAGTCGGGATAGACAAGGGCAATGGAGAAACAATAAGATAATGACTATCCAAAACATGGCGTATGACCAACAGATCCAGACACAGGATACTGAGAAGTCAAACATCATGAACCCTAAGACCAAACTAACCAACGGTAGACTTAAACTTCTTCGAAAACTAGATCCCTTATTCTTATATTACACCATCACCTCAGTCAGACGAAATGAGGACTGGATCTCATAGCTCTGCTTCGGATTCGAGAAGGATGGGGATGAAGAAGAAGAGCAAGGACCAAGGGCATCTTATAGTGGCGAACGAAGATGGGGCGCAACGCACTGGAAGTGGAGATGACATAGATGGGATACGCTGCTGGTTCACGCTGTGGAGATACAACCAGCCATGTCGCGTTCCCTGCTCAAGCGAGCGGAGGGGGGTAGTAAAGGAGAGGAGAGAGGGTTCGCTCGACGAGGGCAGTGTGCGGGTGGTCGTGTCCCCAAAAGAAGAAAGGAGGGGGTTTGGTACGGGGACGAGGGCGAGGATCAAGAGCGGACCAGAGGCCGGGAAAAGGAGAAGCATACAGTGCATGAGGACGGCGAGTGCGGCACGATGTCGAGGCCATGCGAGGACAGGGTGCTAATGGGCTCGACATCGATGACGTCCGCGGGGCATGCAGTGACAATGACCCGGCATGCGTAGCGTGGTCGAGCTAGGCACAGTGCCTGGGACTTGACATCCACTCAGGCTTTTCTAAGCATTCCCTATTACCCAAGGCTAACTTTTCCCAGGTGTTCTTCTTTCCTTCCCTTTGTTGTCCACAATATGTGCCAAACTTTGTATGAAGTGAGATCACAACATACACGCTTCCTCCGAAACCACCTCCTCTTATTTACTTTGAGAGAATACTATTTCATCAACCCGTTGTGGATTTCTCGTTCAAACACCTGAATATTTGTATCAAAAGTGGTATGGCGTTGTAACTTGATAAAGATACTTGGTCAACAACCTCGATACCAGCGCGTGGCGAGCAGCGTCGCCATGTGGCAGCTGTTCCACAGGGAGCCCTCGGTTTTGTCATGATACCATAAGCTATTAACTAGGCAACTACTACCAATTTCATGGTCTAAAGGCAGTGGGATCATAGACCATAGAATGAGGGGAGTATTACAAGGGACGATTCAAACAACAAGGGTTCCCTTCACAACTAGGGACAATGAATTCAAATCCAATGGCGGATTTGATTTAAAGAGATTCAAATGTTCTACTAGGACATCCATAATTAATCAATACATCATCCTATATTATCCAATCACGACTGGTTTGCTGATATCTGGATGGCAACTTCTCTTGTAACCCACCTACCATCGCCCTTGAAAACTCTAAGCACGTTTAACAGGAATTAAGTAGATGGATGCAATAAACACAGGGAAATAAACCAAATGCATATTCAAACGGTCTTATACGGGTACATCATACATGCATTCACTCTCCCATTCATGACACAGCATTCACCTTCCCTACGACGGATGATCTAACAGTATGGACAAAAACAACGACAAGAGTACAATACCGGAAGACAGCGAAGAACAGCACTACTACTACGGGTATAACATCTCAAGGCAACTAATCTACTTGGAACTACGCATCTTTATTCTTGGGCTTGGTGGATTCTTCAACCACCTTGGCTATGGATCTGCATCTTCTCTTGGCGATGGCTGAGTGAGAGGAATCAAGGGCTCTACTTCTGACACTTCCGAAGGTGGAGGTGCTGGCGGCACTGCAACACCGATCCTCCTTCTTTCAGGCGAGTGGACAGGGATCCCTTCCAAGATTGGGGCATCCTATCTTTCAATAGCCAGTGTCCTCTGCTTAGCCCTAGTGGTAAGATAGGCCTCCCACAGCTGATGGACATGCCAATCTTTAGCCTCCTTCAGAGCTTCAGACATGGCAGTCTCTCGGCTCTCAGCAGCTACAGCACTGTCATGCACCTCGACGACCTGCACCTAGAGGATTTGGGTGAAGATCTTAGCTTCCTCCGCCCACCGGAGATAGATCCTCATTTCCAAGGCTTGCCGGTCATACTGCTCATCTAGAGAAAGAAGGTAAATGGTCAAATGCACCATGGTAGGACTATCTTTTTGCGCATCCCGCCCTTGCAAAGCCTCCATGCAAGCCCTCCATGCCCTTCGATTTCTGTCCAAAGGTGGAAAGAACCGCATGGGGGTACCAATAATGGGCTCCTCATAGATCTGACAGAGGTACCACAAGGCTTTGCGGGCCACAACCTAGTAGGTGTCGATAAAGCTAAACCCGGTTGCGGTCACACTCTAGGCTCTAGTGAGGTCGGGGAACTCCTCACTCTTCCCGATGTAGATGGTAACCTCACACTGCTCGGTGCCTTACTCCTCATACTCACGGCCCTCATACTCGGGATGATCTTTGACTCCGAGCTTTTGCAGGGTGGCATGCAGGATTCTGGGAAAACCCTCAACATTTAGGCAGTAACTACTAACCCAGGCTCCTGCCATTTCTGGCGGTGGTTGTGAGGAAGGCTGAGCGAAAAGCTAGCTCAAAGGAAAAGCTAAGCGAGCTAAAGTGCACTGAGTGGTAGTACCAATGGCTAAGCCAGGCTCTGCTTATAAAGGTGGAGCCGTCTATGGTCCTAACGTGGTTCACTAGGGTTCCTGCGTGGGATCACTATGAATGAATCGACCAAATTCCGTGCATTTGAGGTGAGCGACGTGCGGTGCCATTATTGAGTAGTACGACTGTAGGGCAAGGGTCTGACAAGAGCACAGAAAAGGGGTACGAGGAGACATGGGTCACTATAGGTGTGAACCACAAGCGAACACGGAGGACGAAGCCATAGTGCATACCTAACTCTAGAACAGGAACGAGTAGGTCATGCACAATACGACACGCGTGACACCTATGGATGGCGTATCTGCCAGCAATGTGGCACTATAATGCACAAACAGGATATGCATGAATGCACATCCTATACATCCTTTCACTGTTGCCAACATATAGGGAAACCGTTCTTAGCTTTTTGGCACATCGTTCTCTCCCTATTGGCGACCAACCCCAACCACCGACCACCTCGGGAGCAACATGCACACAAACCAAGCCGTGTCTTAGATGCATGTGTAAGTACAAATGTTCCTGCATGATCGATGAATCATTGTTATTTGATGGTAAGGAGGAGAGGCATTAAATGTGTCCATGTGCCCGACTTGTTTTTATCTAATGGTTGCATAGAGGGGAGGCATTAAATGAGTCCACCTGCCTGACTTGTTTTTATCTAATGGTAGCATGGAGGGGAGGCATTAAATGTGTCCACCTGCTTTTGACCCACCCTACGTAGGTGAAGATGTCAAGCGCTTTTAAATTTGCTGAGTGAATTTCTAGATAGCTTAGGGAATGGCCTCGGACACTGCTCATCTCGTGCGTGTAAAAATCCAGTCGCTTTCCTTTTATTGTTCTCTGCACCAGACTAAATGGTGGACTGTGCTAGGCCAAATGACCGCTCCTCCATTACAAAAGGCCTAGCCTAGCCACTTGGTACCACCACTTAGTGAGTCTCAGCTCACCTAGCCTTTCTCCCAAGCAAGCTTCTCGCTCGATCCTTCCTTGTAACCATCATCCACCAAGGATGGTAGGAGCCTGGGTTAGCAGCTATTGCCTGAACACTGAGGGTTTTCCCAAAATCTTGTATGCCACCTTGCAAAAACTTAGAGTCAAGGATCGCCCCGAGTATGAGGGTCATGAGTATGAGAAGCATGGTACTGAGCGATGTGAGGTCACCATCTACATTGGGAAGAGTGAGGAGTTCCTCGATATCACTGAAGCCTAGAATATGACTGCAATAGGGTTTCATTTTGTCGACACCTACCAAGTTGTGGCCCACAAAGCCTTGTGGCATCTTTGCTAGATCTATGAAGAGCCAATTGCTTGTACCCCCATGAAGTTCTTTCCACCTTTGGAAAAGAATCGACGGGTATGGAGGGCTCGCATGGAGGCTTTACAAGGGCGGGACACGCAAGAAGACAACCCAACTATGGTACATCTGGCCACGTATTTGATTGCTCTGGATGAGCAGTATGACCGGTAGGCCTTGGAGCTGAGGAAGTGCCTCCGCCGAGCCGAGAAAGCCAAGATCTTCTCCAAGATGCTCGAACTGCAACTCGCTGAGGTGCACGCCAATGTGGTAGCCACAGAAAGTCATGAGACTACCATGGTGGAAGCCCTGAAGGAGGCTGAAGATCAGCACACCCAGCAGCTAGAGGATGCTTATCTGGTCACAAGGGCCAAGCGTAGGATGCTTGACATAGAAAGGCAGGAACCCTTGGTCTTGGAGGGAATCCCTGTCCACTCGCCGAAAAGGAGAACTGATGTTGTAGTACCACAGCACCTCCACCCTTGAAGGTATCAGAAGTAGAGTCCTTGCTTCCCCTCACTCAGCCACCACCACGAGAGGAGACAGATCCTTAGCCAGTGCAGAAGAAGAACCAACCGAGGACGAGAATGAAGCCATTTGGTCTGATGAAGTAGATGAGTTGTCCTAGGGGACATGTACCCATAGTTAGTAGTGCTTTTCATCACCATCCTCTAGTGTTGTAATCTTTCCATTGTATTTCAGCTGTAGATGTTAAGAACCGCTAGGTTGTAGGATCCAAACGATGTGTCAAGAATGGAAGAGGGAGTGCATGTATGCTGTACTCATATAAGGGCATTTTGGACGTGCATTTTGCTTTATCCATTGTGTTTGTTATGTCGATTTACCCTTAGACCTCGTTAGACTTACTTAGGGTTCTCGAGGCAAAAAACAAACAGGTTACAAGAAAAGCAACCATTCAGATGTAAGCAGACCAGCTATGATTGGAAATGAATCGCAAAGGAGGTAACAAATTAAAGCCGCCTCTTCACAAATTAAAGACCTCCCACTAACATAGTGTAGGCTTTTATTTTCAAGTTGTATGTTTGACCTAAGACCGCATGCAAATTAAAGCCACACGCACCGCTAGTGGCCACTCACCCATGCTCCTTTTCTCGCACACTGGTGTCGTCCTCTCAGCATCACGTCGCTGTCTCTTCTGCACCGCCACCCACTGCATGTCGCACCACCGCCCCATGACACCGCTCATGATGTCACCTCCATTGGGCCAATGCTGTCGCTATTGTCCCCCACAAACCTGATTCCCTCAGCCCTCGATGCTGCTCAGTGCCGCCAATAATGGTGCGCACCCACCCTCTAAACCCGCCGTCAATCGCCTATAAAATGCCCCCTAGCTCCCTATTCACAACAAGACACTCTACACTCGACACTAATCACCTGCATAAGCCCCCTATTCAAATGCCAACCTATTTCAACATTTTAAGAAGAAGCCTGAGATAAGTGCTGCAAGCTGGAGACTATTGAAGAAAACATCAAGCAGGAGCCAGAGTACATTGTTAGAAGCAAGAAGCTGACACTCTCAATATGTGCTTAGATGAAGATGAGCTCACCATGACCATCTTTGCTATCCTAACTCCTACTATGGTGGCATCAATCATATTGTATATCCTTGTAATGCGCCTGCTACCCTACGAGAGGCCCTGAGATAGTTGTTGAAATAAGAAGAGCTGAATAAATATTCAAGCTTTGCGGATTTATTCAAATTTTGAGGGCATAGGGCCTATCCACAACTTGACTACATATGATTAAGTTATTTCTTACATTCACCAAATAAATAGCGGCGCAATTCCTATACCAGCTATATTGTGATGCAAGGTCGTTTGCAATTGTCATTGTGGTTAAGTTTTTACGTACCTAGCATAGTATCAGTGCTGGGTATCCATGTGAGTTCCTTGTCAGTAATAACTAAATAAAGTTCATATAGGCTGCACTTTAACATTTACGAGGGATACTATGGTGGCTGTAATATGCAATATTATTTTTACTCACTCTACCGTGGGGTATCATTCTATGTGGAACCGTTTCAGGTGGTAGTACTTAGACCATATATATGGCAGCGATAATGCATTTGTATGGTTATATGCCTGCTACCACCGTGTCCTCCCATACTTTGAGGTTAATGGGAATAAGGAAAAGAAAATGTCTCAGAAGATCAGTACAGGTGACGGCTTTGCTTCTTCAAAAGGTCATTTTTCATCTAGAAGGTAGTTTTCCAATCTCGCTGCCCCCAATAATACTTGTTAGCCTGTACATGTATCCTATGCAATCTTATCATTATTTCAGAATAATTATTTTAATATTTTCTTTTGTGCTAGTGCCTCTAATATCTACACAATACACAATTCCCTGAATTTGTCACAAGATAGCTCTGAAATTCCTGGAATGTTGCTCCACCTGTAAAAGTGTCAAATACTTATACTGATGCTCTATTGGCCGTCGCAAACTTAGTCATTCCTATCACTTATCTGTATTAACCTTTTTTGTAACAATTTTTATCCAAGCTAAATAGTAAAAAAGCAAATATAAAACAAAAGGTTTTGGTAACCCACCTGAGTCTGCCAATTATTCAATGGTTTGTGTGATGCTTATTTACGTACTCTTTGTCAGATAGTGAGAGTTCTAAATTATGAACTCATTTGGATATACCAAAGTCATATGTTCAATTAGGACCACAGAGAGCTTATACACCTTCCAAACTTACACTTAAATTTATACAACTTCCAATTTATACGGTGGAGCATATATTTCTTTCTCGAACACGCAGGAGAGCTGCATATCATTTCGTTAAAAAGAAAAGAAAGAGTAATGCAGTAGCAAAGCCAGCACTTCTATTCAATCCAATACAAGGCTATGCACTATATAGAATAATAACTCACCAAGGTAGGGTTAGAAATTAAAGCCAAATATTAGGCAGCAACAAATCTAAAAATACCAACCAAATAGAATACATGAGGGTAGATCCACCTAAATGTTGTAATTGAATGCTATTGTCTTTGTTTAATGCTAAGACGGGCAAAGGCCTAAAACTCTAAAAAAAATACATGAGGGCAACATTAGTTGTAAATTGTAATATACATGCACAATACAGTTACATACTGCTGGGGAAAAATGACTTAAAATGAATGGCATTTTTTTCATAACGGTACAATACAATCAGGCAGTAACACCAATGATGCCACTGGTGTTTAGTAGGTAGATCCAACAAAAAATTACCGTTACTGAAATTTCGCAAATTAAATGTGATTTTCTACGTCACACTTTCATATTTGAATGCAAGCAACTCCCTAGGAACTCAAGCAAACAGTTGAGGAAGTGTCATGTACTGGCTTCTGCATCAAATGTACTTCTGACTCCATCTTAAAATGAGATTGGCTTGGTAGCACCGTCAATCAAACAATCCAAAATACAGACTAGACCTGAGCAATCTCAATCAATCCATTTCAAAATTTAAAGCAGACACGTTTCATCTCAAGAACAAAGAAGCCTTCTCCTGCTGCCGCCAATGGCAAAACAAATGAACACAGTAAACTTGTCACAGTGATGTATCATTGTTGAATCCTCCCAGGTTTCTATTGCATTTCAAGTCTCAAAAATAAAGAGGAACAGGTATGAGGGATACATCTTGGCAAAGCCAACCGTGGTCCATAAACAATCCCTACTGTTTATCAGTGTAGATGTCCGAAAAATAAACAAAATGACTCCTCCTCGAGGAACTGCCAGTACAGGCACAATGACAAAAGGACGCAGCCATCACTTGACTAGTTAACCAAGCCCATGATTTTGTTCACTGTACAGATGAATAACTACTAATACTAATTGTTGGAACTTGAAATCATCTGCAGGGGCTTAGCCAGGAGTTCAGGCTACAGAGGAGAATCTTTGCAGCTAGAAGCTGAATAAACACCACTAGCTGTGCCACTAGTTAGTTTTAGAATGGTCCAGGAGCGGGGAATCGGAAATAAGTTCCATCTCCATATCCTGTTGCTTTTTAAGATAATTCTGTGCTGTTGACGTGATTATCTTAATGAAGAAGTTCAGAAGCACAAGCTACACTATAGAGTTCCAGACAAATGTAAAAGAGAAATTCCACTGTTTCTCCTGTACTTGGTATAATTGTTGAACCAATAAGAAAGTGAGATGAATAATTAAGGGCGCGTAAGACAGGTCATTCAAGCTCAAAGTCAAAGGGTCACAGATTTAAACTGATGGTGCTAACCTCCATTTGTGAGTACAGTGAGACTGGGGTTGGTGGTGATAGATACTTGTCCTTGGCAGCATGGAGTTTGACAATCACAGATGGAAGGGTGACAGAAAACCCAGGAATGTGACCAAATATCCAGATTAACTCCTTTTCAATAAGATACAAGAGCTGATTGTTGCACAGGGACACGATAAAGAGTGTCTGCGAGAGAAGGAAAAATGATGCATGTCAGACCACTATTGGAGTCAAAACCACCTAACAAAAACAAAATGAGTCAAAAATTTCAGGAAGTCAGGTACCATAATAAGCTTAACCAGAGAGGTATCACAACTAATTTTAGTGAGCACTTCAGGAATAAGAGTTCAATTTAATTGTCAGTGATTTTATATTCTCTAATTATGGATACTAAATAAACCTACAGAATCAAGCCAAATCCAGCTCATCACATTGTGTTTCATTACTGAACTATAATTAGTTTTATTGCAAGTAGGATTTTGAAGAATTAATTATGGGGTAGAGAAATAAACAGGACACAACTCACTGAGCGCTCATCCTATACTAATAGATCAAAGCAACTCATAAGAATCCTGACATAGTTTGTGCTGAAATCATATCCAAGGGGCTAAGCTTTCAAGGCCTAACATGTAAGCTAAAGAGATGTGGAGGCTGCTTAGGCCTCAATTAATCCCAGCAGTTCCTTTTATCTTATATATGATTTGCTTTACTCACAGACTTCCTCAAGAAATTTGAGATGAATCATAAGGCGCCAATCTCAAATAGAGAAGGCAAAACTCAGGTACTCGTAAAAAATGCTATACATTTTATTATATTGGAAATGAAATTTACCAGCATTGTGGCATCGACTTAGTAATACTTTATCCAACATATATGTAGTAAAGAACCATATAACACGTCACTGTAAATGGTTATTTTCACTTAGTAGGAATTTCAATCTCTCCTTTGGTTGAGCCTGCATGTGATACTACCACATTTAATATAACTTTCTAACTGGAATGTTCATGTTCACATTATTACGCCAAAACATGCACAAGCAGAGCAGATCTATACCTTGACTTCCATGCCACGCTGAAGTTCTCCTGCATGCAGCCGTCCAATTGCTATTCTTCCTTTGTGCTCATCATATTCAGTATTAGATACCTTCATAGAAGCCAACAATCAAGCATTGATATGGAGGAAATGAAAGATAAGTGCAGATATAGGCTGTGAACACCAAAACATGTTGAGAAGCCAGAAAGCCATCTCAACAGAAATTTTTTCGTGATAAAACAATTGGAGCTTTATAAGCATGAAGCCTGGAAGAAGCAACAAAATAGATAAGGTATTCATATTATGTGTTTGGTGAGTTTCGTGCTCAAATTAGCAATGGCACCCTTTTAGTAGAAATGAGTGAGTGTCCATGTGACACTAGATTGGGAGAGATCAGCTGTGAACATGAATCGAGATTGGAGACTTAGAAATCCAAGAGTAATAAAAATAATAATAATACAACTATTTCTTGATTGTGAATGTCACAAGTAATTAATTTTCAATAAAGTTTTCAATTTTAGTGGATGCTAGATATCAGTCATCAACAAGAAACACCTATAAATTAATTTTCCAAGACATGCCTTTCAGCATTTTAGGATAACGTTGTTGCTCATATTTGATTCGTATGAAGTAGGGCTGTGGAGGCTGTCAAGATCACAACTTGAATAGGCATTTAATCGAACACTTAAACTACAGGCAGCAGAAATCTAGCATACAGAGCAACAAACCATAGCATAGGTTTCTTATCCAAAGGTGAGGAAGGCATATGGAGTTGTCCCCCCAGATCAACAAGAATCCCCAGCAAAGCAATATTGCTTATCCTCTGTGTCCCCTTTCTGAAACCAACACAATTTGACATTCCAATTCCGTTCGCCTGCTGGAGAGGGGATGGGCTGCAACGCCTAATGAGGAGCAAGAGAAGAGGAGGATGTGGGAACTCACCTGGGCTTTAGAGCCAAGGAGCATCAGCACCGGCGCAGCTGTCGTCGTGAGTATAGCATGGAGGAGAGACAAAACCATAAGCTGAGGAAGCCCAAGTACTATGCAAATCCTAGGCATGTCCATTTACGAAACCACGGGCAATGACACCGGTAAGGCACAAGCCGGATGAAGAAAGGAGAAGGAAGGAAAACACAGGACGCAGGCCCACGGACGTGAATCCAGGTCGAGCGTACTGCTGGCGATGGCCCTACCGCGTGGGTGGCGCACGCCTACCTAGGTGTGGTGTAGGGGGCAACCGTGCTGGGGGCCATCGCTCCAGGGGCCACCCAAGGCGGTGCGCCGCCCGCGCAGGGGCCTGACGTGGCTAGCTCACCCGTCGCCGCTCTGGAGCCACCAGCATCGGGGGAGGAGAAGAAGAGGACGCCCACCGTCGCTCTAGGGGTGGTCCGCATTGGGGTAGGAGAGGAAGAGGGTGAGGTACCGCCAGATTGAGGCGCCGAGTTTCGTCGCTGCCGCCGCCGATGGTGAGGAAGAGGTAGCTAGGGTTTCGTCGAGCACACATGGACCGGCAGGACGAGGCAGTCCCGGGGGAGAGCAGGGGCTCAGACGCGGCCACACCACTAGCGTTGGATGGCGCATAGTGTGTGGGCAGCCTCGGTGGTCGCGACGAGGAGCGAGGGAGAGAGCGAGAGCGCAGAGACGAGAGAGAGGAGGGGAGGAGCGGAGCTGCTGTCGCTTGCCATTTACATGAGAGAGAGAAAGAGGAAGGAGCACCATTTTACATGAGAGGACCACGGTGGAGCCTAGCTCTACAAAGCAAGCAAGGTCCCAGCAGCATGCATGCACACGTACTCATATGCATGCCGACCACCATGCTAATTAGGCACCGGCCATGCATGTCGAGAATCCACCGTCTCCTGCTACGCGTCACCGTCCATTTGCGTGCCGGGTACGATCACCAGGGAAGCGATACTTCATTGAATGCGTCCACTTGCTTCATCTATCCACTGCCGAATGCACGGAGGAAGACCGATTATGACGCGCTTCATCTGAGCTGTGGAATTTCTATCTAACGCACCAAATAAACAGAACTTACGTAGACACCCTGCGAGGCCGCTGATTCGGCGTGCCTTCATATCTTTAATATATATGGGTTGGCAAGTAGAAGTTAAACCGGATCTATTTGTTGTAGCTATTTTTGTTGGTCCTATTTTTTTAACTAGGATATCCATTACTCGTCTGCCAAACGATCGGCAGCGACAAGAACATTTACATTGTTTGGGATAGAGCTAGTGATCAGCTCTTGTCCCTCAACACACTCTGAAACCCAGCTCTGCCAATACATGGGCAAGCCTATTACATTCTCTTCTCTTGAACACGCACACAAAAGCAGAAAAAATTGAAGCAATTAAAGACTTCGATTCATTTACCAGCCCTCCCTCTGGTCTTGCATAGGGCATCACCGAAGTCATCTCTTGCTGGAGAAAAGGGAATCAGTTTCTAGGATTAATCTACTGATGCCCAAGTTCAGCATAGCTAGGACACCCTGCAGCCCTACAATGACTTCCGCGTGAGAAGCGCTGAGCAAATGATTGATTCTCCCTCGGCCTATGAGCACCACATCACCATCATTGTCGCGTATGATGAATCCCTAGCTGCCTTGTATTGGATTCAGCCTTGAAGGAAGCGTCATAGCTCATCTTCAGACTTCAGCATCCCCACTGATGGCCTACTCCAGTGCTCCATTGGTGTTTGAACTCTCAGTTTTTCTTCCCCTTGTGTTTTAGAATTCTCAGCTGCGTACAAGCCTGATCGAACAAGCTAGGGTGTCAGCACTTCTCCGCTTTCCTTCTTCGCGAACAGTATTTCTTTCTGTCCATAAAAACCAGAGCAGTATCACCATCAATAGTTTATTCTCTTCCTTCCCTTTCAAGATATGCTCCAAAGCCTCAACTCGTGTGTTTAGAGCAGCTAGCACCACCCTATTATATCGGCTTCTACTGATATTAAATCGGCTGGTATTAAATCGGCTTTCGCTGATCTGTACGGCTGGTTTGTTGTGAGAGAAAAACACTATTCTATGACTGATTGGTACGGATTAAAGTCGGCTGAATAGCACAAGTGAACATGCAAGAAAGCAACTGCCACACGTTTCTAGCTAACTTGCATTTAAAAAATAAATGAGCTCCATCTCCCTCTTCCCTTCCACATATGGGACATACAGTATCTATTTTCAAACCCCGTCGAACTAGGTTGCATCGTAGGGGTGGCTATTATATGAAAATCACCATATGAAGTGCTTGATCTTGCTTGGATAGTTCAGGTCCCAAATCTTGCCCCATATTGGATCGGGTTGGTTCTGTTACATAATCTACTGCTACCTTGTGTGAACACAGCAAGGGAAGGCGACGTCGAAAAGGCCCCTTGCTGTGATACTGTAGGCACTGTAGGTGCAGGCGCCACATGGCTCATCTACAGCACTATGGGCACATGTAGTGGCTGGCGCAGAGTCAACCCTATATGTTATCTAGTTACTATTATAGCATGTGCGCTATATTAGGACTAGATGAATAGAGTTGTATAAATAGACTACCATGACAACTCAGTAAAGAGAACTTAGATTTGCCATCTCACAGATAGGGCTTCATCCAACGCTGGTGTCTTGTATTGTGTGTGCATGCTCTATTCTCCCTTCTTCTTCTAGCTCCAGCCATAGTGTGTGGGGACGGACAACGCTTGTTTGTAGTCGGCATGGCTAGTGGGTGCTCGGCGACACTAGCGAGTGCTCGGCAAAACTGGTGAGTGGTTCACTCACCTGAGCCAATGATCCTGTGGGCCAACAAGTGGTATTGGAGCCGTATAAGCGCTGTCGCCAGACTAACCACTGGCGATGATGGGCGGTTCAGAGATGGGCGACAGCAGTGGCACTGCTATGGCTACCCAACCACGACTGGAGGTCATTGTTCGCACGGTGTAGGAGGTCAGCGGCACTAGTTGGCCAACGCTGACTCGCACCAACTATAGAGAGTGGTCGGTGACTATGAAGGTCAAGCTCAGAGCCCGATGGCTCTGGAATGCTATTGACAAGGGCACCGACAATGAAGAAGATGACATGTCAACGCTAGAGGCTATCCTCGCTGCTGTACCGGTGGAGTACAGGGAGCCATTGGGGATGGAGAGCTCTGCTAAGGAGGCGTTGGAGGCTATTGCGGCGATGCGCGTCGGTTTCGACCACGCAAAGAAGGCGATGGCCTAGCTTCTGAAGCAGGAGTACGCTAACCTCAAGTTCAAGGATGGCGAAACAGTGGAGGACTTCTCCCTCCACCTATAGATGCTCATCAACAAGCTGAAGAGCCATGGTGTCACCATCGACGAAGAGGAGGCGGTCTCCAAGTACCTCCACTCTGTGCCGACAAAGTACATCTAGATCGCTCTCTCCATAGAGACGATGCTGGACTTGTCCACCCTCACCATTGAGGATGTGACAGGCCATCTGTGGGCGGTGGACGAGCGCCTGGAGTAGGCGACAGCAATGAAGGACAGCGGGAAACTCCTACTGACGGAAGAGGAGTGGGCTACTCGGAGGAACTCTGGGAAGGCAGCCCCCTCCAGCCACGGTGGCAATGGTAAGCGCCACAGCAAGGCTTCTTTGAAGAAGAAGCAGGTCGACCCCAATGCCTACCGGCATTGCGGGAAGATGGGCCATTAGGCACATGAGTGCCCAAACCGCAAGCAGGAGAAGAAGGCTAAAGCTCATCTGGCGTAAGCTGATGATGAGGATGAGGTCACTATCCTAATGGCAACGTTTTGTGCACTGCACGATGTCGAGGCCGAGGAGAAGGAAGAGGCAACGATGGTGGAAAGAACCAGGAAGGCCCTAAAGACCGTCAACCTCGACGAACCACGTGCCCAAGTTTACCTTGGATGTGTGGGCACCGACCAGGAGCAGCGGTGGTATTTGGACTCTGGTGCCAGCCATCACATGATGGGCTCTAAGGCATCCTTCTCCGAGCTCGACGACGATGTTACTAGTATGGTGAAGTTTGGTGATGGCTCAAGGGTGGCTATCCAAGGGTGTGGCACCATTATCTTTAAATGCTAGAATGGGGAGCACCACATGCTAATGGATGTATATTATATCCCGCAGCTGTGTTCCAGCGTTATCAGCATTGGTCAGCTGGATGAGCGCAATAGTGAGGTACTAATTAAGGACAATGTCCTTAGGATCAGGGACCGGGAGCAGCGACTTCTTGCTAAGGTGAAGAGGTTTCTAAACCAATTGTACTTACTCAACCTAAAGGTAGAGCAGCCAGTGTGCCTGGTGGCAAGGCACTCCAAGGAACTGTGGATGTGGCATGCCCGGTTCGGACATCTCAGCTTCGATGCTCTTGGTCGGCTGGAGAAGATGGTCTGAGGGCTACCTCACATGAAGCATGGAGGTGAGCTATGTGACAACTACCTGGCTGGGAAGCAGAGGAGGCTACCTTTCCCAAAGGCGGCCAAGTATCGCACGAAGGAAGCTCTCAAGCTCATTCACGGCGACCTCTGCAGGCCAATCATGCCTGCTACAAATGGTGGTCGACTGTACTTCCTCCTGCTCATGGATGACTACAGTCGCAACATGTAGCTACAACTCCTGACAAGCAAGGACAAAGCGGTGGTGGTGATCAAGAAATTCAAGATGCGCGTGGAGACCGAGAGCGGCAAGAAGCTCCGCGTGCCAAGGACTGATCGTGGCGGTGAATTCACTTTGGTGGAGTTCACTGCGTACTACATGGATCAGGGTGTAGGGCAACACCACACCGTGCCGTACTCTCCACAATAGAATGGCGTGGTGGAGAGGTAGAACTAGATGGTGGTCGGCATGGCCCGATCAATGATGAAGGCTAAAGGCATGCCGACAAGGTTCTGTGGGGAGGCGGTGACCATAGTGGTGTTCATCCTCAACCGTGCTCTGACCAAAGCCCTAATGGGCAAGATGTCGTTTGAAGCTTGGTATCAGCACAAACCGAGCATGTCCTTCCTCTGGATATTCGGTTGCATCGGCCACATTAGGAAGATGAAGCCGAACCTCACCAAGCTAGAGGACAGGAGCACACCCATGGTGTTCCTAGGCTACGTAGAGGGTACCAAGGCATATCAGCTCTATGACCCATGCAGAGACAAGGTGCTTGTCTCGCACAATGTCGTGTTTGACGAGGAGGCGGCTTGAGACTAGAGCAGTCCGAGCACGGGGGAAGCTGGTGGCTTCACCAGCACCTTCATCGTCGAGCACTAGGTCATCCAAGGTGGTGGAGACGCTGGGGAAGAGGCGCTGATCACTCTAGGAGGAGTGCCGGGCACTCCGGTGGTGGAGCCAAGCACTTCAAGAGGGATGTCGAGCACTCCAGGAGGATTGTCGAGCACTCCTGGAGGGATGCCGAGCAAACCAGGAGTGGTGCCGGGCGGTTCTGTAGTGGTGGCAACCACTCTAGGACGGGTGCTGAGCACTCCCGTAGTGGAGCCAAGACGTCTTATAGTGGTGCCAACCACTCCAAGACTAAGGCTGAACACTCCTATAGTGTGGCCTAACACTGTAGGAGTTATGATGAGCTGTTCAGAAGTAGTGCCAAGCACTGAACCTGGGGTGTCGAGTACTTCAGGTACTATACTGAGCACTCCGGTGGAACAAGGAACTCCATCGACACTGATCGAGTTCGTCTCACCTCAAAGTGACATCACTGAGTTCATGGATGCCTTCCACGAAGGTGAGGAGGTGCGATCCCGAAGGCTAGACGACATCGTCGGTGGCACAGGACCCTTAGGATTGGCTGGTCGGCTTGTTAATGACGTAGAGCTGCTGCTAGTCAGTGTAGAGGAACCACCCATGTTCATGCTAGCCGAGCAGGACGGAAACTGGCAAAGGGTGATGCTAGAGGAGATGAAGGCGATCGAGGAAAATGAGACTTGGCAGCTCATTGATCCACCTCTAGAATGTCATCCGATCAGCCTAAAGTGTGTGTACAAAGTCAAGAGGGACGAGCTTGGCACCATTGTCAAGCACAAGGCACGCCTCGTCACCCGAGGCTTTGTTCAGCGTGAGAGCATAGACTTCGAGTAGGTCTTTGCGCTAGTAGCACGCATGGAGTCGGTCCATTTGCTACTTGCCTTGGCAACAGCAAAGGACTAGCGCGTCCATCACTTGGTTGTTAAATCAGCCTTCCTCAACAATGAACTGTCGGAAATGGTCTTCGTCATGCAACCTCTAGGCTTTGTTGTCAAGGGAGAAGAGCATAGGGTGCTCTAACTACGCAAGGTGCTCTATGGGCTGCGACAGGCCCCACAAGCATGGAACGCCAAGCTTGACGCCATGCTAGGCGAGCTTGGGTTTTAGAGGTGCACAACCGAGCACGCGCTCTACATGTGGCGACGAGGGAAGGAGGGGCTCATCGTCGACGTGTATGTAGATGACTTGATCATCACTGGCATGCGAATGGAGGACATCAATAGCTTCAAGTGCGAGATGACGGCTCATTTTTGAATGAGCGATCTCGGTGCACTCTCCTACTACCTCAGCTTTGAGGTGAGACAGGGGAAGGAGGAACTCATACTCGGTTAGAGCGCATATGCCTCCAAGCTGTTGGAAAGGAGTGGCATGGCAGAGTGCAAGCCATGCATGACTCCGATGGAGGAGCGGCTGAAGCTGACGAAGGCCAGCATCATGGCGAAGGTGGATGCGACACTCTACCGGAGCATCGTCAGTGGTCTGCGCTACCTAGTTCACACGAGGCTGGACATTGCGTTCGCCGTGGGCTATGTCGATCGCTTCATGGAGGATCCTAGAGAGGATCACTAGGCTGCGGTGAAGCGGCTACTACGCTATGTCAAGGGGATGGTGGATCATGGGATCATCTTCCCAAGGACCAGTGGGAGTAGGCTACAACTCACTGTGTTCAGCGATGCAAACATGGTGGAGGACATCGACGGGCGTTGGAGCACCTCTGGCGTGCTCATCTTCCTCGGGTCAGCCCCAATTTCATGGCTATCACTGAAACAGAAGGTGGTGGCGCTATCTATGTGTGAGGCAGAGTACATAGCGGCGGCCACAGTGGCGTGCCAAGTTGTGTGGCTACGCCGGCTGCTGGGCAAGCTGACTGGCGTGGAAGCTCACCCACCAGCGTTGATGGTGGACAACTAGCCCACCATCGCCCTCGTGAAGAATTTGGTTCTGCACGACCAGAGCAAACACATCAACGTGAAGTTCCACTTCCTCAAGGACTGTGTCGATGGAGGGCAGATTATCAACGAGTTCATCGAAACTGGTCGGCCACTCGTGAATGTCCTCACCAAGCCGCTCGAACATCTTCGACTCACGGAGCTAAAGGAGATGATCGGCATGGAGGGAGTACAAGGGTTAGTAGTAGGATTAGGGAAAGATTGTTAGATAATCTACTGCTATCTTGTATGAACACAGCAAGGGAAGGCGCCGCTAAAAAGGCCCCCTGCTATGATACTGTAGCACTGTAGGTGTAGGCGCCGCACGGCTCACCTGCAGCACTATAGGCACATGTAGTGGCTGGCGCAGAGTCAGCCCTGTATGTTATCTAGTTACTGTTATAGCATGTGCGCTGTACTAGGACTAGATGGATAGAGTTGTATAAATAGACTACCACGGCAACTCAGTAAAGAGAGCTCAGATTTGCCATCTCACAGACAGAGCTTTGGCCAACGCTGGTGTCTTGTATTATGTGTGCATGCTCTGTTCTCCCTTCTTCTTCTAGCTCTAGCCATTGTGTGTGGGGACGAACAACGCTTGTTCATGGTCGGCACGGCTAGTGAGTGCTTGGCAACACTAGGAGGTGCTCGGCAAGACTGGTGAGTGGTTCACTCACCTAAGCCGGTGATCCTGTGGGCCAACTAGTTCTTGCTACTGCCCTATGTTTCACCCTGAATAGTCCTAAGCAAGTCATCTCTGCAAACTCTATAGGTTCTTCTTGCACTGAAGAGCCCCTTTTTTATCATAGTGCCAGGCAAGACTGTTCTCACTACCTTCAAAGATTGAAATTGCAAGAATGATAGTTGCATCTTCTTCCCAAAAAGTTTCCTTGACTAGCTCTTCGTCCCATGATCGCATGATCGGATTTATCAATTCCTCAACATATGTCAACAAATTAGCTCCTCTAGGTGTGATTGGCCTGCGCTATTGATCCTGTGGAAGCGATGGATCAGTCTAAATTTTTAGATTTCTTCCATCCCCTAGTCTCTAAATCATACCCTTCTTCATTATGTCCAGACCATGTAAAATACTACGCCACATCCCATGCTTCGGTTCTGCTTCTAGCACCGTCGTAGTGGCATAATAGTTAGCTTTTAGTACCCGGGTGCAAAGTGAGTCTAGGTTCTGCCATAGTCGCCAGCTCTATTTTGCCAACATAGCAAGATTAAAGGCTTGGATGTCTCTTAATCCTAGTGTTAGGTATCGATATTAGGGATACCCAAAGCAAGGAGGTTATAGCATCTCCAAGAGTTTCTTATTTTTCTCTCCTAAAAACATGTAGTTTTCAAACTTCTAAAAATGTATTAGGAGGAAAAAAGAATGGCATCTCCAACAGTTTCCAATAAATGACTTCCAAAAAATTAAATTTGAGTCCCACATCAATTTTTCCTGACTTTTTTTGTCGCGGGACTACAAGGGGTGCGCCGAACCCTTTCTCATGCCGCAACCTCCCTGTCGCCGCCGCCAACTCCTAGCCACCGCCGCTGCCGCCGGGCCACCCCAGCCAGCTTGCTGCCGCCTAGGCAAGCAGAGATGGCACCAAGCAAGCAGCAGCTTCACCTTGCGCTAGCAAACAGTGCCATGCAAATAGGAGCATGCAAGCGGGCGTGTAGCCGCCCAAGAGCATTACTTGAGTATACACATATACACAGGAGCAAATGGTACTTGAATATAGTTTCATATCGCGCTGGAGCTTCCCGCTGCCCTCCTTTGACCACCAGTGGCTGTGGTTGAGGACCGTATCTATTCTCGGCATCCTTGGCCTCACCGGCAGCGCCCGCCACTCGGGCTCGTGTAGGCACGCAACATTGTTGGTGGAGTAGATGAAGAGCTACAACAACCACGCCACCAAAAATGAGACACCTAGGCAGCAACTGCGAGAGGATGTGGATGCATGTGACATGCCACCGGTGACATTCCAGAGCTTTTCCAGCCTTGTCCATGCCTACATCATCGCATTCCAAGAGAAGATCAAATAGACGTGAATCAAGGGCCACGACGCCAAGTTGTCGCCCCTGTGGCCGTCGAGAGGCGAGCAGAAGGAAGTGGCAGTGGCGGATCTATAGGGTACGCCATATATGCCATGACATACCCTACGATTGAGCCAAGAGTGGTATGCGTATTGCACCTCGCGCGCTTGGAATGGGCCGTCGCTCGCACGAGTAGATTCACCTGCCTGCCTCAAAGTCACCTATGACTCGATAGAGGAGACACACGCATGCAGGGTTAGCCCACAAACGAATACTCTCTATTGGAAGGACTCATGGAGTACAGACTACAGTTGCGGCGGTGTTATATTTGTATATATTGTAGCGAGATTGATCGACATCAATATCATGATGGGTGCGAGTTATATTCGTATTGTACTTCATGCAATTTTCAACTTTGTACTACATCAACGGCGTAGTTTCGCATGACACGGTCTCCTAAATTATGTTGTAACCATTTATTTATTTTATATTATATTATTGATATTTATGAACTTATGATAATTGAATAGTACATTTAATTACAAATCCAACAGTATCAGAATTTTCCAATTTGCATTATAATAATTCAAATTTGTTAGTCAAATGTTGGTCAAAGATATTAAAGTTTGATTCTTGATATAGGTGTGCGCCTTATAAAAAATAGAGGAACTAATCTATAAATTGAAGACTTATCATATTTTTTCTTGCTTATATGCTGAATTGAGTAGCAAATTTTTATAACTGTTTACCGAGTTGGTAAATAGATTTTACCAAAATACATGTGAAATTTTGGTATGGCATACCCTTTAACAAAATCCTAGATCCGCCACTGTGCGGTGGTGTACCTCACGAGCCTCTGCGACATGCGCAAGAGTGCAAGATGTTCGTGTACTGCACGAGGCTCTGCGGTGGCGGCGGGAAGGAGAGACTCGCGGCAAAAGAAATCACTGGAAGAAGGACGCCGCATGGGAAGCCATATCCGCGCCAGGTCACATCCGTGTAAAGTTACATGGAACGAGGGAAGATTTCCCAAGTGCGTAAATTTTAGGAAGAAGTATTAGGAGTTGTTGGAGAGGTTTTTTTTTCTAATCTTTCTAAAACCAAGGATTAGGAGGGGATTTCGGGAACTCTTAGAGATGCTCTTAGCACCCACGCTGACTTCCCCGGATGGAGCAAGACGTATTAAAAGGCCTCATCTGACCCCAAGGCCGTGGGCTCCATCTCACCTAACCTTAAGGCCACGGCTCCGTCTTGCCTGACCCCTTGGGTGCGGGCTCCGTCTCGCCTGACCCCAAATCTACGGGCTCCGACTTGCCTGACCTCGAGGCCATGGGGGTCTCACCTAAGGCCACGGGCTTCGTCTCACCCGACCTCAAGGCTGCGGGCTCCGTCTTGCTTGACCACAAGGCCACGGGCTCCGTCTTGCCCGACCACAAGGCCGTAGGCTTTGTCTTGCTCAACCTCAAGGCTACGGGCTCCATCTCGCCGGACCCCAAGGCCATAGTTTTCGTCTTGTTTGATGGGGACCCATACTGTCGCCAACCACTCCTGGTCTAGGCGTATGAGCCTGCATCAAAACTTTAACACTAGGGAAGAGACTAGCATGCCTCGATGTAACCCGTGGCCATGACAGGCCATACCTGATGATTCACATCAAGAACAGTGTCGGGCATGCCGGCGCTGTTCTGCCTAACCCGTGTATGAACGCTGATAGGCACGTCAGTTCACCACAACGTCCGCCAGGATAGAATAGAACGCCATGACTGGCAGAAGACGCCTGCGCATGGCGCTAGTGACGAACAGGGCCATGACGTGGAGCCATCTCTATTGACATCTATAGGATCGGTGGGACCCACATAAAGGAGAAGAAGCACCCAGTGATCCTAGAAGCCTTCTTCTCTCTCGTTCTTCTCCTTTTTCTCCACTATAACCCACACTTTTCCTTCACCTATAAAAGGGAAAGCAGGGCACCCCTACCTAGGGACCAAATAATGAACAAATCGGAACACAAGAGCACAACATGAGCACACAACTGAGCGGCAATCGAGCTCTCAACATCCATTCACTCCTTCCACCAGAGACTTGGGATCCTTTCCCTCTCTCGCCTGTTTGTAACCCCTACTTAAACCAAGTGCCAGTAACATGAGCAGCAGCGAATTGGACGTAGGGACATTCCACCTAAACTAGTATACACCCTTGTGTCCTACGAGCACACCATCCGAGCCAGACGTGCAAATACAAATTTACACATTAGTGGTACAAAAACACCAATAGTTGGCACGCCAAGTAGGGGCTTTTTGCGCATCTCAGCGTCCACATCGGGCCTCAAATGGCTAGTCATGGTGTCAGCTAGGTCTTGGGCACGCACGTGCACTTCAAGAACCTAGACTTCATCATTTCAATAGAGGGAGAGTTGGCGCAAGTTCCTGCCACCGTCCAAACTCTCTACTCCGCTGGCCTCAACACGATCGTTGAGGTGCTTGTGGAGCTGCAGCTACACATACCAGAGGCCCATGCCCCCAGGAGCAACCAACTCCTCGACTTCGATTATGAGAGGCTAGAGCATCAGCTCGGTGCCTTCCTGGGACCCCGACCATCCTTGGTGGTCCTACGTCAGCTCACCTTCTTGTTCGCCATTGTCATGACACAGCTTGTCGAAGGAGAGCCGCTCTCCTCAGAATACCTCATCTAGAGTGCCCTGATAGTGCTCCTGTTTGGTCTACGCAATGCCATAGAGACCATTGGCCACCTTATGGTGCAAGAAATTCCCTCATCCCCTACGAACGATGAGTTCGTAGGGATGATCGAATATGTCATAGAATCTTTCCACAACCTCCTCGTGAGAGAATCAGAGTCGCCCTCCAACTCTAACTCTAGCAGGGGGAGCCATCACACCTCGTGAGAATGTTTCATGGCAGGTACCCCTGAGGGATACGTCAAAAGCATCCATGAGGGAGGGGCTACCCCAACAGATGACTTCGATGATGAGGTCGAGGGGGACATAGGGGCCCTACCGAGCAGCTAAGGGCGTGGCACCATGAGCTCAAAGAAGCACGACTCCAGCTCAAGCAGGAATGCGCAGAGCTCGAGCGAGAGATTGAGCGCCATAGAAACAGTGGGCGTGCACATGCCGTGGCCCACGACGTGAACCGAAGGATCATCGAGGATGATGAAGCCCTCCCACATTTCACTTAGGCAAGCTAGAACATCACTGCTGCAACAGCCTTACTCCGGGGCCTTCCAGCGCCCACGACACCTGAGGATCATCAGGCCCATCACGACATTGGCACACTACTCAAGCATATGGTGGCGTAGCAGGCCGAGAGCTCGCTGTCTCAACACCAGCCATCACACACCCTTAGATTGACCCGACAAGGATGTATCAGTCCACTAGGCGCAGCAACCATGAGCATCTCGGCATCCACCATGATGTGCATGACACCCTAGATGTCCGTAGGCATGCCCACAACAATGAGAGGGAGGAGGCTAGCTGCGGCTCCCACACTCATCGTGGTGGATGCTACAATAGCGATGAGGACCAAAGCCTAAGCCTTGACTTGCTAGGACCTCAGGCCTTTGGCCGACACCTCCTCAATGCCATCTTCCCACTGTGGTACTGACCGCCGACCAACATCCCAAAATACTCTAGGGAAATGAACCCCGGACTGTGGCTCAAGGATTATCAGCTTGCTTACTAAGCCAATGGAGTGGATAGTGATGATTTTATTATCCACAACCTTCCATTGTTCCTGGCTGATTTGGCGCGAATGTGGTTGGAACACCTTCCTCCCAAACGAATCCAAAGTTGGGCAGACCTAAAAGAGATCTTTGTGGGAAACTTCCAGGGCACATATGCACGTCCTGGGAACCCATGGGATCTCAAAAACTGCCAACAGAAGTTTAGGGAAACTCTTTGTGGGTACATCCAATGCTTCTCCTGATAGTACAACAAGCCACCCAACATCGCTGCGCTGACATCATAGGAGCTTTCCTGTCTAGGACCACCTGTGAGTCCTTGGTTCACAAGCTGGGACATAAGGGCCCACTAACCACCAAGGAGCTCCTCGACATCACCACCAGCCATGCCTTGGGTGAGGAGGTGGTCGGGGCAATTTTTGACCGCCCAAGGGCAAGGAAAAGCAGGAAGGGGACGCTAGCAAAGGCGCCTCCAACCACCCCAACAACAAGAAGAACAAGCAATAGCGTGAGGGCTCGCTCGTGGCCACTGCCGACCACAAGGGGGGTTAGAAACCCACCAAGGGTACCCCAGACCACTTTGAGAAGCTACTCGATGGGCCATGCTTGAACCATGCTTTCCCCATCAAGCACATATACAAGGACTACGTCCTCATGAAGCAGTTCTTGTCTGGAGGCTCCAACAATGGGGAGCGTAGGAAGGAGCCCAAGCCGGCCACAGACACCGCCGAGGGGAAGGATGGTGGATTTTTGGCACTGGATGGCTGCCTCATGATCTTCGAAGGGTCGGTGACCTATGGCTCTAGGCGCCGCCAGAAGCTTGCGTGCCATAAGGTCTATACGGCCGACCAGCCGCACCTTCCTTCCACCGATGGTCGACCACCCAGAAAGCGTCCTATAGCCAGGAAGATATCCACTCAAGGTCGACCCAATAATCGGCACAAAGCAGCTCACCAAGGTGCTGATGAATGGAGGCAGTGGCCTCAACATCATGTACGCTAAAATGCTTGATGCCATGGGCATTGACCGATCGTGCATCCGATCGACCAGGGGTGCCTTTCCATGGCATCGTACCTAGAAAGCAGGCCATACCACTTAGATAAATCTATTTGCCTGTCACCTTCAAGAATCTAACCAATTATTGGATGGAGACCCTTACCTTCGAGGTGGTCGATTTCCATGGGACCTACCACACCATCCTAGGACGTCCATGCTACACAAAGTTCATGGCCATCCCCAACTACACCTATTTGAAGTTGAAGATGCTAGGTCCATGTGGGCTCATCACCATCAGCACCTCCTTCCAATGCCCCTATGAGTGTGAGGTCGAGTGATGCGAACATGCCGTGGCAATTGTCGCCTCCAAAGAGCCTGCGGCCATCAAGGAGGAGGTCATCGAAGAAGCGTCCGACCCCAAGTAGTCGGCTAGGTCCTTCAAGCCTATAGAGGGCGCAAAGGAGGTCCTCATAGACCTAGTGGCTCCAAGGGCCAAGTGGTGCGCATTGGCACCATGTTTTCCTCCAAATAGGAAAGCACGCTCGCCGATTTCCTTCAAGCCAATAGAGACATCTTTGCGTGGAGACCCTCGAACATGCCAGGCATTTTGAGAGAAGTCATGAGCATTCGTGTGGCAGAACCTCCTAAATTATAGGACCCACATGCACTTGTCACTGTCCAATGACCTTTGACATCTATGCATATGTTCCTGGTAACTTAAGAAGTCTGTCGGGTGTCCTTGGGGAACCCCAAATCATCCACGATTTCCGAGCAGGATCATGTTACAGAGTCATTACAGTATTACAACATTTATTCAAATATCTACACCAGAGTAAAAACAGCGGAAGTCTTACAATAACATAATTTACAAAACAGTAGTTTCAAACCTCACAACTAAGTTCGATGATTATTACAAAACAAAATAGTGGAGTGGCATTATAATATAATACAAAACACATAATGAAACTGCCCTGCCCAAGGGCCACACATTTACTTCTCATTGTCATCACAAGGAACAACCATTATGCAGCACAATCCAAAACAAATCTGCTCATGAGGCTCACCTGCAACAAGGGTCAACGAACCCTGAGTACAAAAGTACTCAACAAGACTTAACCAAAATAAGAACTGATAAACTCAAGAATGTAGGCTCAGAGATTCAAGATATGGCTTTAGCAATAATCAAAGTTATTTTGCGTAAAAGCTCTTTAATAAAAATTCTTTAATTTGACATTTATAACTTCATAAAATCATATATAAAGCTAAAACGATCCATATGGAGATCATGAAACTTCATATCCAACACTTTCTCAACCAGCCTCAAGTTCTAGTTATTAATACTACGATGATGAATAGTGAGTTAAGTCTCCATAACCGAGGAGCAATGGCGATTCGAACCGATTAAGACCTAGCTGGGAATTCTAGACCACACAACATATGCAGGTCCCCAACCTACATATACCAACCTGCACTCAAATCCTCTAAAACAAGAATGGGTCCGCGCCACCCGAGAATACAGTACTCCACCATTCCAGCCCATGGCCACGTGGGTACACACTACTCTCGCCATCTCTCCACTTCCAGTGCGCCAGTAGCCATTCTCATAATAGAATAGCCGAGTAAAGGCTTACCGGAGTATGTGGTTAGTACTACAAAGTCTCACCTCACGCAATTCAACAACGGTACGGACCTTAATCGACACTGACGGAAAGGACCCGCTCACAAGACTTCCATGTCTTGTGGCTCACACACACCAAGTCCGCCCGGTCTAGATTTATTACTCCACATTCCCATATCACATGATAACATAAGTAACCAAGGTTCCATTTAAAACTTGTAGGTGGCAGGTAATCACTCGACTTTCATCGTTCTAAGCATAGCTAAGCAAAACTAGGCATATACGAATTTAAAACTGGTAATATGGTAAATATGGAATAACAAGGTTGGTAATGTACCAATTTGGCTTGTACTTGACTCCTAATCACTTAATGCAGTAAAAGAAGCAAAAGCAAAATCAATTTGTAAAACATAAGGTAGGGTTGTATGCATCCAGGGCTTGCCTTCGTTGACGGAAAAGTTCGGTTCCTGCGACGTTCCACAAATATTTGATCCGACCTCAATAGACGGATTAACCTCCTCTGCAACTTGATTAACTATTACGTGTTCACCTTCGTTCACTACACGTAGTAACAGTGCCATGTTTAGCATGATGCTCGAAGATGGATGCAAAAATTAACAATTTGAATACAATTTTCCTTCGTGGTACAGTTACAAGTCAAACTAACCAAATCTTTTTCATATTACTTACATCAATTGCCAAGGATCATTACCAACTAATGACCTAAGGACATCACTCAATCAAAAATGCAAACAAAACCTAAATCACTAAAGGTTACTATTTGCTTTTATGAATTAATTAATTAATTAAGAATTATGAAATAAATCAACTTTTTCCAATTGACCTCAAAATTTTTTGTAAATGTTCATTACATGATAAGTACGTGACAACACAAATTTCATAATTTTTGGACAATTAAATAAGCCTAGAAAAATCATGGAAATCCATTTATTAATAAATTGAGCAATTTTTATCACATTCAAAAAGTACTGAAAAACAACATTTCATATTTTTCCTAAATAATATACATCATAGAGAGGTCACACAAAAAATTTTATAATTTTTGGAGCTCTAAATAATTCTACACAAAAATAACAAAAGCATACACTATTCAATCATTTCTGAAAAAAGAAAAATTCATTTTCAAATCACTGAGTCACTGACATCTTGACCCCACCTGTCATCCCCTTCCTCCTGCGCTGACTATGGCAACGATGGCGCTGACCAACGATTTCTCACCGTCGGTGAGACCAACGGCGACAGCGAGAGTACCAACACACTCCCCTCATCACCCCACATCGATTGAGTGTACTATCGAGACTAATTACAGCGGTGCACGAGCTCGCCGACGGCCATGGCGGACATGGTGGCACGGCTGCACCACGCTGGTGAAACAAGGCCGGTAGCGACTAAACAAATGGCCCAGAAAGACTCAGGGGCTCACCCCGATCACGCTGGAGTCGAAGATCGAGCCGGAGGACCAATGGAGAGATGGGTCGACGTTCACCGCAACCACGGCGGAGCAAGCCACGATGACGGCGATGTTCCAGCTACTGTGGTGGACAAAACGGTCAATCAACCAGGCACAAAGCACCACAGCATCATGAAGAAGCTGAAACAAGGCTTCACAAGGTCAGAGGCTCACCGTAGAGCGCTGTCACGACGGAGATGTTGCCGGCCGCGAGGAAGAAGAGCGTGGTTAGCGAGTTCCCAGCGAAATCAGTCGACCACAGTTGGCTGGGTGGATGTGCAAGAAAAAGATAGAACTAGAACGGCCTTTACCAAGATGGCAACGGTGCTGGGGAGACGATGCGAGCTCGCCGGAGCTATGGCGTCGGTGACCGGAAAATAGAGCAAGGGAAAAAGAAGAACGACGACTGCTCCAGAGCTTTATAGGACGGCCAAGGAAGCAAGAAGAAGCCATGGTGGAGTCTTTCCCACGCCAGCACGAAGCCAAGGCCGCCACGCGTGCACCTAGAACGCTGAAGACGGTCGCCGGCCATGTAGCAAGAGCGGTGAACACTGTTCATCAAATTTACAAAATTGCCATCAAGTTTGAAACTCAAATTACTCCCAAATTTTTGTAACATCTCAAAAATGTCCAAAAAAGGGAAAAAATAAAAGTTGTTCAAAATCAAAAGTTCTACAACTTTGCTTTTATAACCACCCCTAAATTCGGTCTAGATTTTGAAATGAACTTTTGAATTCGAATAGGGGAAATTTAATAAATTACGCCTTTTTGAATTACTCTAAATTTTTCATAACAACTTTGAAAACTCCAAACACAAACTTTGTATAACTTGTCAAGCTCTACACTTTTGCTTTTGGGCTTAACCCCAAAATATGCTTAGATTTTGAAATGAGTTTTCAGGGTAGGATTTAAATGCTAAAAATCAGGGTTTTCTCGAAAATTTAAAAATCCAAGCAAACTTTGAACTTGAGTCTAACAATACAATTCAACACATACCACATAAATATAAACTTGTTTTAGTGTATGCATCTCAAAGTTTTCACCAAATGCCAAATGCTTTGCAATGCGTATGATGACATGTCAGGTTTTAGTATTTAAACACCCGAGGTGTTACAATCCTTCCCCCTAAAAGAAATCTCGCCCCGAGATTCAAAGCCATAGAGTAAGTAATGGAAAAGGAAATGTGTTAGTCCAAAAACATCCAGAACTTGTCCATAAAATAGTTGAGGTCCCTTTACAAAACACAACTTGTACAACCGAGCTCAACTAACATTACTCTATTCTATATAGACGCTAGAAACTCTGGAAACTTTTCTAACAAGTAATCTTCTGATTCCCAAGTAGCTTCCTCTTCTGAATGTTGATTCTATTGTATTTTATAGAACTTGATTGTCCTCCTTCGAGTAACACAATCCTTCTGATCCAAAACTCGAATAGGATATTCAAAATAAGTCAAATCTAGTTCAAGTTCCACTCCTTCAACCTCAACATTCTGCTCAGGCACTCGGAGACACTTTTTCAATTGAGAAACATGGAACACATCATGTACAGCTGCAAGATGTTCAGGTAATTTCAAGCGATATGCCACTTTTCCATACCTCTCCAAAATTTGATATGGTCTAATATATCGAGGTGCCAACTTGCCTTTAACACCAAAATGGGTCACTCCCTTCATTGGTGATACTTTCAAATATACAAAATCTCCTTTGTTAAACACCAATGGTCTACGTCGTCTATCCGCATAACTCTTTTGTCAGGATTGAGCTATCTTCAAATTACTTTGTATTTGCCTAACCTTGTCTTCTATTTCTTTCATAAGGTCAACTCCAAAGAATCTTCTTTCTCTAGGCTCAGACCAACTCAGCGATGTTCTGCATCTACGACCATAGAGTGCTTCAAATGGAGCCATTCTAATGCTTTCCTGATAACTATTGTTGTATGAGAACTCGGCCAAAGGCAAACATTCATCCCACTTTTTGGAATAGTTAAGAACACAACATCTTAACATATCTTCAAGTACTTGATTGACTCTTTTAGTCTGACCATCAGTCTGGGGATGATAAGCTGTACTGTATAGAAGTTTGGTACCTAACGAAGCATGTAAGTGTTTCCAAAAGTTGGAGACAAACTGGGTACCCCTATCTGACACTGTGGTCTTTGGTACTCCATGCACGCTCATGATTCTTGCTAAGTACATCTTGGCATATTGGATTGTAGGATATATAGTCTTGACAGGAAGAAAATGTGCTGACTTAGTGAGTCGATCTACAATAACCCATACTGAGTCAAATCCCTTTGATGTCTTGGGTAGACCAACAATAAAGTCCATACTTATGTCCTCCCACTTCCAAGATGGAATAGGTAATGGTTGTAATTCACCAGCAGACCTCAAATGTATAGCTTTCACCTTTTGACAAGTATCACACTTTGCTATATATCTAGCAATCTCTATTTTCATTTTAGTCCACTAGAATCTTTGCTTCAAGTCATGGTACATCTTGTTGCTTCCTGGATGGATAGATAACCTAGTAGCATGTGCTTCTTCTAGAATTGACTACCACAACTCAGGAACTTTTGGTACCACCAGGCGATCCTTGAACCATAGCACACCTTCATCATTTATGCTAAAGCATTCCGCTTTTCCATTCTTGACTCTTTTCTTGATATGGGCTATACCCTTGTTTTCCTTCTGAGCAGCAACAACTTGATCTCGAATAGTGGCTTCAACAATTATGTTGGTCAAGCTACCTTGTTGAATTACTTCTACATTCAACTTCTCCATTTCTTGGCATAAAGTCAAACCCATTGTTCTCACTGCCAGATAATTGCAATAACTTTTGTGACTGAGGGCATTTGCAACCATATTTGCTTTACCAGGGTGATATTGTACTTCCAAGTCATAATCCTTAATCAGTTCTAACCATCTTCTTTGTCGCATGTTCAATTCTAACTGAGTAAAGATATACTTTAAGCTCTTGTGGTCTGTATACATATGGCACGTATTACCAAACAGGTAATGCCACCAAATCTTCAGAGCATGAACCACAACTACTAACTCTAGATCATGAGTCGGATTGTGTTCTTCGTGTTGCTTAAGTTGCCTGGATGCAAAAGCAATGACTCGGCCTTCTTGCATCAACACACATCCAATACCAATACCTGAAGCATCACAATAAACATCAAACGGCTTCTCGATATCAGGTTGGGCTAATACTGGTGCAGTAGTCAACAATCTCTTCAAGGTCTGGAAAGCCTCTTCACAATCAGATGACCAGATAAACTTGACTTGGTTTTTCAACAATTCCGTTATGGACTTTGATACTTTAGAGAAATCTAGAATAAATCGATGGTAGTACCCCGCCAATCCCAGAAAACTACAAACTTGATGAACTATGGTTGGTGGTTTCCAATCAAGCACATCCTTCACTTTGCTTGGATCAATTGCAACGCCTTCAGCTGACAAGACATGTCCAAGAAATTGCACTTCCTTAAGCCAAAAATCACACTTGCTGAACTTGGCATATAGTTGATGTTCTCTCAAGTGGGCCAGAACAATTCTGAGATGTTCTGCATGTTCTTTCTTATTCTTGGAATATACTAGAATGTCATCAATAAACACCACTACAAACTTGTCTAGCTCAGGTATGAATACTGAATTCATCAGATACATGAAATAAGCTGGAGCATTTGTCAAACCAAAAGACATCACCAGGTATTCATATAATCCATATCTTGTGGTAAATGTCATTTTGGGAATATCTTCAGGTTTTATCTTGATTTGGTGATATCCTAACCTCAAATCTATCTTGGAGAAAACTTTGGCTCCAGCCAATTGATCAAAAAGCAAATCTATCCGAGGTAATGGATACTTATTCTTGATGGTCACTTCATTCAATGGACGATAGTCGACACATAACCTTAGGGTCTCATCCTTCTTTTTCACAAAAAATGCCGGACATCCCCAAGGTGATGAACTAGGTTGGATAAACCCCTTCTCAATTAATTCTTGTAACTGAGTCTTCAACTCGGCCAATTCCTTAGGTGGCATCCTATAAGCTCTCTGAGAAATCAGAGCCATTCCAGGTTGCAACTCTATGTTAAACTATACATCCCTATCAGGTGGTAGACCGGGTAAATCTTCAGGAAATATATCCAGAAATTCACACACTACCGGGATATCTCTAATTTCTTTGACAGCGGTTGCACAAATCTTGCCCACTGATCTTCTTAAGGTTGGAAGTTGGATGAGAAGTTGAGAAGTACTATCAGGCAAACTTACCCTTAAAGTTCTATTCAAAGCATCTATAATAGCCTTATGCTGATACATCCAATTCATTCCCAAGATTACATCTATATCCTGATCCTTAAGGATAATCATGGTAGTGGGAAAAATATGCCCACCTAGGTTTATGGGTACCTGGTATACCATTTCCTTAGTACACAGACGTCCCCCGAGCAACTATATAAAGAAATTTTCCTTTGTTGCCCCATTTGAAATTTCATGCTTCACGACAAATGTTCTATTGATGAATGAATGCGATGCGCTAGAATCAAAAAGTATAACTACAGGGTGATTGGCAACAGGAAACATATCCATCATCACTGGCTCCCCTTCTGGAATTTCTTCGGCTTGAATATAGAACACCCATCCTATCTTCCTCTCATCTTTGCCCTTCTGAGCATTCTGATTGGGGTTCTTGTTTGGTGCCTGACCCTGTTGTTGATTGGTAGGGGCCTTTTGATAATTTTGATTAGCCTGCCTAGGATATGGACACTCCCTGGAGAAATGACTAGTCCTTCCATAATTGTAACATGGATAGTTATGACCCTGGGACATTGGAGCATTGCCGCCAGGAGTGTGGGTCGATTGTGAATTCGAGTAGGTTATAGCAGGACGGACATTTGACTGTTGCCCAGCTTGAGACTGCGGCGGATGATAAGGAGGACGATTATGATGTACTAGATGATAAATCACCCTTTGCCTCTTCTGATTTCCCCCCAAAAGATCCAGACGGCATACTCTTTTTCTTTTTGAGCTCCTTATGTTGTCGATACTTTGACTCTGAAGCAATTGCAATATTTACTGCCTCATTATCACTTTCATCGATCATTACTAATTCTTCAGGATCTTCTTCTTCTTCTTCTGATTCATCATCATCGGCAAGGATGACACCGAGGTCCATGGCATCAGCTTGGGGTTCATGATTTGGATTTAGTAGATTGCTAAGCCTATGAACTTTCTCATGTAGATAGGTATTATGTTCTTCTAAATCTTCTACATAGAATTCTAGCTCATGAGTTCTAGCTCTAGCTACATTTTCCCTATGCCAAGCTTCATTCCTTCCCTCCACTGTACGAACTAACATGCTTTCACAGTTCCTATGCGCGGTGGTGAGACGCCTCAATTGATCCTGTAATTCTCCTACCTGTATAGCATCCAAAGCCCTATCTCTAGTAGCTTGTGCTAACTCTATAGAAATCCTCTATATCTCTACCTAGGGATTAGGCCTAGAGCTGCTACTGCTAGCACTGTCATTCCTAGGGGCAAGTTGGTGACGAGGAACTCCTTTGGGTCCAGTGGACTTACGCGGCGTCATCTTGGTACGAGCCATACTGTAGGAAGCCAATTTAATCCAAATAAGATCATTTGATCAAAGTCTAAACAACAGCTATGATGGATTACATTACTCAAACCAGACTCACTACTCAACTCTAGACTCAGAGGTGAAGGAAGTAACTAGTACATTAATCATGATGCATGAATCATTCTTACAAACAAAAACATCAGAGTTTATAATGCACATAAACAACATTTGTTTTTATATAGGGCATAGTAAGATTACTACTCCACCACACAAAACCTTTTTAATCAAATAAGGAATGGTGAGAAAGAAATAAGATAAGTCAGAAGCAATTTGGACCAAATTATCAAGTTAAATGCAGTCATCCAAATCATTTTGAAGTTTTTGTAAAACAATACAACAAAAACCTTGCAACGATCTCTCTGATAGCATTCTGTGGTAGAACCTCCTAAATTATAGGACCCACATGCACTTGTTACTATCCAACAACCTTTGACATCTATGCATATGTTCCTAGTAACTTAAGAAGTCTATAGAGTGTCCTCGGGGAACCCCGAATCATCCACAATTTCCGAGCAGGATCATGTTACAGAGTCATTGCAGTATTACAACATTTATTCAAATATCTACACTAGAGTAAAAACAGCGGAAGTCTTACAATAACATAATTTACAAAACAGTAATTTCAAACCTCACAACTAAGTTTGATGATTATTACAAAACGAAATAGTGGAGTGGCATTATAATATAATACAAAACACATAATGAAACTGCCCTGCCCAAGGGCCACACATTTACTTCTCATCGTCATCACAAGGAACAACCATCATGCAGCATGATCCAAAACAGATCTACTCATGAGGCTCACCTGCAACAAGGGTCAACGAACCCTGAGTACAAAAGTACTCAACAAGACTTAACCAAAATAAGAACTGATAAACTCAGGAATGCAGGCTCAGGGATTCAAGATATGGCTTTAGCAATAATCAAAGTTATTTTGCGTAAAAGCTCTTTAATAAAAATTCTTTAATTTGACATTTATAACTTCATAAAATCATATACAAAGCTGACACGATCCGTATGGAGATCATGAAACTTCATATCCAACACTTTCTCAACCAGCCTCAAGTTCTAGTTATTAATACTATGATGATGAACAGTGAGTTGAGTCTCCATAACCGAGGAGCAACGACGATTTGAACCGATTAAGACCTAGCTGAGAATTCTAGACCACACGACATATGCAGGTCCCCGACCTACATATACCAACCTACACTCAGATCCTCTAAAACAAGAACGGGTCCACGCCACCTGAGAATACAGTACTCCACCATTCTAGCCCATGGCCACGTGGGTACACGCTACTCTCACCATCTCTCCACTCCCAGTGCATGAGTAGCCATTCTCATAATAGAATAGCCGAGTAAAGGCTTACTAGAGTATGTGGTTAGTACTACAAAGTCTCACCTCATGCAATTCAACAACGGTACGGACCTTAATCGACACAGACGGAAAGGACCCGCTCACAAGACCTCCATGTCTTGTGGCTTACACACACCAAGTCTACCCGGTCTAGATTTATTACTCCACATTCCCATATCACATGATAACATAAGTAACCAAGGTTCCATTTAAAACTTGCAGGTGGCAGGTAATCACCCGACTTTCATCGTTCTAAGCATAGCTAAGCAAAACTAGGCATATACGAATTTAAAACTGGTAATATGGTAAATATGGAATAACAAGGTTGGTAATGTACCAATTTGGCTTGTACTTGACTCCTAATCACTTAATGCAGTAAAAGAAGCAAAAGCGAAATCAATTTGTAAAATATAAGGTAGGGTTGTATGCATCCGGGGCTTGCCTTCGTTGACGGAAAAGTCCGGTTCCTACGACGTTCCACAAGTATTCGATCCAACCTCAACAGACGGATTAACCTCCTCCGCAACTTGATTAACTATTATGTGTGCACCTTCGTTCACTACATGTAGTAACAGTGCCATGTTTAACATGATGCTCGATGATGGATGCAAAAATTAACAATTTGAATACAACTTTCCTTCGCGGTACAGTTACAAGTCAAGCTAACCAAATCTTTTTCGTATTACTTACATCAATTGCCAAGGATCATTACCAACTAATGACCCAAGGACATCACTCAATCAAAAATGCAAACAAAACCTAAATCACTAAAGGTTACTATTTGCTTTTATGAATTAATTAATTAATTAAGAATTATGAAATAAATCAACTGCTTCCAATTGACCTCAAAATTTTTTGTAAATGTTCATTACATGATAAGTAAGTGACAAAACAAATTTCATAATTTTTGGACAAATAAATAAGCCTAGAAAAATCATGGAAATCCATTTATTAATAAATTGAGCAATTTTTATCACATTCAAAAAATTATTGAAAAACAACATTTCATATTTTTCCTAAATAATATACATCATAGAGAGGTTACACAAAATTTTCATAATTTTTGGAGCTCTAAATAATTCTACACAAAAATAACAAAAGCATACACTATTCAATCATTTCTGAAAAAAGAAAAATTCATTTTCAAATCACTGAGGCACTGACATCTTGACCCCACCTGTCATCCCCTTCCTCCCACGCTGACTATGGCAACGACGGCGCTGACCGACGATTTCTCACCACCGGTGAGACCAACGGTGACAGCGAGAGTACCAACACACTCCCCTCATCACCCCGCATCGATTGAGTGTACTATCAAGACTAATTACAGTGGTGCACGAGCTCGCCGATGGCCATGGCGGACACGGTGGCATGGCTGCGCCATGCTGGTGAAATAAGGTCAGTAGCGACTAAACAAATGGCCTAGAAAGACTTAGGAGCTCACCCCGATCATGCTAGAGTCGAAGACCGGGCCGGAGGACCAACGGAGAGATGGGTCGACGTTCACCGCAACCACGGCAGAGCAAGCCATGATGACGGCGATGTTCCAGGTACTGCGGTGGACAAAAGGGTCAATCAACCGGGCACGAAGCACCACGGCATCACGAAGAAGCTAAAACAAGGCTTCACAAGGTTAGAGGCTCACCGTAGAGCGCTAGCCACGACGGCGCTATCACGACGGAGATGTTGCCGGCCGCAAGGAAGAAGAGCGTGGTCAGCGAGTTCCTAGCGAAATCAGTCGACCACAGTTGGTTGGGTGGATGCGCAAGAAAAAGACAGAACTAGAACGGCCTTTACCGAGACGACAACGGCACTGGGGAGACGATGCGAGCTCGCCGGAGCTATGGCGTCGGTGACTAGAAAATAGAGCAAGGGAAAAAGAAGAACGGCGACTGCTCCAGAGCTTTATAGGATGGCCAAGGAAGCAAGAAGAAGCCACGGTGGAGTCTTTCCTGCACCAGCGCGAACCCAAGGCCGCCACGCATGCGCCTGGAACGCCGAAGACGGTCACCGGCCATGTAGCAAGAGCGGTGAACACTGTTCATCGAATTTACAAAATTGCCATCCAGTTTGAAACTCAAATTACTCCCAAATTTTTGTAACAGCTCAAAAATCTCCAAAAAAAATAAAAGTTGTTCAAAATCAAAAGTTCTACAACTTTGCTTTTATAACCACCCCCAAATTCGGTCTAGATTTTGAAATGAACTTTTGAATTCGAATAGGGGAAATTTAATAAATTACGCCTTCTCAAATTACTCCAAATTTTTTATAACAACTTTGAAAACTCCAAAAACAAACTTTGTATAACTTGTCAAGCTCTACTCTTTTGCTTTTGGGCTCAACCCCAAAATATGCTTAGATTTTGAAATGAGTTTTCAGGGTAGGATTTAAATGCTGAAAATCAGGGTTTTCTCGAAAATTTAAAAATCCAAGCAAACTTTGAACTTGAGTCAAACAATACAATTCAACACATACCACATAAATATAAACTTGTTTTAGTGTATGCATCTCAAAGTTTTCACCAAATGCCAAATGCTTTGCAATGCGTATGATGACATGTCAGGTTTTAGTATTTAAACACCCGAGGTGTTACAATGCCTTGAAGATCAGGCTAGGCTCTAAGCCGGTGAAGCAGTGCCTACATCGCTTCAACGAGGAGAAACGTAGGGCCATCGGTGAGGAGATTGTGAAACTTTTGGTGACTAGGTTCATCAAGGAAGTATACCCCCCTGAGTGGTTAGCCAATCTCATTCTTATATGAAAAAGAGTGGGAAATGGAGAATGTGCGTTGACTACATGGGTCTCAACAAAGTGTGTCCAAAGGATTAGTTTCCTTTGCCATGTATAGACCAAGTAGTCGACTCGACCTTAGGGTGCAAAACTCTTTGCTTCCTTGATGCGTACTCCAGGTACCATCAAATCATGATGAAAGAGTCCGACCAGCTCGCGATATCTTTCATCACCTTATTCGGATCGTTCTGCTATGTCACAATGCCATTTGGCCTGAAGAACATGGGGGCTATGTACCAATGTTGCATGCTTAAGTGTTTTGGGGATCTCATCAGGTAGACCATCGAGGCTTACATCGACGACATCGTGGTCTAGTCCAAACGGGTCGACCAGCTTGTAGCTGACCTAGAGCAAACCTTCGTGAAACTCCGAGTGAACGGTATCAAACTCAACCCCAAGAAATGCATTTTTGGGGTACCGAGGGGTATGCTGCTGGGTTTTATCATCTTTGAGTGCGGCATCAAAGCCAACCCGAAGAAGATCTCAGCCATCACAAGGATGGACCCAATTTAGAACATAAAGGGGATATAGCGAGTTACAGGGTGCCTCGCCACACTCAGCCATTTTACCTCTCACCTCGGCGAACAAGGTCTCCCCCACTATTGGCTTCTAAAGAAGGCCAACCGCTTCGAATGGGCACCCAAGGCCCAAAAGGCACTTGACAAGGTCAAGCAGCTCCTGATGAAGGCCCCAATCCTAGCCCCTCAGACCGACGAGGAACCACTTTTGCTCTACATTACGGCCACCACGCAAGTGGTCAGTGCCACCCTGGTGGTAGGGTGAGAAGAAGAGGGACGCACCCTCAAAGTGTAGCATCCCATGTACTTCATTAGCAAGGTCTTGTTCGATTCAAAGACTCACTACCCCCTCAATCTAGAAACTCATGTATGCCATCCTTATAGCCAAGAGGAAGCTGTGTCACTACTTTGAGTCGCATCCAATGATGGTCGTGACTTCCTTCCCTCTTGGTGAGGTCATCCAAAACTGGGATGCCATAGGAAGAATCATGAAGTGGGCACTCGAGCTGATGGGTTAAGGCTGATTAGTAAGCACGGTAGATCCGAATGGTGGTGGCGGAGAAATGAAGAAGGTAAGGCTATGGTTTTGGTGTGTAGAAACATGAAGGGGGAGGCCGCTAATTATAGGATGAGGCAGGTCGAGAAGGTGAACTGTCCACCTAGATTCATGTGCCCACTATGCCGTGTCACGTCACCTCCCTCCGAAGATCATGCATACGCTATCTCTAGCCACGTCCTCAAAGGATATGCCTTATGATGGTTCACCCATTCAATGGGCCAAGAACCATCGTAGGTAAGGAGGGATACAGAGCTGAAAACACTCCTACGGCCTATTTAGGACCAAGAGTTTGAAGGCTGGCCCACCGATGGGTGCACAACAGCTCTAGGGCACCCTTAGAGCAAGGGATGGGCCCACTAGCGGCCAGTACCCGAACACACGAGCACCATGGGCATCCTGGCCCAAGTTTGAGGCTTGATCGGTTCCTAGTCCATGGTTTTTCCTCGAAGAAAGGCAATGAGCCCTTGGGACCGGCCCAACAGACCTAAGAACTATATGGACTGGCCACAAAGAGTCTAGAGTCAGTCACTAGCTGACCCATGCTAGACCCTTGCGAATAGGAAGCTGGGGCCCCACTCGGACTAGCCCATTAATAGCTCACTGAGCACCATGTTTTTGCCCATTGAGGAAAAATGTGGCACAACTCAGCCCCTCTATTTGAGGGTCAACGATCACAACGACGAGCCAACCCTAGACCAAACCCCTGCTACATGCGGCGGGCTCAAGGAAAGTTGGACTCGCAAGGAGATTGAACATGCGATCATAGTACGATGGTGGACCGATCAGATCCTAGGGGACCGGAATCAAGAAAAATCTTTCTAACCTCCTGAATCCTCAGTTAGATGGCCCCAAGAAGACCGATCGTGATAAAAGGGAACTGCCATCTTACCAGGACACACCGTGGGCTACAAAAAGAAGGCCAAGTCCCTTAGAGTCCTCCCATCCAAAAAAGCCTCCACAGGAGTATTCTACTATTTCATAGGCTTGGGGGCTACTGTCAGGTATCGATATTAGGGATACCCAAAGTAAGGAGGTTAGCGCCCACGCTAACTTCCCTAGATAGAGCAAGACATATTAAAAGGTCTCACCCGACCCCAAGGCCATGGGCTTTGTCTTGCCTGACCTTAAGGCCGTGGGCTCTATCTCGCCCAATCCCAAGGCCGTAGGCTCCATCTCACCCAACCGCAAGGTTGTGAGCTCTGTCTCGCCCGACCTTGAGGCCATGAGGGTCTCGCCTAAGGCCACGGGCTCCATCTCGCCTGACCCTAAGGCCATTGTTTCTATCTCATCTGACAGGGACCCATACCGCCGCCAACCACTCTAGGTCTAGGCGTATGAGCCTGGGTCAAAACTCTAACACTAGGGAAGAGACTAGCATGCCTCGATGTAACCCATGGCCATGATGGGCCATACCTGAGGATTCACATCAAGAACAGTGTCGGGCGTGTCGGTGCTGTTCTGTGTAACCCTTGTACGAATGCTGACAGGCGCATCGGTTCACCACGACATCCGCTGAGACAAAATGGAATGCTATGACCAGTAGATGACACCTACGCATGGCGTCAGTGATGAATAGGGCCATGACGTGGAGCCATCCCTATTGACATCTACAGGATTGGCGGGACCCGCATGAAAGAGAAGAAGGACCCATCGATCCTAGAAGCCTTCTTCCCTCTCGTTCTTTTCCTTTTCCTCCATTGTAACCCACGCTTTTCCTTCACCTATAAAAGGGAAAGCAGGATGCCCCTACCTGGAGACCGAACAATGAAAGAATCAGAACACTAGAGCACAACACAAGCACACAGCTGAGCAGCAATCAAGCTCTCAGCACCTGTTCACTCCTTCCACCAGAGACTTGGGATCCTTTCCCTCTCTCGCCTGTTTGTAACCCCTACTACAAACCAAGTCCTAGTAACATGAGCAGTAGCGAACTAGACGTAGGGACGTTCTGCCCAAACCAGTATAAACCCTTGTGTCCTCCGAGCATACCATCCAAGCCAGACGCGTAAATACAAATTTACTCGTCGGTGGTCCGAAAACATAGACACCTAGGCCTCCTTCCTCCTTTGGTTTCATCATTGTTTCTCTACTTAGCCAATGTTTTTTATGCTTGCCATCTTGTTGGTTCCACCAGAAGCGACAAACCATTACACAGATTTCATCAAAATAAAGTTTTGGTGAGATCAAAGCACCCCATAGAAAAAGTGGGGATCACTTGTGCTATGGCCTTGATTAAAATCTCTTTCCCAGGCCAAGATAAAAATTTCTCCTTCCACCCTTGTATTCATGACCAAATCCGATCCTTCAGTTTTTTTAATTTTAACACTTTTTGTAAACTAATTTTAAATCTAACACTGTTTTTTTCAAAACTAACACTTTTGGCTGCGCCTATTGCATTGGCACGACGAAAAGCCTGTGCCGAGTCATGCATGGTGGCATGGTGGGTGGCTAACATGGCAACGACCAGAAATGCTGACCAGTGACGTGGCAGGGCCTGCCGCACCACCGATCTTGGCACGACAGTGCCGCACCCAGATCCGTGGCGTGGCAGAGCCAAATAAAAGCCCCGTGGCCAGTCACACCTGCCCGAGCAGCAGGCCCGCCTGCCTGTGCCTGGCCGCCACGCTCGTCGCCGTGCCTGCGCCCGCCCGCACCAGCTACCGGTAGGGCCCACACGCCACCGAGCATGCCAGTCACCACGCCACGAATGCCGGCATGCCAAGGCCGCTGGTTGCCTGTTGCGGCCGCTGCGCCGGCACGCCGGCACGCCACCCCCTCTAGCCACGCACAGCGGCAGCCCGCCGTGCTCGCTGAGGCCAGCGCCCGTGCCTCCTGGCCTGGTCTAGCGCGCTGCCGCTATGAGGATGAGCGCCGCTACCACGAGGTACTCCCCTAGTGTATTTGTTGATTGAATCGACATTGTTAGTATAGTAAGTTAGTAAAATAAATAAAGTTAGTTTAATTAGTAAAGTATAGTTAGTATGGTTAGTTAGTTTAGTTAGTATAGGTACTATAGTAAGTTAGTATAGATAGTAAAGTTAGGTAGTTTAGTTAGTACAGTTAGTGAGTCTAGTTATACATTGGATTTAGTCTAATTAGTTGTTGTAGTTAGCCTTGTATAGATGTTAATATTAGATTAGTTAGTATAGTTATAGTTAGAATAGGTATTAATATTACTATAGACATTACGTACGACGATTTCGATGACTTAATGAAGTTTCTTTAAATGCTTTTGCAGATGGATTGTTGTGTTAGAGTTTTATACAGAGGAAGTGTTAGGAGAGAAGATGGTATGTTTGAGGATATGGAAGAAGAATTGGAATGGTTTGATGAACCTCCTAGCTTCAACGACCTTTGTGTCCGTTTGAATGCAAAGTTTGGCGGTGATTTCACACTGAAGGGGAGGTTTGATACTGGGAAGACTAGGGCACACTATGTCCTCATGCCCTTGCATGACCCTGCTCACTGGTCTCGCTACACTAGGGTGCTCCAAGGTTCCAATGTGCCCATGGCTGAGTGGTGGTGGAGAATGGGTACAGGAAGCAGGGTGTTCAGGACAGTCCGTCCATTGATAGTGTTGGAGGCAATGAACAAGAATTAGGGGTCGAAGGGGAAGCAACTCAGGATAACATGGATTTGGATGTTTAGTTGATGTAGGAGCAGTTTCATTCAACTGCAGTAGGCTATATAAGCAATGACTTTGATGTGAATAAGTTTGAATGGGAAGAGGAGGAGCAGGAGGAGGAGGATAGGATCGGTGATGTAGTTAGTAGTGATTCAGACGATTCTGATGATGAATAGGAGGGACAGATGCTATGCCAACACCAGTTGATGCCATGCCAGTACCGGTTCATACTATGCCATTACCAGTACCAACTAAGGTTTTGCATGGTATCCAGGCTCAAGGTACACTAGTCATAGATTTGGTAGCAGATGATACCTCCTATGATTCATGGGCCAGAATTAGCGAAGCGCAGCAGTATGTTCCACCACCACCTTACACAGCTACTGAGCTTGAGCAACTAAGGTCAATGAACGTCCCTTTCAGGGGTGTTCTAAACTATAGGGATGTCAGCATGATGGATATGGCAGTTTGTGATACTGGTCTCTAGATGTGTAGGAAATCATTTTATGACCATGAGAAAGAAACTCTTAGGAAGGGGATGATATTCAATACAATGTCAGAGATGAAGCTCTTCCTTCAGGACTATGTTGTGTAACACCATAGGTCGTACACCGTCACTCATTTAGACCAGGAGTTGATGTACCACATGATATGTAAAAATGGTTATATGTGGAGGTTAAATGCATGAAAGAGACAGAGTGATGGCAAGTGGAGGATAAGTAAAGTTGTCGAACCCCACACTTGCCTATCAAATAGGGGGAAGGAAAATCATCATCAGCTCACTGCACGTTACCTTGTCCATTGTATATTGGGGCTTGTTGATGACAATAACAACATTTTGGTGTCTTCTTTACAAAAGTCCATATCTAGATTCGTTAAGTATGATGTGAAGTATGAAAAGGCTTGGCGTGCTAAGCAAATTGCCCTGGCGATTCGATGGGTAGTTGGGAGAAAGTGACCAACAAGTAAATATTTGTAATGCATTGCTACAACCCTGGTGTCGGTGCAATGCATTACTACAACCCTGGTGTCCCGCATCTTATGTGCAATACATTACTACAACCCTGGTGTCCCGCATCTTATGTGCAATGCATTACTACAACCCTAGTGTCGGTGTAGAAAGTGACCAACAAGTAAATATTTGTAGTTTTGCCTTACGTTGTGATTAGAGGTGGCCTAGCACTCAATGACATAGGGTTTATACTAGTTCAGACAACGTGCCCTATGTCCAGTTTGAGTCAGTCGGTGACTTTATTCTTGAGCCTAGGTGCTCGAAGTTTGCAGTGGGGTTATAAACAGGAAGAAGAAAGATGGGCATACAAGAGGTCCAGCTAGGCTTCGGTCGGAAGGGCTGAGAGCGGCAGGAGCTCCGCTATGAGCTAAGTGTTCAAGCGTGTGCTTGAGGATCAAACATGGCGGTTTTGTGATTGTGTACTAGGGAACTTGATCGATCTAGTGAAAATGGAATGACTTGAATGTTGGGAGACAACACATCCCCTTTTATAGATGAAGGGGATGGCCTTACAAGTGAGGGAGAGAGTACATATGCTTCTAAGTCTTGTTGCCCATGCTGGCGGGTATAGGATGATGGTAGGCGCCCACACCACTGTTGGATGCCGATTGCAAGTGGGAGGTTCCGTTGTTTTGTTCGGGTATGGCAAATGTCGGTACCTGCAATACTGTTGATGCCTAGAAGCATGCGAGGAGTTTCACCATGTTTACTTGGTACGGTAAATTCTGGTGCCCACAACACTATAGATGCCTAGAGGCATGTGAGGAGTTTCACCATGTTCACTCGGTACGGTAAATTTTGGCGCCCACAACACTGTTGATGCCTAGAGGCATGTGGGGGGGCCTTTCCATATGGGAGTTTAATGGCACCCACAAGAATGTAGGGAAAATTTTGATGCCTACAACACTGTGTGTCAAGGAGGTTGCAGAGTACTGTTTTTGTAGGCATACAGGGTATGGTCCCTAGTATCGTGGTTTGACTTGTGTGCCCTGCCTTGCTTTCTTTGTTTGTTCCCTGGTCCTTTCCGAGCGGGCGTCCCGAGTCGGTTGGTCCCAGTCGGCTCTGATTGCGCCAGTCGGAGAAGAACAATGAGCGGGTTCTTTGCATACCCCTGGTCAGAGACATGGGGTCAGAGTTGGAACTAGAGCTTCGGACAGGCCTTCCAATCAAAGAGGCCATCTGAAGGCGCTGGAGACCAAAGTGAGTGCTCCGGTCGGAGAGGTGGACCGAAGTCAGAAAACAGGCATTGCTCCTCCTCGGCTAGACCTTCCGGTCGGTGATTGGATCACCTTTTTGGCCTGCTGTTTTGACTCTTGGGCCGGCCCATGAGTTGCGTGCTGCCTGTTTGGGTCGAGCCATTGTGAGGAAATCGGTCCACGAGGGACCCAGGGTTTATGAACCCAACAGGAGACCCCGAGCCCCTAGGCGATTCAGGCAGAATCATCTGGGGGGTTTTGTCTCAATGGCGGGTGCGCACAAGCGCACCCATGGGTGTAGCCCCCAAGCCCTCGGGTAGTTCAGGCAGAGCCGTTTGGTGGGTTTTTTGTGTTGCCAGCGGGGGAAGTTTTTGTTTTGTCAGCGGGTGCGTGTGAGCGCATCCGCGGGTGTAGCCCTCGAGCCCCCGGGTGATTCAGGAAGACTCATCTAGGGGGTGTTTTCTAGTGGGCATGCGTGCATGTTTTTTAGTCGAGATGAAGTCATTTAACCAAGGCGTCATTGCACAGCCAAGGCGGTTAGCTTTCAGGGATCGGGTGAGACAGAGCTCGTGGATCCTAGCATCGATGCGCACCATGGGATCGGGCGAGGTAGTTAGTCAAGGGATTGGATGAGATAGAGCTCACGGGTCCTGGCGTCAGTGCCCACCGTGGGATCGGGCGAGTTGGAGTCGTGGATCCAAGCCTTGGTGTAACACCCTAGGTGTTTAGCTTCCACATTTGCACTTGCATTTCATGAACATGAGCATCACTCATTCATTCATAAGCTTATATCACATGAAACATGATTTCAAAACATTCCAACATGTTGCATATTTCATGTGTGTTGTTTCTTTTATGAAATGATTAGTGTGCAATACTTAAGTGCAACATGTGCAACTCACTTTAGTGAAACATGGTTAGTTAGTACCATGCAACAAGATCATGAAACATGTGAAACATGACTATGAAACAATTGTAACATTTCATGTGTTTTTCATTATTTTAGTACATACAATGCTTGATTCTTGTGTGACCAAGGTGTGGTGTGGCTAATAATTCTCTTAAACAACTTAGTGACACCTAGAATGCCATTTGGAACATTGTTCATATTGATCATGTTGCCTAAATAGGATTTCAAAAGTGGTTTGACTTGTTTTGACCCCTAAACCCTTTTTGTTTGACTGTTTAAAAAGTGTAGCTTAGAGTGTTTGCATGTCTGAGCAACCTAAAACAAAGTTGTAGCAAATTTGATAAGGAACAAACTTTGTTTAGAAGCCAAGTCATGAAGATGTGCACAACATGTTCAAAAAGGACCCACAAGTCAGTATTGAAGGCTGATTCAACACTTGAAAATATTTCTAAGTCCTAAATGCAATTTCAGTTTTATTGAGCCAACTTTGGCTTGATACAACTCGTGATCCTTTGAGAATTAGCTGTTGATTTCTCAAGCATTGTTGGAGCCCTATCTTAGCTCTACAACTTTCATGTACATTGCTCCCACTGATTCGCCATGAATTGAGAGATCAAACACCATCAAGTAACGCTGTCAGTCATCGATGGTTAACTGAATCGCTATTTCAGACACGCTACAGTGCCGACCGATTTTAGAAAACCACCGCCGCGTGGTGGACACCTGTCATCGGCCGTCTGACCATGCTACCACGCGTCGTGGCCGTCTTGGCGTTGCTGGCCACAACATGAACACCCCCATGTGCCTGCCGACCGGTTCGCAGGTCATTTTCTCCATTCCAGTCGCCTCCAGCGCGCGCTGCAACAGAGCTCAGCCACCCCGCCATTATCGACCAAGCCTCGCCATCGCCTAGCTTGCTTGCCGTAGCAAAAACGCAAACTACATCTTCACCATAGCTTCGTCATGTCCTCCTCTACCTCCTCCACCTCTTAGCCGAGCCGATTGGGTCTTGGTAAGGGCGCATTGGCCGTTTCCACCACCGCCCGCCATGACGGGGTCTCGCCAGAGTTGGAGCTCTACGCGGCCAACTACCATCGAGGCTTTCTCGTCCTCTTTTCTTTGCTTGGGTAGCACAATAGTGACCTCCTAAAGCTCGTACCGAGCTCGGTTGAGGTAGCCATCGCTCGCCGTCACCAGTGCCTCGCGCTAGAGCTTTGCCATGCTGCCATCACCAGCGACGAACCACCTCCACTAGGTCTTAGGTCTTGCCACCTGCACCAATCAGTTCCTCTCATCACGTAGAGCACGTAGGTGGCCTTGGTGTCACCGGAGTCCTCGCCATCGGCGAGCAAGACCACTGCCATGCCGTCGCGTGCGCCTCCCCTATTTCGCTGTCGCTGACCAGTGGGTCCGGCTGACAGGTAGGTCCCACGCGTCAGTGACTGTTTGAGTCAAAAGCTAGTTCAAATTTCTAGTTTTGAATGCTGTTTTGTGAATTTTGTATCTCCAAATGTATAGATCCAAATGGTGTGATTCAAATTTTGGTAGGTTCACAGTAAAGTCTAGTAATTGAGAAAAATATGACATGAGCACATGATGTAGAAATTTTGGGTGAATTAAATAGGAACTTGAAATGTGTTTTTGAATGCACGAAAACTTGTTTAAATCATATCTTGCGTTTCTGTGATCCAAAAATTATGAAATTTTGTGGGTAAGCTAGTCTTGCTTAGTAGAAGCTTTGATTAAAATTTGAGAGTCATTGCATGTATGGTTTTTGAGTTATAGATTTTCCTTTTATCATTGATTGATACTTGAGTGAATTTTTGTAAATTATCTAGGAATCCTATGACCATGAAACTTTGTGAGTAGTATCCTAGTACCTTAAGGATGCTAGGAAAAATATGAAATCTATTGCTTGACACTTCTCACTAAGGTTTCCTAATTATGTCATTTTAAGCCATTATGTCCTATCATTTTTGTGTAGGCTGTCATACTTGCTCAAATGGTGTGAAATTTTTATGGTAGTCTACTTAGAGCATGTAGTATCTACTGTAATTTTTGTAGATTTAATGGTGTAGTTTTCATATATGTTGACCATTTCCTCTAATTAATTAAATAAATTAAGAAAGGTATTAAAAGAAATGTTTTGGTGATGAACACCCTACTTTCTGGGGTTCTTGTGAGATGAGTAATAAGTGAGTAGAGTTAGTTTTGTCCAATTGTGTGTTTACATCATAAGTTAGTAATTATTTGTTTGCATTATGTCCTTCTAGACAGATCTGGGGACTTTATAAAGTTCCCCATGATATTTTGGTTTGCTGTGAATGTGATGAATACAAAAGTTGTGGATAATTTATGTATATAGCTCCTGTCAAAATTTGAGGGCATTTGGCCAAGTAGTTTAGGAACTACAGCTGTTTAAAGTTAGGTTCCAATTTTGCCTACTCTCTGCCTTGGGAAGACAGAGTTCTGTTGATTGAGGAATTCAACCCAGTAAAGGTTGGAATCATGCTTTGAGGTCTAAAAATGAATTGTAGACAATTTCATAAGATTTCCAAATTGTCTTGTTTCATGTCATTTGGATTTATAAATCTCTAGTTATGGCTAGTTTACTGTACCGCTACATAGTCTTCATTTTGCTGAAATACAAATGCTTGAGTGTATGCTTGTTGCAATGTTCTCGTTGATTGCTTAGGGGTTAGCCTAACTTGAGAATATGCTTAGGTGCAGGTGCTAGGTCATTAACTGAAGATGAGCAATTATACATTAGGTTGTATAAACTTGGTAAGTAAAGTGATTTGAATAGGGCTTAAGTTGGAATATGCAGACTACAGCGAACATGTGCATTCCCCGAGCATCCCTGACATTCGTCATGTGCATCCATGATATTTATCTTGCGCAATCATGCAATAGGTGTGCCAGAGGGAGTGAAGTTGCTGGAATTCAAGGGAGCCAACCAGGAGGAGGAGCCCGAGGTGCAGGAAACCAACAAAGCAGCCACCGCGGAGGAGTTGCCCAAGTGCCCTGACCACCAGCCTTCCTCTTTCCTAAAAGGCAAGCCCCGGAGCATATTAAGCCTCCTATGTTTTTACAAATACATTGAGTATCTTTTATTAGTTGATGATGCATTAAGTATAGGAATTGGTTGGAACCAATTGTTGCATTATATATCCCTCCTTGTCCAGATATCGCACTGGAATCCTATTTAAGTTCAGGAACGGGTTAAATGCTTAGCCATGCTTAGTGCGGTAGAAGTCAGGTGATTTCCTATCACCTGTGAGCTTTAGGATGAGGTGGATCACGGTTGGCTATATTTGCTATCGTGGAAAAGAACCAAGTTAATAATGAATTAAGACCGGGCAGAGTCTTGTGAAGGTTTGGACATAGTGACTCCATCTGAGTCGTTTAAGGACCAATACGATGTACGTCCTCATGTCATGTTGAACACAGCCTAACACTTAGCTAGCCGGATAAGTCGTTCTGACCATGAAGCCTAGTAGCTCGGTTTAGGCCGGGGACGTGAGCAGGGGTCTATAATCTGGATGGAAGTAAGGATGTGCAGGGAACCATTGGAGTAAGCCCAAGGGCAGGTTAAGTCACCGAGCACTCATGGCAGAGTGGTTCTTTGATTTTGCGGCACTGTTCGGACTCGCAATTTCTGAATTGTACCAACGGTGACTTGTTTGCGACCCTGACGGGGGAAGCAGGGTTTGTATTTAGGAATACCCCTCCAGCTGGATAGGAATCGATTCGAATCGCCGTCTCTCTCGGATAGTGAGAACTTGACTGAGCAGCGGCAACGTAGATTCAATTAATTTAATGATATGGTTAAATGGATGATGATGATAAGGTTGCCACAAAGTATACCAGATATGGTTATTAACGTTTGCACCCTAATAAAATGATTGCTTAGTACAGGTGCAAATCTAGATGACAGGTTAATGGCTAAAAGTCACTGCTAGTTTAGGTTAAGAGTTGATCATTATTACTTATGCTTTTTCGCAAAAAGAAAGTGTCAGCTAGATCCACTAAATTAAGCTATGCATAATCCTTGGTGTCATTTGTTTTGGTTTCCGATGGGTAAGTCTAGCTGAGTACATTCTCGTACTCAGGGTTTATTCTCTCTTGTTGCAGATGACCTTCTATATCAGGGATTCTGTAAGTATTGTCTCCACCCGGCGGGTGATGAAGACTAGATCATGGGCATGATCTCCGTTTCCCTTATCCGAATGCTTTTGTGGGTTGTGATTAGCGAACCAGTATTTGTATTTGAACTCGGGTGTGTAAGTCAAACTATTTGCTTCTGCATGTTTTACAAGACTTGTTTTGTAATAACGATGACTCTGTGATGATGTAATCTATTTGCAAACATTTGCGAAATGTTGTAACATATGATATGTTATGTTGAATTACTGTGATCTTGGCTGTATGCAAGTTGGTTTGAAATCCTTCGAGATTTCAGTTGACTACGGGGTTTATATGGGCTCAAGTTCGAGAATTTGATCGTTTCGGCGATTGTTTTTGTACTTGTGCTCTTATAAATTGGTCGGTTCTATGACACTTGGTGCTGCATGTGCAGCCAAGGTGGATAGTTAGTTAGTTTAGGGATCAGTTGAGACGAAGCCGCTGATCCTTGTGTCGGTGCGCGCTATGGGATCGGACGAGTTAGAGTCATGGATCCTGATGGGGCGAGTTTAGGGTCACAGACCTAGGCATTTTGGAGTGTAGTTGAAGCATAGCCGGATAGGGCGAGTTCGGGGTCCCAGACCTAGGTAGTTTTGGAGTGCAGTTGAAGCGCAACTGGATGCGGCGAGTTTAGGGTTGTAGACCTAGGTGTTTGGTGTCTTGAGCCCCCAAGCCTCGTTGGGCTTTAGTAGGGGTCGGTTTGAGTTGTGTGTGTTACCCCATCCTCGGTTCCTCACAACCGAAGGGCTGAGTTTTGTTGCTTGTCCTGATCACTTGGGCTCGAGTGAGGCGCTCGGTGAGTTCACTACCGGGTATGATCGAGTGGAATCTGGGTCTATCATTCATGACAGGGTCAGCATAGTCCTCTTCTGACATTCCATTTCTCCTTTACCTACAACCCGACAGATGCCTGGGTCATTCTGGAGACCAACCCGGGTGGCCTAATGGCCTCCCCTTGATGGATATTCTGTGGGCTTGGCAAGAGGTTTAGGATCGAACGAGAAGGTTGAGATGACCCTATCTGCCAGACTGGGTGAGGGCCACATGGGGCTCATCTATGTTTTTCTCCCCTGGCTCTGTTGTTGCTCATGTTGGATGAGGCAACTACCGCTTCATGACGCGACATGGAGCATTGTGATGCATTTTGCTGCACGTGCGATGCTTAGTTCCTGAGCCCTCAGGTAGTTCAGGGCTCGAATCATCTAGGAGGCATGGGCGTATAAAATGAATGCACATATGGATGTATGAAATGATTATAAAGAAATAGAGGGGGTCAGTAGTGTTACCTTGATGACTTGAGTGACTGGGTTTAAAGAGCTCCAATCAGAAATGTCCGACTAGGACCCGTGCTTGTCGTTCATGATGGAGTCCGCATGGCCTACATGGGGTGTCCCTTTGCTCCCTCCCTGTCTCTCGGTGTGTTTTTCTGAGCCATTCGATCAACTTAGGAAGCCCGATGGTCTCTCCTAGTGGAGATCCCATTTTAGGTTTTTCCAACTCCCGCCTGGGGGTGCAGAGAGCTGCCTACTTGTGGTGACGCTTTAGTTTTCATGCCTGGTCGTGCAATAGTGGTGGGCCATACCCAGGCCGTGTCTTGTCTCACCAAGCGGCATTCTGTCTAACCAAGCGGCGTTCCGTCGGTCAGTGTGCGTCCCATCGGTCAGGATGTGTCCCATTGTTTCCCATCCACATTGAATAGGGGAAGGGAGAGAGTTTTTCACTCTGATCTTTTGCCCCTCTTTAGCTATCGTGTTTCTTCCTTAAATAGGGGGAGGGAGAGGGCTCTCCGTCGCAGTTCTTTGCCTGTTCTCCGACTATTGTCTCTCCTCCTTCTTCCTCCCCACCGAGAGTGCATGTATGCCATGGCGGTTCCTAAGTGAGAGAGGGGGAGGACTTATAGATCCTTTCATGAATCTAGAGCATGATGTCGAGCTAGAGGCTGCCTAGGGCGGTGCTGGCCATCTTTGCCTGAGAGGGGACGGCTTCCACCGAAGGGGGTGGCGTGCTGGATTTATCTATTATGCCTTCTTTGGGATGGAGCCATGTGTGGCCTTTCTCCAGTGGATCTTCACCGGGCGGGCCTTGTCGGAGGGGAGGTTGCTCCGGATCGTGCCGGTGGAGGGTTCTATGCCTACAGCTGCTCAGGGTGGCCAGTTCATAAAGTTTGATGAGATCTCTTCTAGCCATGGCAGCCATACCTTGGTAGCAGCGTCTCTGCCCAGGAGTTGCCTCGACTGCATGAGAAGGTCAGGAGCTCCATGTTCCTCTACTGAGCATCTATGGGTGCGATGCCCTTGAGGTACCCATTGCGCTCGCTGAAGTCGAGGGGACAGAATCAGGCGGGGCCCACGTAGCGGTGGTTACGTTTGGCGATGTGTGACGTAGTCTCTCCTTTAGCGTCAGTCGATGTCGTCGAGGGGCCACAAGAGTATTTGGATTAGAAGTAGTTTAGAAAAAAATGTAATAGTTGTGGGTGAGCCCTCATGTGAATAGTTTTTGTATTGATGAATGCATCAGTTCTATTTTTGTGAAAGAACCACACTATTCGTTCCTTGTTTTTTATCCTGGCATAACTTTATTTTTATCCTTTTCTTTTTCGCACCTACCCATTAGTTCCGTAGGTTGTAGTTGTTAAGAGCCTAGGCGTGGCCTATGGGGCTCGGCTGTCTATAACCATAGGTCATGGCGGGTGCATTTGGTTGGGAGTAAGAATAGAGTTACGTAGGGCAATCAAAGGAATGGAATGTGCTTCCATTCGGGGACAAAGTTGTTTACCATATGATAGTAAAAAAGAGAGGTAATATTTAGTTTTGTACCCTCATGGTGCCCCCGAGCGACCTAGGCTAAAAATGTTTGGGCTGGGATGCTTTTATAGTAGCAAGTGTTAACTAAAAAAGCGGTAAGACCAAATTTAGGGGAAAAACGACGTAGCTGTTCAATGTTCCAAGTGTTGGTGAGAACGTTGCCGTTGTTGTCCTCTAGTTTGTAGGTGCCCAATTGGATTACTTCGGTCACCATATAGGGCCCTTCCGATGGTAGAGAGAGTTTGTGTTTTTCCTTCGTTGATTGGGTCCTCCGGAGTATGAGATCGCTGACTTTGAGTATCCTCCCCCTGATCTTCCTTTCGTGGTACCTACACAGGGTTTGTTGGTAGTGAGCGGAATGGATGACGGTCGTCTCACAGGCCTCTTTGAGCAGGTCAAGGTCGGAGGGTAGCACTGCCTCAACTCCATAGGCTAGGAAGAAGGGTGTGAACCCTATGTATCAGTTTGGGGTCATTATCAGGCTCTAGAGGATCGCTAGGATCTCTGCAACCCATCGTCCGGCGTAGTTGTTGAGTCGGTCGAAGATGCATGACTTAAGTCCTTGGACGACCATGCCATTGGCGTGCTTGACCTGACCATTAGTTCATGGATGTTTGATCGAGACCCAGTCGATCCTGATGCCATATCCATCACTAAAGTCTAGGAACTTCTTTCCAGTGAAGTTAGTCCCGTGGTCAGTGATGATACAGTTAGGAACACTGAACCGGTAGATGATGTCAAGGAAGAATTTGACTGCCTCATCCGAACGGATGTTGATGATGGGCTTGGCCTCTATCCACTTGGTGAACTTGTTGACTACTATGAGTAGGTGAGTGAAGCCGCCTAGGCCCTTTTTGAGGGGTCTCACCATGTCAAGGCTCCAGACCATGAATGGCTAGGTGATAGGGATGGTTTGGAGCTCCTATGCCAGCAAATGGGTTTGCCGAGCGTAGAACAGGCATCCTTCACACTTATGGACGACCTCCTCTGCTTCTCATAGCACACTGGGCAAGTAAAAACATTGGTGAAAAGCCTTCTTGACCAACGATCTTGGGGCCACATGGTGTCCAAAAATCCTAGCATGGACCTCGAGGAGGAGCTGCTTCCCCTAGTTGGTGGGGATGCACCTCATGAGTACCCCTAAAGGACTCTATTTGTAGAGCTCGTCACTGAGCATGGAGAAGGTCCTAGCGCATCGAGCGATCCATCGAGCTTTAGTCCTTTCAGGTGGGAGAACCTCCTCGAGGAGGTAGGCGAGTAGCGGCGCTCGCCAGTTGGTTTGATCGAGTGCCAATATGGTGATGTTTGTGGGTGACCGTCATGGGGGTACTGGGATTGGAGGCCCCAAGCACTGGCTAGATATTGGGGTGTGTCTGGATCGAACCTTCTAGGATGTGGGTGGATGGCTCATGGACGTCGTTGATGAAGACCCTACTCAGGGATGGATCTCGTCTGGCAGCCAATTTCGTAAGAAAATCGGCGACATCATTGTCCCTTCGAGGGACGTGATGTAGCTCGATCCCCAAGAATTTGTCCTCAAGCTTGCACACCTCTTGGTAGTATGCTGCCATGAAGGGGCTCTTACAAGAGGACTCCTTCATGACCTGATCAACGACTAGCTCTGAGTCACCGCGAACGTAGAGTCGAGTAGCACCAAGCTCGATAGCGATGCGTAGTTCGTTGATGAGGGCTTCGTACTCCATGGTGTTGTTTGAAGCCGAAAAGTGGAGGTAGATAGTGTAGCAGAGCCTGCTCCCGTCTGGGGAGATCAGAACCACTCTAGCCCCAAGCCGGGTGCCATTACGGACCCATCAAAGTACATTGTCTAGTACTCGTGGGTGACGTCCGGGGTCGGTAGCTGTACCTCTGTCCATTCGGCGACAAAATCCACGAGAGCCTAAGATTTAATGGTGGTACGGGGGATGTACCTCATGTCATGGCCCATGAGTTTGAGTGCCCACTTAGAGATCCATCTCGTGGCATCATGGTTGCGGATGATGTCCCCGAGTGGGTATGAAGTGATGACCACGACTTCATGGTCGATGAAGTAGTGTAGAAGCTTTTGGGTCACCATAAGCACGACATATAGGAGTTTCTACACCTAGGGGTACCGGACCTTGGGGTTGGTGAGTACTTCGCTGATGAAGTATATGGGCCGCTAGACCTTAAGTTGGTGTCCTGGCTCCTCGCTTTCGATGACCAGCGCGACGCTTATCGTGTGGTTGCTGGCCACGATGTAGAGGAGAAGGGGTTCTCCCCATTTAGGAGCAACAAGGATCGGTGCTGACATCAAGGATGCTTTGAGGCTCTCTAGGGCCTACTGAGCTTCCTCAGTCTAGACAAAAGTGTTCATCTTTTTGAGGAGCTTGTAGAGTGGCATCCCCCGTTCACCGAGCCAGGAGATGAACTAACTTAGGGTAGCTGGTGAGCCTCTGCACACCCTTGGCATTGCGTATGGGACCCATGTTGGAGATGGCCATGATTTTTTCGGGGTTGGCCTCGATGCCACACTCGGACACAATGTATCCTAGCAGCTTCCCCTTCGAAACCCTGAAAACACATTTTTCAGGATTCAGCCTGATGTTGAACCTTTAGAGGTTCGCAAACATTGCGGCCAAGTTTGTGATCAAGTCGCAAGCTTGAGTTGTTTTGACCACTATGTCATCAACATAGACGGCGATCGTTGGTCTTGGCTGCTCGGCTTGATTAGGATGATCGAACGGGTCGATTTGGTCGGCAAAGCATTGCTGCATGCACGTTTGGTAGGTGGCACCAGTGTTCTTCAAGCCAAATGGCATGGTTATGTAGCAGTATGAACCATACGAGGTGATGAACGAGGTTGTGAGCTGATCAAACTCTTTCATCGTGATCTGGTGATAGCCCGAGTAGACATCCAAAAAGGAGAGGATCTCATAACCCAAGGTGGAGTCGACTATCTGGTCTATGTGTGACAGAGGAAAGTGATCCTTTGGACACGCATTGTTGAGGACAGTATAATCAACACACATTCTCCACTTCCCAGTCTTCTTTTTAACAAGAACGAGATTGGCAAGCCAGTTAGAGTGGAATACCTCTCTGATGAATCTGGCTACCAGTAGTTTGGCGATCTCTTCACCTATGGCCCTACGCCTCTTGTTGTTGAAGTGACACAAGCACTGCTTGGTGGGCTTAGAGCCTAGGATGAGGTGCAGTGCATGCTCGGTGACCTTCCTTGGTATGTCTAGCATGTCATAAGGCTGCCATGTAAAGACATCGCGATTGTCACATAGGAAGTCGATGAACTCGCGTTCCTATTTGGCCGGGAGATGGGTCCTCATCCGAACCATCTTGGTTGGGTCAGTGGGGTTGATTCCCACCGCCTTGGTTTCCTCGAGCGGATGGAAGGTTGTCGAGGAGCTTGATTTGTTGCAGTCTGGGACTACCGGGATCGATGATTCCCTGAGCCACGGGAGCTCAGATGAGTTGATGACCGCAGTGGTGAGCTCATAGTGCTCATGGTCACATGTGAAGGTGTGCGAAAAGGCACTACTCATGGTGATGACGTTGTTTGGTCCTAGCATCTTTAGCTTGAGGTTGGTGTAGTTGGGGATTGCCATGAATTTTGCGTAGCATGACTACCCCAAGGTGGCATGGTAGGACCCTAGAAAATCCACCACTTTGAAGGTGAGGACCTCTGAGTGAAAGTTGGCCTAGTTGCCGAATGTGATGGGTAGGTTGATCTGCTCGAGCGGGTATGCCTGCGCTCCTAGGATCACCCTGTGGAAGGGAGAGTCTGCTAGGTAGAGCTCCAACCGAGGGATGTGCATGATGTCGAGGGTATCGATGTAGAGAATGTTGAGGCCGCTGCCTCCATCTATCAGCACCTTGTTGAGGTGCTTCTTGCGGATGATGGGGTCGATGATGAGCAGGCAGCATCCTAGTCTCACGACGTGGGAGGGATGGTCCCTCTGATCGAAAGTGATCAGGGATTCTGACCAGCTGAGGAAGGAGGGGATGGCCATCTCGATGGCATATGCCTCCCTATAGCGGACCTTGTGTTGGCGCTTGGACCAGATGGCATCGGACCCACTGAAGATCATGATGCATTTGTTAGTGTTGGGGAAACCATCCCCGTCCTTGCCCATCGTGCCTCTTGTTTTAGTTGCCACCTCCTTGCTGTCCCCTTCTTTTGGCCCACCGGCCTATCGTAGGAAACGTTTGAGGAGCTCACAGTCCTTGTAGAGGTGTTTGATGGGGTAGGCATGGTTGGTGCATGGATTGTCCATGAGCTTGTTGAAATGGTCAGGCAGTCCCTATTGGGGCTGCTTCCCCACGTGATCAGCCATGGCGACCAAGGTGGTACTGTCTGATCAGCGTCGATCCTTTTTGTTTTTCTTGCCCCTCTATGTGGAGGGGCCCTCATCTTGGTCTGTGCGCTTGGCCTTGCCTTTGTCCCAGCCCCCATTAAAGACTGCTCCGATGGCTTCCTTATCGGAGGCTTGGTTACTGGCGACGTCAAGCAGGTCATGGGTGGTACGGGGCTTTAGGCATCCAAGCTTGTGGATTAGGGACTCGTAGGTCGTCCTAGAGAGGAATACGCTGATGACATCCACATCGATGACATCAGGGAGGGAGTTGCATTATTGGGAGAACCTGTGGATGTAATTCCACAAGGACTCGCTGGACTCCTACTGGCAACTCTTGAGGTCCCAGGAGTTTCTAGGGCGGACATACGTCCCCTAGAAATTCCCGACGAAGATCCTCTTGAGGTCCACCTAGTCACGGATACTATCATGCTAGAGGAATTCAAGCCATGCCCGGACATGTTCCCCCACGCAGATGGGGAGATACTGAATGATGAAGAAGTTATCATCCACCCCTCTGACTCGGTAGGTGAGCCAAAAATCTTCAAGCCAAATACCGAGGTTTGTCTCCCTGGTGTACTTGGTGATGTTGGTGGATAGTTGGAAGCACTGTGGGAATGGCGCTCTCCGGATATGTCAGTCAAAGGCCCATGGTCCCAGGCCCTTAGGGCTAGGACTCTAGTCATCCAGTCGACGACCGTGTCTGGGGCGCGTTTCATCGCTCTCCTCGATGGTTCAGCGGGGATTCGTGTCGCCTGCTCTCACTGCCACCTAGTGGACGTCATCATCATGCCAGGCTCGATGCCGGTTGCTGATGATGCTATGAGCATCCTAGTGCGGACCGGACCGCTCATGTACTAGCGGTCGATGTGGAGCAGGCGCTAGGTCAGATCGCGACGCAGCAGCTACCTCCCAAGCCACACCTAGTGGCTGTACCGACGAGTGGATGGAGCGATCTATCTGGCGCATCCCTGCTCCCTCGGTGGGGAGAGAGGGCTCACGTTGGAGTCACGATGCAGAGCTTTCTGCCTATTGAATGGCGGTGGATTCTACTAGAACCAAGAGGTTCCGATAGACCTCCCGCTCCTAAGGGTCGACGGGCTCGGGAACGCCACACAGAAGCATTGCCGCAACAGCAATGTTCTAGCTAGCCTGAGCAAACTATGGGGGATTGTTCCCCTCGTTCATGATGACATGTTGGACCTAACAAGCATGACCCCGGGAGCCACCCACCGGGCCATGCGCTTGAGGCGCAACATACTATACCGAGAGCGCTGGGGCAGGTGGAGGCTGGTTCTGCTACCATTGTCATAGCCCCTCGGCGTGCACTCGCGCAGACATCAGGGCCCCCATGTGTGGGTCCATAGGGGTGTGGGTCGTGGCAGACTCTACAATGACTAACGGCTGTCCCAGAGCGTCTGCCGTAGCGCACACTCAGGACAGACGATGGCTAGGTGCCACGTTGTCGATGCTAGAGGCATCGCTCTCACCCTCATCATCTAGGAGTTCGTGGAAAGTGGTAGTAGCATAGCTTGCCATTCCCACGAATTTGGATATGGATGGTGGCAGTGTCCCTGGAGCCCCCGAGCGCACACGTCCGCGGGGGACGCGAGGCCATAGGGGAACCAATCGTATGGTGTCTGTGATGCGGTAAATACGGGCTCTCTGGATAATCGGCGGGAGATAGTAAATAGAGAGTAAATTATAGTATGCATATTACTCACAGCAAGGATTGAGCACAGAGTTTGCTCGGAATAAAGCGTAGATGTCATGTCATCGATGTCGTGCATCTCAGTCAATGGGGGGCACCCCTCCAACGGGTGCTAGAATGAGTGCCTCCTCACGGAGGTGTAGTGCGCTGAACCGGTCAGTGACAAAGTCCAGGCTTCTAAAGAGGAAGGCCTAGGATGGCTCGAAGATAGGTGGAACCCACATCCCAATAGGTGGGAGTGCGGGAAACTCTAGTGAGCCAAAGCAAATTGAATTGCCAGAGCCCGCCATGGCGAGGGTGGCGGAAAGGTGGGTCATTCGATGACTAAAAAGTGTTGAATGTACAACGTCTTCCTCATGGACGGTGCCAACTATCGGTGCAGAAAGTGACCAACAAGTAAATATTTGTAGTTTTGTCGTACGTTATGATCGAAGGTGGCCTAGCACTCAATGACACATGGTTTATACTGGTTCAAGCAATGTGCCCTACGTCCAATTTGAGTCAGTCAATGACTTTATTCCTGAGCCTAGGTGCTCAAAGTTTGTAGTGGGGTTACAAATAGAAAGGAGAAAGATGGGGGTACAGGAGGTCCGACCGGGCTCCAGTCGGAAGAGCCGAGAGCGGCCGAAGCTCCGCTATGACCTAAGTGTTCAAGCGTGTGCTTGGGGATTGAACCTAGCGGTTCTATGGTTGTGTACTAGGGAACTTGATCGATCTAGTGAAAATGAAATGACTTGAATGTTGGGAGAGAGCACATCCCCTTTTATAGATGAAGGGGATGGCCTTACAAGTGAGAGGGAGAGAGTACGTATGCTTCTAAGTCTTGCTGCCCATGCCGGCGGGTACAAGATGATGGTAGGCGCCCATAACACTATCGAATGTTGATTGCATGTGGGAGGTTCCATCATTTTGTTTGGGTATGGCAGATGTCGGTACCTGCAATACTGTTGATGCCTAGAGGCATGCGAGGAGTTTCACCATGTTCACTCAGTACGGTAAATTCTAGTGCCCACAACACTATTGATGCCTAGAGGCATACGAGGAGTTTCACCATGTTCACTCGGTACGGTAAATTCCGGCGCCCACAACACTGTTGATGCCTAGAGGCATGTGGGGAGAGCCTTTCCATATGGGAGTTTAATGACGCGCATAATACTGTAGGGAAAATGTCGGCGCCTACAATACTATGTCAGGGAGGTTGCAGAGTACTGTTTCTACAAGCATATAGGGTACAGTCCCTGGTATCGTGGTTTGACTTGTGCGCCCTACCTTGCTTTCTCCATTCATTCCTTGGTCCTTTCCAAGCGGGTGTCCCCGGTCGGTTGGTCCCAGTCGGCTCTGATTGCGCCAGTCGGAGAATAACAGTGAGCGGGTTCTTTGAGTACCCTCAGTCGAAGACGTGGGGTTGGAGTCAAAAGTGGTGCTTTGGGCAGGCCTTCTGGTCGAAGAGGCCATCCAGAGGTGCTAAAGACTGAAGTGAGCGCTCCAGTTGGACAGGTGGGCCAGAGTCAAAAAACGGGCGTTGCTCCTCCTTGGCCAAACCTTTCGGTCGATGATTGGATTGCCTTTCTGGCCTACTGTTCTAACTCTTGGGCTAGCCCATGAGTTGCGTGCTGTCTACTTGGGCCAAGCCTTTGCGAGGAAACCAATCCACGAGGGACCCTAGGTTTATGAACCCGACACCTAGCTTGAAATGCTTTGTGGACACTAGAGGGATGTGTTTTTGGGACCTATTGAGGCATGTCCTCTATCGTGTATCCTGGTCGTTCATGCAAACGGAACATGTAGTCTAGTTTTGTCGACCAGTTTTGTCGAATAGGAAAGTACAGGGGCACCTTGATGACGGCTGTTGTTGTTGATCCTAAGGATCAGATAGTACCCATGGCTTTTGCTTTTACAGAGGGAGAGAACAATGAATCGTGGTCATGGTTCACGCGGCTTCTACGTGTACAAGTGCTTGGCCCATTTTGCACTATATGTTTGATCTCGGAACCGTCACCTAGGGCTACTTAATGCTGTAGCTGAGCATATAGATGGGTTCCCACCTCTAGTGCATAGATGGTGCATGAGACACTTTGCTGCTAATTTCTAGTGGCAGCGGCGGAAGCAGAAGGTATGTGACAAGGTAAAGGCTCTATGTTGTGTACGTATAGAGCACTAGTTCAAGGAGATAAAGAGAGAACTAGATAAGATGGTAAATGAAGCAGGAAAGGCCTGGTTAGAGGCGTAGATGAAGCAGAAGGCTCAGTGGGCATTAGCATATGATGAGGGGGGTTTTAGGTATGACATCATGACCACTAACTCCTCTGAGTCCTTCAATCATGTATTCACCAGAGTTCGATCATTGCTTGTGTCTGGAATTGTTGAGTTCTCCTTTCATAAGTGCAATGAATATTTTGTGAAGAGGTGGGAACTTGTGCAGAGGAATATAGCTAAGCAGGGGCGTTTTAGAAAGGTCAAAGCTGAACATTTGAAGGAGGCCGAGGATTTGGCCAAGCAGCACACCGTCGAGCCATATGGACCCCGCTGCCATATCTTTAGTGTATGGGGCAAGGGTGGCACAAGCTTGGGCAGTGAACATTATGGTGGATGAAGCTACCGAGTTGATCTTGAAAAGGTAGAGTGCAGTTGCAACGTCCCTCAGATCATGCATGCCCCTTGCTCTCATATGGTCATGGCCTACATGGTTCGTGGGTACAACTATGAGGATCTGCCATATATGTCACCCTTGTATCTCCATTTGAACACCGTTATTATTTGGGAGATACCTTGACCCGACACAGTGGCCACCTTATAATGGTTATGACTACGTGCCGCATCTGGATCTAATGAAGGTAGGGAAGGGTAGGAGCAAGAAGAAGTGACTCAAGGGGGACATGGACGCTATGAGAGGGTACGACAAAGACATGTATGGTGAGGGAGACTTCAACGAGACCCGTGGTAGGAATCTTTGCTCCATTTGCAAAGAATCTGGTCACAAGGCTAGCAGGAATAGAAGACAAGAGAAGTAGGTGCTTTCATATTGTGTTTGTATTGCATAACAAGTAGTTCAAATTTTGCAATGCTACATAATGTTAATTTGAATACTCTAACCCTTTGTTTATCAATTTGTAACAGGATGGCCCCTCCCACGCCACACCAGATGTACCCCCTTTTTGAGGTGGAGTACGATGGCCCCCTTCTTCCACCGGACGATGAGGTTTCCAAGAGGCGTTTGAGGGATCCTTACATTCCTAGGACTTAGTTTGTTACGTCGAACTTATGTCAAACGAATATTGTCGTCCAAAACTTGTAGACTCATAAATCAATGAAAATATTATGTGTCAACTTGTTGTCTATTTATTTGCTTCATATTCATTTCAACTTGCACACAGTCGCGACAGCACTTGTAGTTGTTTACAACACCAACAACAACTCAATTGAGGCTGGTCGGTTTCTATCCGTGTCACTACCACGCGTGGACTATGGCATGGTAGAACCTGAGCTATGGCGCGGCAGAACTAGTAGGTTATGGCGCCGTATTCGAGATAATTTCACTTGATTATGTTTGTTTTAGAAATTCTCAACGCATGATACAAATGGATGGGATCACTTAAGATCGACCATGGGTAATCCGAGTACATGATACATGGGTACAATACATCAATAGTTCAAATGGAATATAAGACAACACAATGGAATTTCTAGTACATAGCTACATTGATCATTAATAAAGCATGGAACTAACAGACGGCGCAATCAAAAACCCTTAGTCAGAAACATATTGTCGATGAAATATGGTTGGCAGTCTACCTAGGGGTATGCCCAAGGTAGTAGATTGTCGGTAGACAGATGCGCAAGCCACAAACAAGACAGTGACGCAAGACAGACACGAGGTTTTATCCAGGTTAGGCCGCCAAGAAGGCGTAATACCTATGTCCTGCGTCTGATTTGTATTGCTGTATGTCAATGAGAGATGTTTTTTAGAGGGATCCCCTGCCCGCCTTATATAGTCCGGGGGATAGGGTTACAGATCTGGAAACTAATCCTAGTCAGTTACAATTGCCATATGTGGCCGGATAAGGATTCCTATTCTAACCGACCAGGATCCTGCTTGATCGCCAAATCCGCCTTGACTCCTTGTGTGGGACTCCAATCAGGTTGGCTGGGCCGCACGTCGTCTTTTGGGTGGACCAGACCCATCGATCTGGGCCGGCCCAAGCTTAGCCATAAGGGTATAGGGGTTAATACCCCCACAGCTAGTCCCCGAGCACCATGTATTATGCTGCAACACGCCATTTTAACCTTCTCCGACAAGTAAGGCTTGAGTTCTTGACATTTCTGACCACCGTCATCGCCGGAGAAGTAAGTTGTCCGAAGAATGTATGGTGCTCTTAAGAAAAAAGAAAAAGATTTCTGTCCTAAGAAGTGTGCCCACTTGTATTTCTGGAAAGAAATGTAAGTGGTCTTGAAGCATAGCGTCCTTGAACATCAGAGTTGTAGGGGTCAAAAAAAACCAACACATTCACCGCAAGGTGAAGTGTGCCCACTTAGTCCCTGAGCTTGGTAGTAGGTGATGTAGGCATGTGGTGCTAGGGTCTAAAAAGAATTCCTAGTTAAGTTGAGAACCCAATTGTGGTACAAACAAAAACGAGATGCACCGGCAGGTGCATCGTACCGACGTAGTCCCCGAGCTTGCTGGAAGGCAAGGTATGAACCTTGTAGTAAGGTCTAAATAAATGTCTCTCAACTATATGTGAGTACAACTCACATGTAGTCGAGGAGAACCATTCTCCGAGCAGTGATCGGGACAGTCCCCAAGCACATTGATAATCCTTACAATCATTCAAAGCATAGGGGTCGATTAAAACACATTCACCGCAAGGTGAAGTGTGCCCACTTAGTCCCCGAGCCTGGTAGTAGGTGACACAGGCACGTGGTGCCAGGGTCTAAAAAAGAATTTCCACCAAAGTTAAGAATCCAATCGTTGTACAGGCGATATGAGATGCACCGGCAGGTGCATCGTACCGACGTAGTCCCCGAGCTTGCTGGAAGGTGAGGTATGAGCCTTGTAGCAAGGTCTAAATAAATGTCTCTCAACTGTATGTGAGTACAAATCACATGTAGCCGAGGAGAACCATTCTCCGAGCAGTGGTCGGGACAGTCCCCGAGCACATTAGTTGTCGGAGCAGTCCTCGAGCACTACGGTGGTCGGAGCAATCCCCGAGCACGGTAGTGGTCTTGGCAGTCCACGAGCACAGCCATGGTCTAGGTAGTCCCCAAGCATAGCCCTGGTCTAGGCAGTCCCTGAGCATTGTAGTAGTCTGATCCATCCTTGAGAACAAGACATGCAACGAAAATACAAACACCACTTGTATATTATTTGGTGTATTTATTGATCTCCTTTCTCTGCCAAGTCAAGTCTGGCACGTTTGGTCAAAAAAGCAGACGGGTATAGTACATCACTCTGTCTTCTTGCTCTTTTCTGGCAAATAGTCGATTGACACCTGTATGAAGGTGCGTCAGTGTGGGCCCTCCTACACTATCAATGAAGAGTCACGTACACTGGTAACAAAGGGGCGCGTTTATTAGCGTAGATCTTAAGGTTGTGTGAACAACCATCTACGACATGTGCGCACATCTCCCAATAATCTTGGGTGGACAAAACAATGGAGCTCTTTGTTATTTATAATGTAGATCTAGTAAGTTACTCAAACCGTTCCCCATTGTCATTCGCCACCGCAACCTTCTTCTTCCTCTTGTCGAACCCTATTCCCCCAAAAATCATCATCAATCCCCCCTCCACCGCATCCACTCCCTTAACAAGGGCAGATTAATGGCGAAGAGAGACGCCCAGAAGAAAGGTGGAGTCATGGCGAAGGAGTGGTGGAAGTCAAGGAGCAATGAGCAGACCATTGAAGACCTCGTCACCAAGGGAGTGCTTCACAACAAGGTGCTCGTGGGATGGCGTGCGTTGGAAGGAGAAAGCTTCCCCGACCCACATCCAGGTGAGATTCTGGTGTTCGAGGATTTCTTCAAATAGGGTTTTGGGGTTCTAGTGCACCCTTTCCTTCAGGGTCTCTGCTTGTATTACAAGATTGGGATTTGCAATCTGCATCCCAACTTGATTCTTCTTGTCTCCACCTTCATCCATCTCTGCGAGACCTATGGTGGCTTCTAGCCCCATTTCGACCTCTTTCGCCACCTGTTTTGTCTATGGAAGAAAGGGAGCGGTGGCTCAAAGATAGCCAGAGGAGTCCACCTAAATCTGTGTGAAGGTATGAAAGCCCAATACTTGCACTGCCCCTGGAACACCTCATTGGACGAGTGGTACAAGAAGTGGTTCTACATCCGTGAAGAGCCGAACACAATCACCCTGTGCAACGTGGGGCTGATTCCGGAGAAGAAAAACAGCTGGTCGGAGAAGCTCAAGAACTTGGAGCAGATCGCAGAACTGCTCGGGATGATCTCATGGGGAAGGCTAGATGGCCCAAGTGTGGTCAGTAACTTCATCAACCGAAGGATCCAGCCTTGCCAGAAGAGGGTACATCCTAGCTTCGAGTACTAGGGGAGCGCAGATCCAACGAGGACCAAGAAAGAGGCACTCGACAAGATAGAAGTCAAGGTTAGGATTAGGGAGCTATTCAACCTAGCTGATCCCAATTACATCAGGATAAACGACATCGAGCACGCCTTCAAGCTAGCCCGACCTCCCCCAATGGTAAATGATGCCTCCTTGTAACTATAGAATCATGTTGTAACAAGAAATTAGCTATTGTCCCCGTTATGTGTCTTAGAGTAATGGTCATGACCGGGCAGCAGTGTTTGTGTCTCCGCCCCCCGGTGTGGATTAGGCGCAAGTTGCCGGCCCAGCCACCCAGACTAGCGCTAGGACTGACGATGTCCACTGGGGGGCACTCGAGGCTATGGAGGATGCATCGACCAGAGCTACTGGCAAGCATCTGACTGCCAACAAATGACGCCAAGCCATCTTCCCCTTTCGGACGATGAAGCAGAGGATGCGGACATCTTCTGACTCGTCCCTCGAAAGAGGAGGAGACAAATGGGGTCGATGGAGCAGGGAGGCTCCTTTGTGCCAGCAGTGATCACATCACTGACCACTACAACACAAAGGACAAGCGAGGGAAGTGTCAAGCATCAAACCCCAACGCCTATACCGGTGGTGGAAAGAGGTCCGGTGGAACCTGCCAAGCACGCAGAGCAGGGGCGGTCGAAGAGACGCTCCTTTGCCACATCATTTCGAGCTTCAAAGCTGTAAGTATCTATAACTTTGATGTAAGCTTATAATTTGTATTGAATACTATTATCTTCTGAACTTTTCTCTGATATATTAGGTCGGCGTCCACCGAAAATCCCGACCAGCTAGCCGGGTGCGGCACGACTTCGCCAGCAATGGCGGGAAAAACTGCCCAGTAGCTAGCCATGGAGGAACCTATAGAAGGAACTTCGCTAGGACCTCAGCAGGCGGACGACCAGACATTAGTCCCTGAGCAGCTGGTCGAGAAGACAGCCGAGCAGAGTACAAGTGCTCCGAGCACAAACCCTGCGGAGGTGGATCAAGCCGAGGAGCAGCAGCCAGAGGTGGCATAGAGCACTCTTGCCGATGCAACAGCTCGTGGGAAAGCCATGGTGGTCGCGGAGACTGCAGACTCCAGACCAGCGCCGCCCCCTGAACAGGAGGCTGAAGAGGACGAAGTAGAAGAGGTCCTAGGCCGTCCCCAAGATAAGCGACAACATGTATATGTGTCACGCTGGTGGAACGACAAATGGGTTCTGCACGAAGAAATCCCAGAGGTCGAAGAGACCCTAAGAGTCAAACGGGCGGCGAAGCGTCTAGTGACAGAAGTCCAGGTATGTTTGGCTTGACCACTTGACCCTGTTATGTAGTCGATCTGACTAACTTAGCTTATTTATATGCAGGACTTGATGAAGACCGCGAAGTACCGAAAGAGGTGCTTCGACCAGATTGAGGGAATCACGACGAATAATAAAGAACTGGTGGCCGAGGTGGAACACTTGCGCTGCCAACTTGAAGCCGCCAATCAGAAGAGGGCAGAGCTAGAGGCACAGAACCAGAACCTGGTCGGCCAGCTTAATAACAAAGAGCGGGAAAGAATAAGTAAGTTGTCACTTTATCACAGCAGGTGTGTAACACATATTGTTGTGTTGTTGGTAGTGACAGCTATAATGCAGGCTTAGAAGCTAAAGTAACCTGCCTCCAAGAGGGGAATAGCCGCATGACTGTAGAGTGTCGTTGTTTGAAGGAGGACAATGTGAAACTAGCACACAGCCAGTCTCAACTCTAGGACCACAACACCAAAATGAAGGAGGAACTGAAAAGTAAGTATTCCAGACCACCTTTCTCATTCTATTGCCTGCCTTGTCTTGTCATGCCATAACATTTTGATGTCTTGTACGGTGTTCAGTTTTAAAAGTCAATGCCAAGAGGCATCTGGAGGCCGTGATCAAAGAGCGTGATGGCTGGAAAGCACGATGCCTCGAGGCCACCAAGGAGCAGGACACATGGAAGAAACGGTGCCAAGAAGTGGCAACTGGCATTGTCCCCGTCCTCGACCTTATCGACCCGGTGCTCACAGAGGAAGAGCCAAGGACGCCCCAGCTCAGACTAGTCGAGAGATGCAGACAAGCGTGGGGATGGTTCCAAGAGTTCGTGAAGGAGGCGGGTGAGTACATGGGTGCCCATGTACTAAGCATGGTACATGCTCACTACCCCCTGATCGATCTCAAGCGCCTAGAGGCTGGGTACCCGAAGGAGGTAGACCCAGACAAGGTGGAGGAGCTTCGGACGGCCTAGCTAGACTTGTCGTCAAAGATAATTGGTGACATTAACCTGTGTGGAGGTGGGACAGCACCTGTACAGGGTACGCCATTAACGAGTCAGCTGGAAATGCCATCAGTTGCAAACCAACCAATGAAGCCTACAGTCTCGACCAGCCAGGCATCGGTGGGGCCATCCCCTTTAGCTCAACTAGCACAAGAGTCCTTGAGACTCGAGTAGGATGTCAGAATCAGCGAGCAGTAAGTGCCACGTGCCCCAACCAGCCAATGTAATAGGCTTAGAGCTGTAGAAGGAGGACATAGTTGTGTTATTGTAAACTTGAGCCTCTTCAGGCAAGCTTGTAATAACGTAACTGTATATTATTATAAGCTTGTTTGCTTTGTATAAAACGTATTTAAGCTTGAAACTTTATATTGGTGTAACTAAGTGAGAACATGTTAACATTCTGTTTAGTTGTACCATTTTGCTCGACACATCATCCTGAAAAGTTTGTGCGGCCCTAGCTTGCCATGTGGTCGGAGTGTGAGGTACGGTGACCTATGCACACATAGACGCGGACAAGTCAAACCAAGGGGGACTTGCCGATCACCCATAATGTAGAGAGTGGATCCCATGCATGTGTTGGGAGGAACCGGAGACAGGGCCTGCTCTGAAAACCATAGAAGGAGTGGTGGTCGGCTTTTACTGGCTAAGTTAGAATAACCATAAAATTCGAAGTGACACATTAGAGTGGTCGGAGGAATCATAATTGCTTTATTGAAGTAAATCGAAAGTATAAGAGGAGTACATATCTCAGTAGTTAAGCATAGAAACATCTAAGCTTGTTGATGTGCCACAAGTTTGGTATGTCCGTACCGTCCAGGTGAGCTAACCTGTAAGACATTGGTCGTGTGACTTCCTTGATCATGAAGGGTCCCTCCCATGGGGTTGCGAGTTTGTGGACACCAGCCTGGTTCGTCTTCCACTTCAGGACTAAGTCCCCGACCATGAAGAACCGCTCTTTAACGTTCTTGTTGTAGTACCTGCGCAAAATAGCAAGGTATTTGGCCATACGTACACAAGAATCGAGCCTTTTCTCTTCTGCGCTGTTCACTTCTAGCTCCCGTACTTCATTGACCTTGCCTTCATCGAAGTTCTCTACCCATGCTGATCGGAAAGCTATATCTAGTGGGAGGACTACCTCAGCGCCGTAAACCATAAAGTATGGTGAGACGTTGGTGTTACGACTAGGCTACGTTCTGAGGCCCCAGACCACAACTGGTAACTCTTTGAGCCATCTTCTGAGAGCTTTGTCATTTTCTCTATACATCCTCTTCTTCAATGCATCCAAGATCATGCCATTTGCTCGCTCAACTTGTCCATTAGCTCTAGGGTGCGCCACCAAGACGTATTTTACTACTATGCTCCTTTCATCGCAGAAGTCCCAAAAAGCATTCTCGGTGAACTGAGTACCCAGATCGGTGATGATGCTGTTGGGTATGCTGAAATAGTGGATGACCTGGTCGAGGAACGTGACAGCCTTCTCTGAAGATGCCTGTACCAAAGGCATGCATTCTATCCACTTAGAAAATTTGTCGATCAGCACAAAGACGCATGTAAATTTCCCAGGAGCCGGCTTGAAGGGCCCGATCATATCCAGTCCCTAGCATGCGAAGGGCTAGGAGGCTGGTATTGTCTAGATCTCATGTGCTGGTACATAGATTCTCTTGGCGAAGAACTGACAACCCTCACAGTGGCGGACTAGCTTCTCTACATCGGCTACTACTGATGGCCAATAGAACCCTACTCGGAAAGCCTTGCCGACCAATGTTCTTGAGGCCACGTGGTTGCTGCAGGAGCTAGAGTGGATTTGGTCCAGGAGGTGTTTGCCTACTTCCTGGGTTATACACTTCATCAAGATTTCCTCCTTTGCGTTCTTACGCCATAACTTGCCATCGACGAGCAAATACTGCTTGTTGCGATGTGTCAGGCGCTCGTTTTTTGTCCGATTAGTATAACCACTGCCATCTGTTAAGTACTTGATGAAAGGTTTTCTCCAGTCGGGCTCATGAGTGGTCGAAGGTGGCTCGATGGTGCTCGACACTGGAACCATAGCCACCAATTGCTAGTCTAGAGGCTTGCCTGCCGTGGAATCTTCCTCTTCGATGGAAGGCGTGAGCAGGTCTTGGACGAATACGCCATGTGGGATTTTGGCTCGGGATGATCCTAACTTTGACAGTGCATCCGCTGCTTGATTCTTGTCCCAGACCACGTGTATGTACTCGATGCCATAGAACCTGCCTTCTAGCTTTCTGATCAATTTGCAGTATGCGTCCATCTTCTTGCTGGTTGTGTCTCAGTCCTTGTTGAGTTGGTTGATGACCAGAGCTGAGTCTCCGTAAACGTAGAGACGTTTAACACCAAGCTCAACTGCAATGCGTAAACCATGTAGGCATGCTTCAAATTCGGCGGCGTTATTAGATGCTGGGAAATAAATCCTGAGGACGTACCGGAGCTACTCCTTAGATGGTGACATGAAAAGAACTCCTGCTCCCACACCGTCAATGTTGAGAGAGCCGTCGAAGTACATCGTCCAATATTCATCGGATCCCGGAGAGGTAGGCGTGCTTAAGTCTGTCCACTCGACGATGAAATCGATGAGTGCCTGAGACTTGATTGTAGTACGGCTTGCAAATTCCAAGGAGAAGGGGCATAGCTCCATTGCCCATTTGACGATGCGCCCGTTCGCATCCTTATTGCGAATGATGTCCCCCAAAGGGTACTCGGTCATGAACACCACACGATATCCGTCGAAGTAATGTCTCAACTTTCGGGATGTTATCAATATGGCGTAGAGCAGTTTTCTGAATCTGTGGGTACCTGGTCTTGGATTCATTGAGTACTTCACTGATGAAATAAATTGGCCATTGTACCTTATAGGCGTGGCCCGGCTCGTCGCGCTCGACCACCATGGTAGTGGAGACCACCCGATTGGTTGCTGCAATGTAAAGTAGGAGAGTTTCATCTTCTCTAGGAGCAGTGAGGACTGGAGGTGATGTAAGGTATTGTTTTAGCTACGTGAAGGCAGCGTCTGCTTCCTCCGACCACTCAAACTTCTTGGATGCTTTGAGCAGTTTGAAAAATGGTAGTCCTTTATCTCCTAATCTTGATATGAAGCAGCTGAGAGCAGCCATGCATCCAGTAAGCTTCTGGACATCCTTCACCTTTTTGGGGGGCTTCATGTTTAAGACAGCTTTGACTTTCTCCAGATTAGGGCGTATGCCGTTGTAACTGACGACGTTGCCTAGCAGTATACTAGAAGGAACACCAAAGATGCACTTCTTTGGGCTTAACTTCCATTGGAATGTATTGAGGGCTGCGAAGGTGTGTTTTAGGTTGTCAACAAGGGTATGTGCTTCCTTGGTTTTGACAACTACATCATCCACATAGGCCTCTACAAGGTCGTCTTTTATCTCGTCTGTGAGGCAGGCCTGAATGGCGCGTTGGTATGTAGCCCCAGCGTTCTTGAGCCCGAACAACATAGTCGTGTAGCAGTAGGCGCCGAAAGGCATGATGAAAGACGTCTTGATATGATCGTCCTTTTTTAGAACGATCTGGTGATAACCAGAGTAGCAATCGAGAAAGGAAAGGAGCTCACAACTGGTGGTTGAATCTACGACCTCGTCTATGCGAGGTAAGCCGAAGGGGTCCTTAGGGCAGTATTTGTTGAGATTAGTGTAATCAACACACATTCTCCATTCATTATTCTTTTTGCATACAAGAACCAGGTTGGCTAACCACTCCGAATGATACACTTCTTTGATAAATCCGGCTACCAAAAGTCGTGTAACTTCTACCCTAATTGCCTCCTTTTTGTCGTGAGCGAACCATCGTAGCTTCTGCTTGATAGGTTTAGCCTTGCTGTTGACATTCAAGGAGTGCTCGATCAAGTTCCAAGGTACACTGGGCATGTCGGTAGGTTTCCATGCGAACACATCCACGTTGTTCCTCAAGAACCCGACGAGCGCGTCTTCCTATTTGGGATCTAGATTGGCCCCGATAAGGGCCGTTTTGCTGGAATCGCCATTGACTAGCTGGATCACCTTGTGCTCCTTTGACTTGATGTTCTTGCATGGAGCCTCGAGCTCTAGGATCTCTAGGTGGTTGGCTGAGGTCTTCTTAGCGTCGAGCATGGTCTCGGCCATGCAAATAGAGAGGTCATGGGCCTCTGCTATTTTGAAACTGTCGTCTTCATAGGTGTAAGCGGCGTACACGTTACCTCGAAGGGTTAGGACTCCTTTCTCGGTAGGCATCTTGAGCACTAGATACCTATAATGAGGTATGGCCATGAACTTGGTGAGCGACGGTCGACCAAGAATAGTATGGTAGGTGCCGTCGAAGTCAGCGACCACAAAGTTGACGTAGTCAGTGCGGAAGTGGTCCGGGGTCCCAAATTGTATAGGTAGCGTGATCTGCCCGAGAGGTGTAGAGCTCTGTCCGGGGAGAACACCCCAGAACTGTGCCTCGTATGGCTTAAGATCCGCCTGAGCTATCTTCAGGGCAGGCAGACTATTCTTGAACAGTATATCGATGGAGCTGCCGCTGTCGATCAGTACTCTATTGAACTAGACCTTGTTAATACAAGGATCAAGGACCAGGGGAAAACGTCCTGGCTCAGGTATTACGGCCCATTGGTCCTTTCTACTGAAAGAGATTTTGCGGTGAGACCACGGAGGGAGCCACGGATCGGTGAGGAGGTTGTCGGTGTTGGCCATGTTCAAGCAAGCATGGGTGAGCAGCTTGCATTCCCACTTGGTCTCGATGGACACTTTGCCTCCGATGATGGTGTGCACGTGATCGGTTGGCTTGACGTACTTGTGACGAGGGTCTACATCGTCATCATCGTTATCCTCATTGCGCTGTTCCCCTGCATCGTTAGGCTTGTCGGATGTATCCGGAGCCTGTTGACGCATATAGATAGACTTGAGAACGTGGTAATTCTCCATGGTATGGTTTGACTTAGGATGGAGCTGGTAGGGCCCCTTCAATGCTTTGGCATAGTCGTCTTTGTAATTATGATGTCTACCACCCTTTTTAACGGTATTGACCTCGCCGTCGTCTTCCCAAGCATGCTTGCTCCTGTAATCGTCACGGCAGTTACGCCACTGATTACGTTGGCCGCGGTGATTGCGGGAGTCGTTGCGCTGGTTGCGGTGGTCAAAATTGTCGTTCCAACCACGGTTGTCGCGGTAGTCGTCGCGGTGTGGGGGGTGGTCAGAGCGTGGAACCCTTGCTGCTTCTTCAATAATTATCTTCTTAGCGTCGTCGACGTCCGCATATTTCTTAGTGGTGGATAGGAGCGCTGTGACCGATTTAGGTCTCTTTTGAAGGAGCTTGTCTCTTAGGGCATCATGGAAGCGAAGGCCAGTGATGAAAGCCTCAATTGCCTCGTTGTCGAAGATTGATGGGACCTTGATGCGCATCTCTGAGAAACACCGGACGTACTCGCGCAGTGGCTCATCTTTCCGATCTTGGATCCATTACAGATCATACTTGTTGCCCGGTTGTTCACAAGTAGCGATGAAATTGTCGATGAAGGCTTGCTTAAGCTCCTACCAAGAATCAAAGTAGTTCACCGGCAAGCTGACCAGCCATTGGTGACCTGCATGGCCAACAGCGACTAGGAAGTAGTTAGACATAACGTGCTCATCAACCATGGCTGATCTACACGTGGTTTCATAGAGCATGACCCATAATTTGGGGTTTTCCTTACCGTCGTACTTCTGAAGTTTCTCAAGCTTGAAATTCTTGGGCCATATGACTTGGTGAAGGTGTGAAGTAAACTGCTTCAAACCCGGTGGACCATGGGTAGTGTCATACTCCATGTGGCGATAGCTTTCATAGGATGCTCGATCGTCGGCTCTCTAGTTGATGCGAGCGCGCAGATCGCGTCCACCGAGATAATGGCGGAGATCATTATTGCCATCACGGCGATCTTGATCGCCATCTGGATTAGCCCTGTGGCCGCAGTTATCACAGCGATTGTCACGGTTGCCATGGTGATTATCGTCCCGGACGTCGCGACGGTTGTCCTCCCGACGGCGGTTGTCATCCTGACCACCATCGTGGCCACCATTTCCGCCTTGACGGTTGTCTGATGGGTTGTTGTTGTGCGAGCCGCGTGGGTTGAGTGGCTATGAGTGACTTGGGAGCTGGCGGCTGTGGCTTGACTCGATTGAGACAGATGGAGCCCGGACTTGATTTACAATCTCTGTGGTCTAGGCCATGGCAGCCGTCAGATAGGCTTGTATTTCATCGTGAACTGCTTGGGTTTCCGGGGTGTTGGGTAGCCGTTGCATTATCGCCATGGCGATGGCTACGTTGGCACTTGGAGTCCTAAAGACCTGTTTGTCCCCCACCTTGTCGAACGCATCATTGAGGTCGCGTGGCTGGACCCTTATGCGTCGCGCCTCCTGGTCTACTTCGGCTTTGATTTACCGGCGATTAAACCGGTCAATATTGCGTGCTTCACGCGTAGTCCTTTCTTGTTCTGTTTTGCCAACCGCTGGCGGTTCATCATTACTGACAACATGGATCAAATCCCCTCGTCTTGGCAGGAAAGACAGGAATTGTGAAAACCCCAGGGCGTGGTCTGGCAGATCCAGATCGTACTTGGCACCGTCGTCTTCATGATGCTGAAGCTTGGTGTGGACAGATGCATTAGATGCGATGCCAGACAAGGAGCTAGAGTCGCCCTCTTGGACTATGTGGATGGATCCTTCTTGATAATCTTCAGTCCAGATCATGTTGATGAAGTTGCACGGCTTCGGCCGAGGTCGGTGCATAAAACACAGATCCAAGCGGCGTTGTAGGTTATATGCGTAGCTGGAGGCAGCGTTTTGCAGGCCATAGGGCTAGACCTGGTGGTTTTCCATCGAGGCTTCGTACTCGGAGAGCCGGAGACCCATCACGGAGGCTGGCCAGCGACAAGCGGAGCGCCCTTTAGGAGTAGATATGACCACGAGATTTGTACCAAGTCGTGCAGGATGACTGGTCTGAGCTGGTCGGGTAGATCTATTATGGGGAGTGGTTACCTGCTCGTTAGGTTGACTTTGAATTGTACTTACCAGAGCTAGGGTTTCAGTGAGTTTGGTGCCGACCTGATCGATGGAGTCGAGCAAGTCGGTGTTGTCGATCTGCTTCCCTTTGTAGCGGAGAAGCGGACGATGAGTCGTCGGCGTGGCTGAAGATAATGCAGGCGTGGTCAGAGCCAGATGTACCATGGTCGGAGCCAGGTCCATCGTGGTCAGAGCCATACCCATCGTGGTCAGAGCCATAGCTGACGCAGGTGAAGAAGTGGTCAGCGCAGACTGAATCCATGCCTCCTCCGTGGCCATGGCAATGAAGTCGTTGGAGCCGGTGGTCTAGGTGATCTAGCCGACGGTGAACGTGAGGCCGTTTGGTGTATCCATGGAGCCAGAGACGATGACCATCTTGTTTGCTTGGAGAGTAGTACACATACCCCCTACCTGGCGTGCCACTGTCGATGAAATATGGTCGGTAGTCTACCTAGGGGTATGCCCAAGGTAGTAGATTGTCGGCAGACAGATGCGCAAGCCACAAACAAGACGGTGACGCAAGATAGACATGAGGTTTTATCCAGGTTCGGCCGCCAAGAAGGCGTAATACCTATGTCCTGCGTCTGATTTGTATTGTTGTATGTCAATGAGAGATGTTTTTTAGAGGGATCCCCTGCCCGCCTTATATAGTCCGGGGGGTAGGGTTACAGATCTGGAAACTAATCCTAGTCAGTTACAATTGCCATATGTGGCCGGATAAGGATTCCTATTCTAACCGACTAGGATCCTGCTTGATCGCCAAATCCGCCTTGACTCCTTGTGCGGGACTCCGATCAGGTTGGCTAGGCCGCACGTCGTCTTTCGGGTGGACCGGACCCATCGATCCTGGCCAGCCCAAGCTTAGCCATAAGGGTATAGGGGTTAATACCCCCACACATACTGAGTAAGCAACTCATCGTCCGAGTACCAATCCTCAACCACAACCCTATTGCTGTGGCTAGGCTCACCTGCATTGCCCTGATCTACCTTTTGCCTATAGTAAGCGGCCTCCGCTTCATCTGTGGCATAAGACAAGAATGTGTTCTCTTCCTCCTCGTTCATGTGGCTAGGCTCACTTGCATTGCTCTGACCTCCATGTCGCCTATCATAAGTGGCCTCCACTTCATTTGCGGCCTGAGTGAAGAACACATCGTTATCCTCCTCCGCTTGCAAGCTCGCCTCTACTAGAGCTATGAGCTCGCTCAGTCTATCAGTGTCGTCCTCAACGTCCTCCGCCTACAAGCCCACCTCTGCTAGAGCGATGAGCTTGCTCAGTGTACCAGTGTCATCCTTAGCCTCCTCCGCCTGTAAGCCTACCTCTGCTAGAGCGATAAGCTCGCTGAGTCTAGCAGTGTCATCATCATCCTTGTCCCCCTCATCAGACAACACAATCGATGATTCAACAGTGCGACTAGCTCGCTTTCTGTGCTCATCAAACTTCTTTTCCTCGTACCTTGGATGAGCCACCTCTGTAGCATGTTCCTCACTGCATCCAATCCCTTCATGTATAAAATGCAATCAGTTAGCAACGTAATTATATTACATTTAAAATCAGGCAACGAAAAAAGGCTTTCAAGCACTCACTAGCACATAATGCAATAACATACTCGTTCAAGACCTGCATCTATACTCTTGTCACCTCCCTTGCCTCCTTCCTTGCCCTTTTCTCCTCTAACGTTATCCGTCTCTCCAATCCCCATTTGTCAAGCCCAACATCGATTAGGTTACAAATATTGCGCTGTCTAGCAAACTCACGCATCTTGTCTTTGTGATATTTAACAAATAGGTTGACGTAGTCAGGTCCATATTCCCTCTTTCATGCAATTACTTGCTTCCCCTTTAGTTCATCCAAAAACTTAGCTTGACCATCGTAACATTCCCACCTTCATTTCCTAGTGCTCTGTTCAAACAAAAACTATATCATATATGTCTTAGCAAAAGAAACAAAATACGATTTCATGGTTACCACAAAAGTAACCAACCTCATCATAGTCAACCATATGGCCGCAATAATGGCCTATTCCAAGCTTTGAAGGGACTAGACCGTAGTTGAATTTAACACCACATTCGCACTTGACTGGAGGTGCTTTATAAATTAACCTTTCTTTCTTCTTTTGCTTTGCCTTTGGAGGTCCTTCTGGCCATTGGTTCTTAGGACCATACAACCACTCCTTGAAACGACACTTCGCCATTGAATACACCTAGATAAAGATGACATTAGTACATAAACATATATAGCTCAACATTTCAACACATACACTTTGCACTTACTCCATGCTTGTTTGGACACACAAACTCCAACGTATTCTCAGGGTTTATCACAGCTCGATCTCCACAATCGCACAGAGGAGGCTCCTCGAGTCGTCTAACTGCGGCTAAGTGCTTCTCCTTAGCTGTCATTGGAGGAGGGTTAGGGGGAGGTGGAACCCACCGCTCAAAGTGCTCTCGTGGATGTCGCCCTCTCCACCAATGATCGAAAAGAAGGTACCTGGAGTCAAACTTGTCTACATCGTTGATCCACTGAAATAAAAAGCACCTCTCATGGGCCTACACAACAAAATTCCAAAAAAAATATTAGAAATCTAGTAATACAAATGAAGAAAAAAAAAACATACGGAAACAATTACTTATATTAAAACGACTGCATGTGTAGAAGCAATGAGCTGTTGTGTCCGGATATCTCGATTAAAACATGTCGGTCGGATGACCACAGTCACAGTTAGGGACAGGGAGTTCAGGAGGGACGGGGGCATCTTTGCTAGACTCATCGGGGTACAATTCTGTAGGACGACCCCGTTTTCACCGCAACTGCTCTCGAAACATGTCTTTCATCTAATAAAATGGTTCAAATTAAACATCAATCAAAACAACGCAAATTAATGTAAAATATAATCATTTATATTGCAACTAAAATAATATAACCAACACTTATAGCAACAAAAATATACATGGTAAACATACTTCTAACTAAATAATTAACCTTAACATTGACAAAATCAAACTAATATCTTCCTCCAAACCGTAGCTCATAGTTCTCAAACATAATTTTCCTCCTAACATTAACTCCCATTCATAATATTCCTATCCACCATTCAAACAAAAATAAAGTGTGTCATTACCTTGAACGAGGACGAGGAGGGAGGGAGGCGACAACGGAGGGCTGGGCGGGCGGCAGGCGCGGCGGCCAGGCGCGGGCAGGCGGGACTAGCCTCATGGCTTTTATTCGGCTCTGCCGCGCCACGGATCAGGGCGCGGCACTGTCGCGCCAAGATCGGTGGCGAGGCAGGCCCTGCCACGTCACCGGTCAGCATTTCCGGTCGTCGTCACGTCAGCCACCCGCCGCGCCACCATGCATGGCGCGCCCCAGCTTTTTGTCGCGCCATGGGAATAGGTGTGGCCAAAAGTGTTAGTTTTGAAGAAAAAACAGTGTTAGATTTAAAATTAATTTACAAAAGTGTTAAAATTAAAAAAAATCTCCTTCAGGACCCAAAAGCTTCACCTTTTGATTTTCCCCCGTGAACAGGTAGGCCAAGATATTTGTCATTCATTGTCTCTAGTAATTTGCAACTGATCACAGATCACCCTTTTCTACTGTGGTCTTGTATTCTTGCTGAATAGGACCGCTGACTTAGCCTTGTTGATAACCTGTCCAGAACAATTCTCGTACAAATCAAGAATCTCCTGTAACTGCTTAGCATCCCCTTCATTCGCACAAATCAAAATTAGAGAGTCATCGGCAAATTTGGTCATCACGGTTCTGGCTGAATTGTTGTAAGAGAAAAACACTGTTCCGACTGAAAAACAAGTCGAACAAGCTGAATATAGGGTAAGCCGAACATGGCATTGTTGTGAAATACTCAAGGAGCAGCATGGCAGATCTTCACTCTAGCTAAGTTCCCATCCCCTTCGGCTTTGTGTAAACATGAGAGAGGTAGACACAGCAACAGCGGCAGAAAAGAGCTGCCTAACATCTAAGTAACTTGCACTCTAATTCACCCTACACTGCACTGCCGTTTTAGTGTTCTACCCGTACTCCCTCTTGGCTAAGGTGATGTTTGGATGTTGGGATATGAGAGGTGGGAAAGGGAAATAAAAAGTAAGATAGGTCTAATACTATTTTTGATATTGAAAAGGAGAAATGATACTAGATTGGCAAAGAGAAATGGACAGCTCTATCTAAACCCGATCGTCTCAAAGAAAAAAAAAGGCTATTATAATAAACGACTAAACTCGACCGGAGGGGTGGGTTACCACTAGGAAATAACAAAATGGAGATCTAGTTCTTAAGATGTTATTCCAGGTAATACAAAATTGAGAAATCTAATTCTTAAGAAAATATTGGTTCGGAGAAATAGTTTGTTCACGCTATCATCGAGAACGAAAAACTGTTTTGTTTTCTTAAAAAATAAAGGGAATATATTATATGGTGCGATTATTTTTGTTTATGAGTCCAAAAGAAACACTCATTAAAAGTTGTATACTACGCTTTGCACCGAAACAAAAACAGTCCTAACACGATCTGATTATACGCATGAATGAAACGTGAGGGTTCGTCCAAATTGTAATCTACTAGTCTACTGCCACTGCCGTGTTACTGACCCTCGAACCGAAACGCCCACCGCGAGAGTTCGCATCGCAACCGGGCGGTGATGCTATCACCAACACCTAAGACTGTCTCCAGCAGGAGACGCATCACGTGATCTATACCCAAAATGCCTCTTCTGTGTGAAAGAAACGGCCTCCAACAGAGTACCAAAACACCCCACCCATTTTGCATACGACGCTCACCGAAACACAAAACTGCATCGTCGAGAGAGACCCGGCGCGCGGAGACGCAAAACTGTGGCGAACGAGCAGCCGGTCGGGGAGGGAATGGAGGAGCCGCCGCCGCTGGGAAGAAGCGCCACCAGGCGGCCAGGAATAGCGCCGCTGCTGCTGGGAAGACGCGGCGGAGGAGATCCGCCCGCGCTAGGAGCCATGGGGGAGGAGCCCGCGCTGGGAGTCGCAGCGGCGAGATCCACCGCGTCCTCGCCGGAGAAGGCTGTCGCGTCCTCGGCGGAGAAGGCCGCCGCGTCCTCACGGGAGCCGGCTTCAGGGATGGCGCCGCCGTGGAGATCTGGGGCTTCGGGGATGGCGCCGCCGCAGAGGCCCATGCTCGCTGGAGAGGCTCGCCGCGCTAGGGATCTCTGCCAGCGTCGAGGAGCCGCGGCGGAGGGGGGCCTGAGGTGACGAAGACCGACGGAGAGGCAGCGCCTAGGACCGTGCGGGGTTTCATGCGGCGCGGGGGAGAGAGTGAGTTGAGAGGGACGGGTTTTGGGTAGGCTGTTGGGGGATGGGAGTTTTAGGTCGGGAATTCTTCTATTGTGAGTGACCCATAGTATAGAATGGATCTCTTATTTGGGTACGCGCCGTTGGAGATAGCCTTAACAGGCTAACACGGTGTCCTTAAAATAAGCATAAATAAATCCACAGTGGAAATCTCAATTCGCTCGCCGCAAAACACGGCACAAGAAAACACGGTGTCAGAGAGAGCGAGGCAAAAAAAAAAAAAAAAAAAAAACAATCCACCCTCGCCGCGAGATCGCCGGGCGCCGCCATGTCGACTCCTGCCGCCGCCTACTACGCCGCCGCCGCGCGCAAGCAGTACTTTTGCTACCAATGCAACCGCACCGTCCTCATCGCGGCCTCTGCCGCCGCCGCCGGGGAGCTCTCGTGCCCCGAGTGCCACGGCGACTTCCTCGAGGAGGTCACCGTCCCTGCCCCGACCTTCATCCCGCTCCCCTTCCCGTTCCCCTTTGCCTCCACCACCACGATCCCCGCCGGCAGCACCGCCCCGGCCCCCGCCGCCGCCCCCGCCCCAGCAGCCGCCGGCTCCGGCGGGTCCCCTCCCTTCTCGTCCTCGTCCTCCTCCGCCGCGACCTCCCCGTCCCAGCCCAACGACATCTCCTCCATCCTCAACATCTTCCTCGGGCTCGGGGGCGAACAACCCCCCATCAGGTCTGGCGGCGGCTCCGGCTCGCGCGCAGCCGCCGGCACGGCCACCCCCGAGAACGAGCCGGAGCCCTTCGACCCGGTCATGTACTTCCAGAATTACATCCACAGCCTCATGGAGGGGGGCGCCAACATCCAGGTCCTCCTCGACGACCCCAGCGTCAACCTCGGCTCTGGACCCGGCCTCGGCCGCATCGGCGGGGCAAGCTTCGGGGATTACTTCGTCGGCCCAGGCCTCGAACAACTCATCGAGCAGCTCGCCGAGAACGACCCCAACCGCTATGGCACGCCGCCGGCTGCCAAGTCGGCCCTCTCCTCGCTCCCCGATGTTGTCGTGACTCACACCATGGTTGCAGCTGCGGAGGGTGCTGAGTGTGCCGTCTGCAAGGAGGATTTCTCGCCTGGGGAGGTGGCCAAGCAGATGCCCTGCAAGCACATCTACCACACCGACTGCATCGTGCCGTGGCTTGAGCTTCACAACTCGTGCCCCATCTGCCGCTTTGAGCTGCCCACTGACGATCCTGACTATGAGGGGCGGAAGGGCTCTAATCCTCAGCCGGCTGTTGGTATTGCTGCTGCTGCAGCTGCATCTGGGAGCTCGACTGCTGCTGAGGGACAAATGGAGGAGAGGCAGGAGAATCCAAGGGTGGTTGAGAGGAGGTTCAATGTCTCGCTGCCATGGCCATTCAGTGGATTGGGAGGCCAAACATCGCAGCAGGATGGGAACAGTGGGGGCAGCGGAAGCAACTCACAAGGCGGTGGCTCGCAAGATGGTGGCCCACCCAGCAGCAAGAAATGATCACAAATCAGCTGGAGGTATTTTTGCAAAATAGAATTGTGCTACCGTTGCTATCTATATAGTTTTTTTTTTGAAGTGGATTGAGATTTGATCACAAATCAGCTGGAAGTATTTGCAAAATAAAATTCTGCTGCAGTTACTAGCTATATAGTTTTTTTTCAAAAAGTGGATTGTAACCTGCTTGAAACTATTTATTCTCTCATCAAAGCTTATTTTATTTGTTCTGGCCCCATTTGCTTCGCTGGAAAAACAAGATGAAACATTGTTCCAGCTAATTTGTTGGGAGAGGAAAACACTGTTCCGGCTAAAAAAACAAGCTGAAAAGTAAGGATTATAAGAGAAGCGAACAGGGCCTCGGCAATGTCATTGACTGTGGAATTACTGTTTTCTTTTTAACCGAGGGAAGGAACCACCCAAATATAGTGAAAATGTCATAAAAGGCAATGTCATTTGTGCATGTTATAGGGGTATCATATCATACGTAGAGAAGTCTTTATAAGCCCTGGTAAAGCAGGAAAAGTTGGAGAAGTAGTACAATTAATTAGTTAATTAATCTGATATACTTGATGTTGTGACTTGAAATTTCATACAGCAACTGTGGCCTATGCTGTTCACTGTTACTCACAACAAGTTTCTATCATCTTAAAACAAAATGAACTCGATGCTTCTATCGTGTTTGCAGTGATAAGGCGAGTTTCTACCTGTAGACAGAGTGGCAGAGCTTCTTTAAGGCCAAGGTGGGCCATGGCCCCCCACTGACCTCCTAAACTTGTTTAAGCAATAGCTAATTTCACTATTTAATTGCTATATGCAATGCTAATCTGCACTCTCATTTGCCCTCTCTCAACTCCTTTGGGAAGTCTGCCACTGCCTGTAGAGATTATTGGTTCAATTGAAACCATGTCATGATGTTGACACAAAAATGTGGCGATGTGATCAACACATAGCAAGCCGGATGATCTCGACGGAGTGAGCCCGAAGATCTACTTAGCTTCAACACAAGAACGGTTAGTTTCGGGATCAAACGCGTGCCAGTCAATTTGATCCTGCAATTGACAAGGAGAGAATAGTCAGTACTTTAAGGTGGAACATGTCGGTGTTGCACCAGACAGTTCCAATATGTGGCCAAATAGCCGATTCAATGGGGCTATCGACTAAATAGTCGATATCCAGCGTATTCATGGAATGAAGACCTTTGAATCAAGGATTATCGGCTAATATTAAACGATAATGATACGAATCGAAATAAACGATGCTCATGGAACATCAGAAAACATCATCGGCTAAATAGAACATGATCGATATAAAACGTTGAGTTGATAAGTTTGATGAAAAGAGTATAACACGCGAACAAATCGACTGTCTAGTACAAATGAATCTACAAACGCTCTGAATCTAATCTGTTACCATCAACAGTGAGGTTCGATCGGATCGATACAGCTATGATAATAATAACAAACTAAAGCCAAAGAATCTATAAAACCATCTATGTATTGACAGGTTCATGAAAAACATGATATATGCGTGAAAGCACAGGCGAATCGGCTAAAATAGCCGATGCATGCATAGCAAACAAACAGAGTACATATCTCGATCGTGAACAAAACCACTAATCGATAATCTATAATCCAAAGTCTTACCAGTGAGGTTCGACCGGATCGATGCAGCTATAGTTGTGTCATTAGATTAGATCTTATTAACTAGTGAACTTACTCAAGATTGGAACATGTCTTTGAATGCATACTATGTTTAATTGGAATAGAGATAAAACAACCGATCTAGCAGAATTAAGCCATCAATTATAAGATTCAAAGTGTGACCAGACTAGAAGACGACCAATTAAGATGATGTGATGTTGATTCTATCTCTATCTCAATCAGGTGATTTGTATAATTAATAAAACATTAATTATAACAAGATCGATAATTGGTGAATCAACAAAAAAACAACAAGGAAAATCTTACTAATCTCAGTAGATTCGATGACTAGTGATATTATGTTAAACAACAAGTTATTTAACACAAGATTGATAACTTTGATCTATATTATGGTTCATAAAAGATCAATCAGCTGATGCAGCCTTACAAACAACAATATGAATCGATAACTAACTTTTACTACAACTCGTAAGAGATCAATCGGCTGATGCAGCCTTACAAGTAATAATAAAAGTTGTGATGGTACTTTCAGACAAGCCGGAGGTCGATCAGTCGATGCAGCCCTGCTTATTGAAGAACTCGCCTACACTACTACTCCTAAGGGTTGGCGTGAAGCCGAAAAAGTAATTGTATTGATTGATTGAGAGATGATCCCTTTACAATAGGTCGTACCCTTTATATTTATAGGTACGTGCCTGGCTTTGCATACAAGAATAGTCTAACTGAAAAAATCCTACGAAGTACAAGGACCCTTCGTTAATCCTAAACTGCCAAATAATATCCCCTTGACCGACATGTGCGAGGACTCCCCCTATGATGGACTTTCTCATAGCCTGCATGCGTATCTTCCTTCTGGCCATATGCAGGTTTCCTTCCTTACTTTACATCTCAGCAAGCAAACGTGGTGTACTTGGAGTCGTATTCTGTGATGCCTCACCATGCCTGTGAATCTCCATCTATCTGGCTCTCCTTGTTCGACGTGTCTTAAGTCTTTGTACGCAGACATGTTATTTTGCTGAGTATGTGTATGACCCCTAGCCGGCCTCGTATACGCATATACAAGATACACATCCTTGCTTCTCATCGTTGATGTGCACCTGGACGTCCGTATATGTGTATATTCCTTGATTTCTTTCTCTATTAGCTTGCAAGATCAAATTGACGATTTCAATTGGACTGATCAATCCTGCATGCATGTAACTTCTTTTGCTTGCAAGCAACCACCGACCTATTTCTTTTCCTGCTTTTCCTCACGTATAAATATCCAGGTCGGCAATAATACTTCTTTTGGACTTGTCCACGTAGGATCTCTGTAGTAGATTAATCAAACTCGAGTGCTGTCTCCTTGCCGAGTATTTGGAATATCAAATAACCTTTGTCTACCCGGCAATACATCGTAAATGACTCAGCTTAACTGAACCTGTGGCTGGCTTGCAAATATGATTTTCATGTCTTTGATATCATCGGTTGATACTTTCCTCTCCAAGGTAAGTTTACCAAATTTTGGTGTCAACACACGAGAAATTCCCTGGATCCAGTTGTAAATGTAGTGTTTGAACAATGGATGGTAGTACTCTGTGTTACCCTAATTGCTCCAGATCAATTGCCGTACATGCCAAATTTGTTGGCCAAGTTTTTTTTTTGGGTTTATGATCTTACAAGTGTACATGTTAAATGGAACACTGTCTTAGTTTTTGGCTGAATGTTCACTTCCTTTGCTAATCACAAGATTAGGGATCAATTCCTTATTTGAAGCAGAGGAAACTTCAGGAATCTAATGCAAAACCTATGCTTCTTTGCTTCCAACCCTCTCATGTCAACTATGATAATCACCTGCTTTCAGGAGTACATTGATATGTCCCTATAGAAAGCTATTTTCTATAGGAACAATATCTTTCTTCAGAAAGGCTCTATTTTCTTATGGAAAAGAAACCTTTTTGGTTATACACAATAACTTCTAATCCTATGTCTAGCATAACTGTAGGGATCAATTGTCTTGTTAGGAAGATAGGATTTGCAAACTGAGAAGCTTGCGATCAACATGATTGTATGTTCTTAAATTGCCTACCTAGAAGGCTATAGTTTCTGCATCAAAAATATATCTACGACAGTATGTGCTGTTTCATTGTTTTGGCATGCTTTTAGTCATAGTAAACATCTATCTATATAGTGGTTTTTTTTCTTTTTCCTAGTTGTTAACCATCCTGTGGAACTTGATAGATTCTACTTTCAACATTTTTCGTCCATCTCTTATTATGATTTCTGGAATGTTTTTAAGATGCAAGTATCATTTCTAGACTAGGACTAACAAAACCAGTATACATTATAAAAAATGCGCCCCCCCCCCCCCCCCCCCCCCCCCCCCTCAGGATGGGTAACAGAACAATCAGAAAAGTTTTTGCAAGGCTAGTGTGTTTGGTTTATACAGACATCTTTCTCAGTATAGCACTTCACAATTGGCTACCTACATGGTTCCCATGGGCTCTATATCAATGTTGGCGACTATGATATATCATTTTTGTTTACTTATATTGCATAGTTAACCAATACACAATGATAGATTGAAAGTAAATGATGACTTGGATTTTGTTTGTGTCCTCCCTTAATCCTGGTAACAAATGTCAATTTATCAACATTGGATTGGATGCATGAGTGCATCATAACAAAACATTCATATCACTGTATTTGCTCCTTGGAACTGCATTTCTGGTCTTTTAGTTGAATCCTAGGACGGCTCTAGTTTATTTCAATTGTTTTTTAGTTTGTTTCAATTGTTCTTTTTTTGTTTGCTTTAGTTTGTTATTATTCCGTAATGGTTGAATCAGAAATAAGTCAATCTACAGAACCATTGACCCAGCATAGAGTAGCTTTGCTCAGTATTTCAGTCTTTCTGCACTTTATAATCACTTAACCACCTTGCAAGTCAATAAAAAACATAGGATTTTTTTTCCCTTTTTCATTGTTAACGAAAACAGAGGATGAGGCACATCATCCTTAGCACTAGCGATAATATCTCAAGGCTTTCACAGTGAAATCCATAATTTTCTTGGGCACGTGTTATATTTTATATAAAATAAGAAAGGCGTGGAGAATCTGATATTATCTAGATGACAATGACTTGAACATAGAGAAAGTCAATAACTGGAACACTTCAGCTTGAATATATATTGTTTAAAGAACCACCTGCACAGATGACATTTGTAAACTGTCCCAGGAACATGCTAAATCATTCAGTGTGTAAGATTATTATACTAAAGAAATACCAGGCAGTCGTATGGTTCAGTCTATGTTAGCTTCAATTTGTTGACCTTTGTTTTTACCTTATTAATTGGCAAAACCTTTTGTGTGTCTGCGCTATGGCTCATGCTGCCCTTCTTTGCACCTCAACAAGTGTTAATTCTTTGATTTTGTGGTTTCGACCAACTGGTACTAACAAAGGTTTTTATCTGGTTGCAGGTTCACCTTTTGGCGATCTGTTGAAAAGTCTGCAGTATTTATGTGTCACCATGACTATACCTACAGGAATTTACAGTCTGTTATGGAACAATCGTTTGTTTTAGTTCTCTTGCTGTTCGTTAGGTCATGCAGACAAGGCGCAGAAAACTGGCTTACTGTTTATGTGCAAATGTGTTTGCGTGCTTGCTGTTGTACAATGCCGCAGGGGCGCACTGCGCGTGCGGTCTGCATTCTCTTCGTTAGCAACACACCACAGGGTGCATGCTACATCTAGAACATACTATTCTTGGGACTTGGAACACTGGTGGCCTGGTAGGCAGGAAGCCACCAACGTCCAAAAATAGAACGGACACGGCTTCCGCAGCGAGGGCACGGCGCGGTCGCTGGCGCGAACGCGCGAATCGGATCGCGGCCCGCCTCTCCCTTCCCATTTCCTTCGCCTCGTCTGGCGTCCGTGCAAGCCGAGCCTCGCTTCTGCCTCTCCCACTTCCCAAATCCCACCAGGCCACGGCACCACTCCGCCTGGCGCTCCCGATCGCGAGACGAGGGTAGCGAGATCGAGAGGCTCGTCGCCGGCAGCCGGGCGGCGGCGCCCCAGTTCCAGGTCGAGGCGAGGTACCTACCTCCCTTGTCGCGTCCATCCTATCTATTCAACTACTTTTAAAACGACAAATGCAATTTTTTTTTTGCTACGATAACTTTTCCTAACGGTTTGCTAGAGGAACTACACGTGTGAAGCGATATCAGCAATTCATTCATATGGCTGGGACCCATAAGAAGCGAATCGAACGATATATCACCTTTGATGAAGAATCTGAAAGGTACCGCATCAATCTCAGTTGCATTAGAATTTGAATTCTTTTTTTTTAGGGGAAATAGCGATTTCCATTACTCGTCAGCAATTACAAACTGTGAAACTGGATACATAAAGGGATTGAACCCATAATTGGTTCAGCATCCAAAGAACAGAGACTACCAAGAGTAGCTAGCTCGTGCGCCACCCTGTTGCTCGTCCGGGACCTGTGTTGGATTCGCCATGAAACGAAGTTCAAAGACAGGAGACTTCTCAGTTCCGCCACAATATGTGCCATTGCACTAAACTCATAGCCATTCGAGTAAACATGAACCACAGCCATGGCATCAGTCTCGATGATCACCTGACCTACACCTTCATCGATAGCAGCTTGCACCCCTTGAATATTTCTAATTTTGCCACCGCTGCACCATAACCTGCTTTTCATTGAACGATATATCACCAATCGTTTATGTTATATTCTGTATTATTATTCTAACAGCGAGGACATATCACTGGATGAGTTGGAGGAGGAACTTGAAGAGCACAAGGACTATGATGTCAGTCAAGGGCATTGACACTTCCCATTCTACATTTTAGATGAACTATTGATTTGCATGTTGTTTGATATTGCTCCCATGTGAGCCAGATAATTAAACTGCATAGTTAGCATTTTAACATACTGGACCATGTGTGTATTGTTCAGTTTTCCATTCACACATTGAGGATGCATTTTGGGCTACCAAATGCCATAATTCACATCTTCCAGATGATGTTTAGCATTCCAGCCCCAACATACCTCACCCAAGTTCTTAGAAGCTTGAGCCATATCTTTCCTCGTAAGTCATACCAGTCATACCAAAGCTTACATTACATGCTTCTCTCTGTTGTTTCCAGGTACTAGTAAGTATTTTAACCAATGGTGAAAAACAGCGAGGCATGGCAACATTGGTTGAGGGCGACCTAGGCCATATTGAAGCAGCTCTTATTCAAGTATGAGTTACTGAAACCTATAGCTGTGCCACTGCTAAAACCACAACATAAATTGCAGCATATTTGTTTTTTTTTCAGAACTGATGGCTAGCATATTATTTTATGGTACTCTGATGTTTTTTTTTGAATGGGATCCACCAAGGTAGATGTATAATTTCCTTTCTGAAACTACATTTCCTACATGGAAAAAATGGTGGTTATGTCAGGAAACTTCAAATAAATGACAACTTTTTCGTTTCGTGTCTATCATTATGATTTGTTTGTTCCCAATAATAAGTATAGACCCTGATGCCAAACCTCACTGATAAAGTATTGTGATGCTGTCTTATCTGGCGCAACAAGGTTTTCTGAAATCTTAGTTAGCATGGATGCTTTGATTGGACACTCGGCTTTTTCATGGATCACTGTACCATGTTGTTTAACTGCTAAATACAAGAAACTACTGTACCAAATATACGTGGACCTTGTAGTTGTAGAAGTCAAAATCAGACAGGGGTCAAGCGGTCAACACTCGACACCAGCGTCTGAGCTCACTGCGGTAGCAGTCTTCCCCCCAGATACCGCCGACATTCTCCAACCCAATCGTGCCAGCGATGGGGAGGACGGGGGTGGCCTCCGCTTCCAGTGGTGGAGGAGCAGGATGGCCGTGCGGTGGTGGCCTCAACCTCGGCGTGAAGCTGAACGTGCTGCTGCTGCTGTCGGTGGTGGCCACCAACCTGGTGTCCCTGTACCACCTCTCCCTCCGCGCCGCTACCGTGCCGCCGCCCCTTCTCCAGCAGCAGCAACGGGACGGCGACAAGGACCTGGTCCTCATCCGGCAGCTGGACGCCATCCGCGCGGGCGTGTCGCAGCTGAACCACCTCCGCTCGTCGTCCCCTCCCCCGCCGCCTCCCCCGGCGGAGCTGGTCCTCTACTCCCGCCTCGCCCCCGTCGCGTCCGCCTGCTCCGCGCACCCGGACCTCCTCCACCGCTACATGTCCTACACCCCCTTCGCGCCCTGCCCCGACGACGCCCTCTCCCTCGCCGAGCCCCTCCTCCTCCGCGGATGCCATCCGCTCCCGCGCCGCAGGTGCTTCTCCCCCACCGCATCCGCATCAGCATCCAAACTCCTCCCCACCGACCCCTTCGCCCCGCTTCCCGACGCCGCCGTCCGATGGCCCAAGGAGGGCAAGTGCAAATCGTTCTCCTGCCTGCCGCCGTCGCTGGGCTTCGACGTGGCGCGCACGGAGGCCGCACGGTTCCTCCGCGCGCGGGGGCCCTTGGACCTGACGGCGCCGCAGCTGCTGCGGCTGGCCTCGCTGAGCCGGGCGGGGCCCATCCGGCTCGGGCTCGACATCGGCGGCGGCACGGGCACGCTGGCGGCGCGGCTCAAGAAGCTCGCCAACGCCACGGTGCTGACGACCACAATGAACCTGGGCGCGCCCTACTCGGAAGCGACCGCGGCGCGTGGGGTGGTCCCGCTGCACGTGCCGCTGCAGCAGCGGTTCCCGGTGGGAGATGGGACCATGGACGTGGTGCGTGCGGGGCACGCCGTGAACCGTTGGATCCCAGAGGTGGCGCTGGAGTTCCTGTGGTACGACGCCGACCGTGTGCTGCGCCCCGGCGGGCTGCTCTGGGTGGACCACTTCTGGTGCCGGAGGAGCAACCTGGAGGGCGTCTATGCCGCCATGCTGCGGAGGCTCGGCTACAAGACCATCAAGTGGGTCGCCGCTGACAAGAGCGTCGCCGGAGGCGGCAACAGCGGCAAGGACGAGGTCTACCTCACCGCGCTGCTGCAGAAGCCTTTCAGTTAGGCAGTGAACACCATGTATTGGGGGGAAATCATGGCATGGGAATTCATCCATCAACCGAGTCTCTTCTTCGCTGAAGACTGAAGCAATGCAGTGCAATCTGCAATGGTTTCAGAACTTGCAGCAATCAGCTTGTGTTATACCACGTGTACAATTTCTGCCGCAATGTGTGCAGCAATGCAAGCAGTAGAACTGATGTGCAAGTTAAACCTTCACATTTTGGCAAAATTCATAATCAACAACCAATTCTAGTGCTTCAAGTCGCATATTCTGACACCCATTTTTTTATGTCAAAAACAATATATTGGTGCCTTATAATCTATACCTTTGTGTTGTAACTTATTTACAGGTAAGTTTTTCAATAGCTGCATTGTACGACTTATGGAACAGATCTGTATATTTTTCGTAGCCAGCAATGTCGTGTCCTATATTTTATCAACCAAATAAACATGCTCTGCTATTCTGCATATTTTTTATCTATGCATTCTGAATTTTTATGTGGAAATATTGCATCTAAACACCTGGGTCTTAGAGAATGTTTGTTTATATCCTCAGGATTATATTGAAGATAATGACAGCCTTGTTCTGTTGCATGATCAGATTCATGACTGTGACATTATTTTGTCACAAATAGGATCAATTCTTAGTGGATTCCAGGTATATACTCAACCAGTGTATGCATCACTTTTTTTTTTTTGGCATTTCCATGTTTTAGGTCAAATTCCTTCGATTGGTGTAGCTAAATAGATTGTAGGTCTGTTGTTCTGCACAAACGCAAAACAACTGCTGGAATGGTGGTGCAGTTCGTTAATGTGGATATACAAAACATGGGTGTGTTTGTATTTGTAGTTCGCAGTAGTTTTTTTTATCTTCTTCAAAGATCATGTGGATACCGGGTTGTGTTTACCTATGAAACTTGATGCTACTTTCATGTTCTCTTAAATTGGACTTTCAGTCTCTCTTGGCGTGATAAATTGGTTGGCTGCTTTACATGGTCATACAGGACTACAGGAGGCACATATTCATATATAATCTCCTTCTTAGCATTGTTGTAATCTTATGATTCCATGGAATTTGTCCCAGAATTTAACAAATCACCAACCCAGATGTCACTAAAATATTTTTTTTTTACATTCTATAGGTCAAACTACTACCTTTTTTACCAAGAGAGAAAATGCTCCCGTGTTCCTTTTTATTAAAAGGAAATCCATTACTAATGGATTTTGTCGATTGTAGTGTTGCTTTACAAGTTCACGATGGTTTATTTACTTTGTACTAAATTCGCACAAAGATGTTCTATAGCAGCTTTTGCTCAAATTAGCTTTTGATTATAATCAAATCACTGAAAATTAATTTTAATGATTCACTTGGCAGGTCCATATAGGTTTGATAAGCTCGGAAATTAGAAGCCTTCAGGAGAAATCCTGGGATATAAGCTTGAAACTGAAGAACCGCAAGGTCAGGGCAAGCCTGCATAGCACATACCATATGTTAACATCAATGGTTTCCTGTATTTTCACAAATTAGCTTACAAGTAACATTAATTTTCACAGCAATTTGATTGATCCTTCCACTAATATCTTGCAAGTGTAACATACAGTGCGTACACTCATGCATTTTAGCCTTTATTATCATTATGTGCTGACATGAAATCTTAAACATGCCCAGTTGGTTGAGACAAAGCTTGCTGGGTTTGTTGAAGAGATAGTTGCTCCTCCTGGTTTGGTAAATATTCTTATTAATGGAGAGGTAACTGTCCTAAAAAAGCTCAGATATTTGATGCTATGGTTTTGCATTTTGATTGTTTACTTCCTGTTTTATCATGTGCACTGCAAGTTGTCAGTTTTCAGGAACGGTGACTTGCTATTCTTTTTTTTTTCATATAGTTCATATGAGTTGCTATTCCAGTTTCTTTTGTTAGATAAATGATGGTTATGCCAGAAGTCTGGAGATCCTTAGCAGAAAGTTGAAATTTGTTCAAGATGATCCGTTGATTAATGCATCACAAGCTCTGAATGATATTAAGCAAGAATTGGAAAGGCTTCGACAAAAGGCACTATCCAAGGTTACATCATCTTGGTTATTCACTTTTTCTGGTTCTGATGGACGATGTGTTTGTTCCCTCTTAATTTCTGCTTATGTTAGTTCAGTAGTTAATATGTGATCTGGAGTGATGTTTCATGCCCATCTTTCACTGCATTTACCATTTCAGATTTCCAGACATATTATGGAGATTTTCTTTGCTATGAGAAAACCTGGGACTAATATACAGATATTGCAACAAAATTTGCTTCAGAAGCATAGGTATATGCCGTGCAAAACTAATTTCATACATGAAGTAATTTTTTCTCTCCTTACAACACTTATCTTCTAAGGTGTTAACTTCTAATGTGCATGTTCATGAGGAAAATCATATTCACACTCTTCCCATCCTTTGATTTACTCGGGTCTGCTGCACATGATAGTTTGATGCATAACTCTTCTTCGTTCTTCGTCTTTTTATTTTGCTCATGTCACCTACCCCATTTTACCTAAAAATTTTTTATACTGCCATGCACCAAACCTTTAGTGCATTTGTTGGAGTTAGTTTCATTCTCAGTAATGCTTCAAATTTAAACTATATGGGTAGTGCAGAAACTATTTCAATTTATTATATTATTACTGTTATTTTGGGGGATTGGGAGAACAATTTGACTAGTGAATTCCGAATTTAGGATATGAAAGAGTGTTGTTTCTGTTCTGATTGTATCTAGTACACATCGTACACTATATTTGTTAGCCATATCACCATATGTTGCATTAACTTATAATTAGATTAAAATAGCACACTTGCTTTCTTTATTTGTGTTGAGATTCATTCCACTGTTGCAAATGCAATAAAATGCAGACCACTTTCCATTAATTTGTTGCATGGAATAATTGTAGCTTACATGGTTTCTTAGGTATCTCGTTCTGTTTCTTAAAGAGCATGGTTCCGAGACGTATGGTGATTTGTGTGCATCATATGTTGATACAATGAATAAGGTAAGTCTGTTTGACGTTCTAGTTAGTTTCTCCATGACTAAATCTGTATGAACTGTTGGAAACTTGGAATCTGAACAGGGTTTCCAAGAGTGTGTGGAGGTATAAGCCTCAGTGTCTGAAAGTGATTTAACTAGATGGAGGAAGGATGAGACTTTGCTTTTGATGCTCGATCTTTTAAGTTTTGGTGATTCCGTTGACTATACAAAAAATGCCTACTTTGGGCATTGGTTTGCATAATGAAAACTGCATTTAGTCTGTTTTCACAATATTGAACTAGTCTCTAAGACTCAGGCAGTATGATTATGATTCCTTTATCTGGCATCAAGCTCTAGCCATCCTTCCACATAGTGGCCTTCAGCTGTTGCACCTTTGTTTCTCCTATGATATTGATGGAACATTGGAGCTGTCATTTCCAGATAACAGAAGCACATTGTTACCTAATGTTTTTACCAACATCCGAACTGGGTGTCATCCAACCTACTAATATGTCGTTGTGCAGCCAGTAGTGTACAGTACATGCTACCCATTAGTGATTTGGTTCTCAAATTGTAGGTCTCCATGAATTTTCTATTCATGAGGAAAGCTTATGAATTTAGAATATGACAGAATACTGCTTCTTTTAGTTAGAAAAAATTGCCTATGTATCTGCTTTTGTGGTGCCCATAGTCATGGTATCATAGTGACCTTCCACTATGAACATAGTAATTGTACTGGATAGTTATGTTCCTTGTGATCTTGATTTAGTTTGTTCTCACCTTCCCCTTTTGCAAACAGGTGCTGAGTGCATACTTTCATGTGTATGTAGAAGCATTGGAGAGGTTGAAGCTAGATATTGGTGTACTCAATGATTTTAGTGGACATGATACCAGTATCATTGATATTATAATAAGAGGAAGAGAGCATCTGAGAAATCATGGTTTCATGTTTTCATTAGGTGAACGTGCAAATATTCTGAAGGTACTTGTTGAACACATCAAAGAAGGTGCTTACTCTGTGAACATTCTTTTCCTGTTCAGAGCAACATGGAAACCTTGACTTCAAATGCAAAATGTTGCATTTTTTTTCTCGAACATGTAGGAGAGCTGCGCATCATTATAATAATAAGAAAAAAAGGGATAAGAACCCATACAAGGCACACCCACTCACACCACTATGTCCAAATTAAACAGACTAGCCCTTGACACACAAAGTAGGCGACCTTGACCCAAAATTAACTCTCATTCAGCCCCTGGGCAAGGAGGTTATTGATACCTTGTGCCCCTGCCAAGCTCCAATAGAGAAGCTCCTACTAGCGACCAACAGAGCTCTAGCTAGGTTTGGAGATTCAGCAATGTTACATTGTTTTTGGACCCTAGTCCTCCAAGGTGCAGCATTCAGCAAATGCTGCTTTAGTAAGTATTGTTGTATTTAATAATCCCGTTTACCTTTTCAGGAGATTCATCAACCTGGCTTGGTTCCGCATATATCTCAAGTCAACTCTCGTAAATACCCATATGAAGTTATTTTCAGGAGCCTTCAGAAGCTTCTGATGGACACTGCAAGCTCTGAGTATCTATCAATTTGATCTACAGTTAAGTGTAATAAGTGTGTATGCTAACATTATCAATAGTTTCTATTTTACTTTTCAGGTATCTTTTCATAGAATCATTCTTTGGAGAAGAGTCACTGTTTTATCAAGTTTTTGAAGGTACGTTCTTTTGTTGTTTTATGATTCGTTTGTCCTCTTTCCACTGTCTTCAGGGACACTCTTTATTTTGTTAGGGAAAAGATTTGATGTCACTCTGCCAACATCTAATATGCCTCATTTACCTTTCAAAAGAATAGATTGGACAACTACAACCATTCTTGCAGCTGTAGATTGACTGAAACATTAACAGGTCAAGCAAATGGAGTGAATCTGACTGGGATTAAGCAAATGTGATATAAAATTTGTTATGGGTCTGGCTATACCATGGGCGTTGCAGGATTAGTTGGGATCTTGTCATAAGCATATTTCCACTCAGTGTTTTTGGCCAAAAAACTGAGATAATACACCCTATTGAGTTGCATGCACCAACCAGTTCAAGCTTAAGCTGATGGGGAGAGGTGGGCAATTCACTTATACTCCAACACACCCAAAGTGGGAAATCCTGAGTGCACAAATAAAAAATTGGCAAATCATGTATTTCGTTACTATGGGCTGAAAATCCTGAAAGGAGAATCGCAAAAAAACTAGACCAACCTAGGGGGAAATAGGTGGAATTTTATAAGAAGAAAATAAGCACCCAAATTCGCCTCGAGAGGACTTGAACCTGGGTGAAAGGGGAATCCTCGCAATGGCAAAAATCATGATGGTCCCCAGAGTATCATCTATGATGCAGCATCAGCTTCAAATGTTGTGACAAAATCTCATATTCTCACCATTACTTTCAGGACCTTTTGCTGTTATTGATCAACATTTGGATATCACTCTTCCAAATTGTCATGATGCTGTATGCCTCATGCTCATAATCTGCATAACTAGGAAGCACCAGGTAGGAAGTTATAAACACAACGTATTAATTGTGTAATCAACAGAAGAAAATGTGTTATTGCTGATCACACATGCTGTAATTGCACCTAAGTTAATTTCTAAAACCATAAGATTATGGATCAATTGCTAAACTATTTTCTTTCTAATATAGCACATTTTGCTTGTTAGTTCACCATATTGTCCCTTTTTTGTTTCAGTTGGTTATGTGTGACAGACGGCTTCCTTGTCTTGATAACTATTTTGATAAGGTTCGTAAAGAGCCACAATTTTGTATGAGTGATAAATCACTTAGCTATCAACTTCCATTTGTTCTGTTTTTTAGTTTCTTATCTTGATCATGACCCTCTTGTATCTGCTTTAGGCTCTGATGTATCTCTGGCCACGTTTCAAGGTAGTGTTTGACATGTATCTTCAAAGCTTATATCAGTGCGATGCGCAAACAATATGGATAGATGGTACCCATCCACACCATATTGCAAGGTGCTACGTGGAGTTCACAGCATCCCTTGTTCAACTTAATGCTGAATGCGGAGATGGTCAGGTTTGTTTAATTACCTAATGCCACTGCCTTTTTAATATTGCAAGCAGCTGTATATATACTAAGATCCTATTGATAAAAACATTATTTTTTATATGGTCACTTAAATAGTACCTTGCTGACCTACTTGCATATATCTCACTTCTGAAGTTGTTCACTTGGTCATCGTTATGCAAGTAAATTGTCTATCTGCTCTCGTTGGATTTCTAATAGGACTGCTACACAGGTTTCGTAAAAAAAGATTCATAAAAGTGGACTACTACTGGAAATCTTTATTCAGAATAGGCAATTATAGTACCTCTTATACTACTAAAAATCAGATTTATATGGTGGAGGGATCAGAAATTTCAGTTCCAGATTCATTCCAAATTCAAATGTGGGGCAGGGATCTTCAATATACCTCTCTTTAGTACCAAACTCAAATACAAAATAGAGTTTCTGACCTTTCCCAAGAAAAATGTGGGGCAGGGATCAGAAATTCCAGTTCCAGATTCATTCCAAATCGTGATATTGTTCCATTCAGCTTTTGGTTCTGTGAATGCTGTAATTAGGTTGCCAGCTTATATGATAGTATGATTCATGATTTATGCAGCTTGATATGAACTTGGAACGCTTGCAGTCAGCTATTGATGTCCTACTTATTAGGCTTGCCCTAACTTTTACAACTACCAAGCTGCAGCACCTTTTTCTTTTGAATAATTATGACATGGCCATCTCTGTCCTCAAGGTCTGTTTCCTGCTTCAATTTATAATTTCTCATCTTATACTCATTACAATTCTTTTGAAAGTTACTGTAGCTTTTCTTTTCTCAGGAAGCTGGTGATGAAGCCAAAAAACTGCAAAGATATTTTGAAGAGAAGTTAGAAACTAACATGATGGCTTTTGTGGTAAAGCAATCCTCTCATGTCTTCAGTATCCGCTATGTACTATTACTGAGCCACGAAAACTAACAGGCTGGTTGCAGCTTGTGGGTTGTGCTGTTTTGGATTGCTGCTAGTGGGATCTAGTATTTTTTATTGAACTTATGCTAGGTTGAAACCGATCTTCACTACGACCATGCTGCAATAGGGGACTAATGGCAAGTTTTAGACCGCAAATGGGTGATTTTGACCCTTCACAATATTTCTGATAGGTTGACACATATATTGATAACTGTAAAAATATTTGGTATAAAAAACTAAGTATCTTTAGTCACATTGTTTATTGTTGGTAACTGGCGGATCACTGCCCATTTATTAAACTTTGGGAATGAGTAAAGATATGCACATTACACTTTGAAATATAATTTCTTAAATCTTAATTATTCTAAATTTTTTGGATAACATTCCATATGGCAAATGGAAATGAGAACATTAATATACGATTACAAGATAATATTTACAACCATTTATTTGGATTTACCAGTGTTGTGAGTTTCTTTCAAGCTTTTCTACATTTTCCTTTTTTTTTTTTCCTTTTAACCTTCTGCATGTTCGAGGAAAAAAGTCTTTTAACCAAACCAAATGCCCAGGAATCAAACTCAGGTGTCAGGGAGGTTAAATAGCCTCCCCACCACAAGAACACTGACCTGTTTCCAGTTTACTATCAAGATAAACTTACATATTATAGGCCCCTTTTTTATGAACTGAAATGATTTCGTTGTATCTTTTCAAACAAAGTTTTTCATGTCATCTTTGTTGGAGTACAGGATGATTTGCTCATGGAACATTTCAGTGACTTACTTCGGTTTGTGAGGAGTCATGTTTGTAAGTTGCAGAAAACTTCGTGCCAGTTGATGTGAATGCTATCACCCATGGGAATATGCAAAAAATGATCATTCTTATCCTCTTTTTAGCGGAAGACTTGGTATCTTACCACGAGGACACCAATATTGCTGATGTTGAGCCAGTTGTGAAGAACTTTGCCATGAAGTGGAGAACTGCTCTAGAGCTCATGCACAATGAAGTCATAACTTCTTGTAGTAACCTTTTGTCTGGGATGGCAATTCTAAAAGCAGCAATGGCTCAGTTGCTTAATGACTATAACAGGCTCTCAGAATGTGTGAAAAAAATCACAGGGGCTTCCACTTTGAACAGACATATGGTTTCCATCACCTCTATTTCATATGAAATCAGGAAATACTCAAGAACACTCTAGTTGCTTGTCATGGCGTCCAAGAAGTTCTGGACAAAAAGCTAAATCAAAATATCACCATCGAGACTTTTCTAAACCTTCCAACCAGAGAAGTGCCAGTTGACATTATTAGTTTGATTTTAAAAGTAGATAATGTAAATAGGACAGTTAAAACATCTTTTACTTTATGTTTGTTACTGTTATTGATATTTATTTATGTGCAATATAGCCTACCTCAATTTGCTTGAAACTATTAGGCTTTATTATTAGTGTTTGTCAATCAGACTATCATCGACAATAGTAACCTACTCATGGTTTCATCCTGACAAGTTACTAATTTCCTGACGTGTTACCTATTATTTTCCAAAGTTTATTGAATCACCCGAAACTGGGTAGTATGAGTGAACTGCCGTAAAATGGACCCCACAGAGTGCTTCTCTGTGTTAGCTTCATCCTCTAGCTATAGCTATCCTAGAGATACTGAGACAGGATATTATAGCAAGCTTGGACCTGACATTTTGATCGATTGGTTTCGGCTTGCATATCACTGTCAACTGTTGACGGTAAGTATGCTTTAAAATATCTTTTCCTCTTTATACCTCTGACAAATGAACACTTTTCTTTAATAATCCTGGATATAGATGAAGTTCTGAATAGGAAAAGGCGTTTTCTTGAAATTACTGTACTTGAAACTGGCCCGGCTGGAGAAAAAAGCTGTATTCGCAAAATCTTGTAAGTATTCCAAATTCGTTTGGTATTGATTGAATGTAATGCAACCAAGATTTTGAAGATTTCTCTTGTCAATTGTTGCAGATTTGCATAATTCGCTGCTGTTCCCTGAATGTTCCGATGAATCAACTCTTGCAGAGATGATTAAGTAAGCCGTAATAAGATGACTAATAAAGAGATAATGCTACTCCTTTTTTTCTTTGATGCTGGAATGTACAAGATGGCTATATATATTGTCCTGTCAGAAAGGCTATATTAGCTCAAGTACCTAAGAAAGATGACAAACCAACCCGAACCATGTTGTAGTTGTAGCAGTGTCCTTTTCTTGCTACACTGCAGGGTCTGCAGCCACTGGCCACTTCTGAGTTGTGATCGCTGCTGCTGTCCTCTTCAATCTGCATTCTGCAGGGGAAAAACATCCGTCGACCGTCATGTGCAAGCGGTAATGGAAACCAACCCATCCATCACTTCTCCGTCTTTTGATCAATCTTATCCCTTTGTCCTTTGCAAATCCTGCAAGATACCTCTGGATCAAAAATCGATTGTTCTGAACATTCTGTTCATAAAATCTCGAATGTGTGTGTGATCGATCTTCTGACTCTGAAGCTCACCGCCCACGAACGTAGCATCAAGTCCTGAGCTGTCAGGCAGGCTACCTGTTTTCGCCGACGCGACCTGTCCCTGTTCCCGTAAAACACATGGTTTCAGAAAGAGAAGCGTTGGTGCGGTGCATCTCTGCAGCAGCTAAAACGTCAGTCGGCGTCGGCGATACGTCCTGCGGGAATAAGCATCCTGGGGGGCAGCGGACCGCGGCGCGACCCCACCACGCAATCCACTGGCCCGAAAAGCGGCGGCCGGAGCATCCCCCTCGCCGCCGTCCATTGCGTCAGGTGCCTATCCGTCCGGTCTCCGTGACCACGACCGTACCGTGCTACCGGCTCTGTGGGAGAGCAGGGGTGTGGCTACGGCCTACGGCACCGTGCCAGAAGCCCAGAACGTTTGGTTGTTCGCGCGGCGAGGGTGATGCCGGCGTGGGGGCGTGTCATGTTGATGTCGCCCGCTTTTGGTGCTTAGCTGCCGTGCCTTTCATCCGTCCAAATCTGGTCGTGGGAAAATGGTCGTCGTCCGTCCAACATGTACGTATCACGAGTGGTGTCTATACTCTATAGGGGACTCTAGGGCTCTAGGCTTGCCTTGCTACCAGGCAAGCATCTGACAGAACAGAGAATGAAACCAAAAAAACATTAACTGTAATGTTTTGTATGGTTGATTTATTATTATTAGATGAAAATTTCTGTTGGTAACATAAGGTCCTAATAATTGCCTATATCTCTCTTAGGTCATCTCCAGTAGCCTTGGCAAACTGATTCATTGAATGAACAGGCAGCTCATGAGTCGGTGCAACGGTGCATCGACACTAGAGGACACTGGAGAAAGCGAACTTTGGTAGGATAGAGAAAGAGCCGTCTCTTGTTCCTGAATTGGTTCATAGCGAAATAAATGAAGCGACAACAAAAAAGCAAGTACACCACACGGCCTACTAGCCTGATCACAAGAGGAGAGCACAGTGCTTTTTTATTCGGTGTTGCGGCGGCCATAGTCCTATCTTCCTATGAAATGACTCAGCTATCGGAAAATAAATCTCAAGTCAAATGAACCAGAGCACTGTGGAAGTAAATTGAACCGTAGGAAGAGTGAAAGAGGCCGGGTCAGGTTTGTTTTACACATCGCAGCTATCAAACCGAGAGAAAAGATTCTAAACATCTCAAACTCAGTTCAACTGCCGGCCGAGAGCAAAATAAATAAAATAATCGAGAAGGACAACATGTACGCAGAGGGATGGGTGGTGAGAGTCCAAGTGAAAGATTTTCTTCTTATTATTTTACTCTACTACTATATATGGGACCTACAAATCGAACTCAACGTTACAACTGTGGAGCCTGATCTTAATCGATTATAGCAGTACGTACAGCTCGGATCGAACCCGCACTGGAGCCGTCCTAAGAGCTAGGTGAACCGGTTCACTGTTCACCACGTTCGTGCTAACACACAAGAAAAACGCACAAGGCTACAAAAGGAGAGAAAAAACATCACATACTCTCCTTCGTTCTAAAATAAAAGATCTTATAGCATTCAAAATCTATCACACAAAAGACACCAATAGTCCTATAAGCGAACCTCACCTATGACTCTACCGACCATTTTATCCTCGTCTATTCGGCCTGCCACTACATATAGTGCCACAGAGGTACTTCATTTGGCACATCTTGCAAAATCTTGATAGCGTTAGGTGGAGCTCCATTGAAAACATTGTCATTGTGGCACTTCCAAAATTCCCGAGCAAAATGGAGCATGTTAACACATGGCCCATCGTGCTATAGCAAGAGCCCACGATCCCACGCACCACCGCATGCAGCCATTGGCGACGTGCCAGCTCACCATACCGCCCGTCATTCGCCCCTGTTCACCCATCAACTGCGTCCTCCACTAATCTACCGTCAACGAGCCTCTCCATCCACTGCTCAGCACAACCGCCACCTCCACGCACCGTGGCCAACAGTGCCCCCCCCCCCCCCCCCCCCAGAGATGCAGGGCCAGGGGAAATAAGCAACCCCCTTTCTTGACCCCTTGGCAGAGGTTGGCGACAATAGATGGCGCTGACGTGGAGGTTGCGTGTTTGCTCTATCGTAGGTTAGACCGTGTTTTAGAATCATTTGAAAGGCTACTTCTCAAACCTATGGATTGTTTCGAACAAAGGAAAGGAAAACATAGGAATGGAAAAGGGATGTAGTGGCAAAATAGAGGATTAGAAAACACAGGAAAGGAAATGGAAGACATATGAATTCAGAATGGTAGAATCAAATAAATTATAGAAATAATGAACAAACTTTAGTACTTACTACAACATTGTTGTAGTATCTGTGTTGCTCGGTGCAAACTGCAGATCTAAGGACAAGTGGCTGTCTTATACTTCGTGGAATGAAAAGAAAACCTGAGCTCAGACTGGACTTTCGTTTTTCTTTGAAATAAGAAGCTTGCAACCCATGGAAAGGAACCGGAGAATCATTTGATCTAATTGCCATGTTCATAGAACTTTGCTCTAGCTATTTTTGTTACCTTTACTTTTTGTACGAAAATACTCCATTCCAAACGAGCCCTTAATAGGGTGTCATATAGAGATAATACTTTTTACGAGTCTAAACTTGACAAGGGTCTCTAAACTTGACTTCAAGCATTATTTGAGTCCAAAACGGCCTTGACCAGCTCCAATGACAATGAAGCTAAGGTGGAGGTCAAGCATAGTGGGAAAACGACCCGTCACAAGAAGAGATGAAGAAAGAGGAGAGGTGTCTCTAACATGTGAGCCTACATGACAGTCTATGTCAACGCACGGCTAGCTAATGGAAAATAGGTCAGGATCTGTTTGGACTCGATGACATATGGAGTCAAGTTTAAACATGAAAAATGACATTCCTTAATTTTAGAGACCTAGATGACACTCAGAACTAAGTTTAGCAGCGTAAAAATGATGTTTTTTTATGTCGAATCGAGGAAGGACCGTTCATGGATTTTTCTCATATAGAAGAATGACAATAATTGGAGTCCCTACTTTCAGCAGCTCAACTAAGGAAGCGCAAGCGCTACAAGTGGTCAGCAGTTACATCTGTACCACATCTTTTGTTAGGTACCTGCTCTGCCTCCTACAGGAGCTCTCGCTGGAATGCCAACATCTCTACATAAACAAATTGCTTTGCTTATCCTTTTGCCTATTAGTATGTGCCAATGTTTGGAAGACACACGTGACACGTCCCGCCTCCCATCCCACTAAGAAGCTCACACAATAACTATGGTTCCATAACATATAGGTTTTGTTTTGGGACATGCACAATATAGCAAAGCAATCTGAGGTCGTCAAGATTCCCTTTGCCACATTCTGTATGCGCTTGTGTAAGCAGACTCGAATCCAAACACACCAGTCGTTTGGGGTACAGCTAGCTCCAAAGACGCATAGTTTAGCAGGGACGCAGCAACAGACATCCCCTACCAACCGGTTGGGTATTGCTCTGATGAGTGTTGACGCACTGCGTGATTTCATGGGTTGATTACAGAATGCGAGGCGGTCGTCCGGTAGCGGGGCGGGGGCAGGTCGAGCCCATGTGCCGCGGAGCCAATCGGCTTCGGCGGCGTGGCAGTGGCCGTGCGTGATCGGTTGGCCCGTCCCGTCGCCGAGGAATATTATCTCTGCCAGACTCTCAGATGCGCTTTTCCTCGCTCGGTCGACGTCTCGCTTTGCTTTCTCGCCGAGACGCCGACGGTGCTGCCGGCGCACGGCGGTCGGGTCCCCAAACTCTGCATCATCTGGATATGCAGGCAGGCGGCCGGAGAGCATGCACGGGATGGCCGAAGGCGCCAAGACGGCGACTTTTCTGGTGTTGCACGAGCCATGCATGCTTTGCATTCGTTGCGCAAGCTGTATGTTGCTCTTCTAGTCTTCTTGGTTCCATTCATGCGTTGCCCAAGAGGATGTTAGTAAAAGCGAGCTTCCTTCGGCTTTGTTGAAAGCTAGCAACTTGTTTGGAACTTTGGATCAACTTTATATCGTATGTCGAGCTCTTAGAACTTTCCGAGCTGTTCGGCTAATGGTTTCTACGGCTGATAAGCCGACTGAAGCTGATTTGTTGTGAGAGAAAAATATTGTTTTATGACTGATAAGTTCTAGTAGTGTAAGCGAATAGGGCCGATAATTTCGACTATCACAAACAAGTCGTCGATAAAAGCTACGGAGTAGAAAGAGCCAGCTTGTGACATTATTGTTACAATACGAACAATCAGATTCTAAAAGACAATGCGCGTGCACATTTTTTTGCAGTCGCTATAGCTTTTGCATAGTGCGATCGTATAATATACTCTCGGCCTACTAGAATCGTAAGGATAGCCAATGGTTTTTATACTGTCGGCCATTATCTTACACTACCGAGCATTTGATACAAAGACCAACAAAAATTGGCAATGGCTCATCACCGAAATAGCCGAGTGTCCTAGCAACACGATTGAGAATCGTATAACTGTCGGCTATTATAACCATTTGCCACGTGCCTCACTAGGACTGTCGAGGATTAGTTTTCCCTGCACTACTAGAAAACTGTACTTTGCCGAGTGCTTGAGACTTTGCCGAGTGCTTTTTATCGGGGCACTCGGCAAAGCAATATTTTACCGAGTGCCGCACTCAGCAAAATAAAGCACTCGGCAAAGGTGGCTTTGCCGAGTGCCAGGCACTCGGTAAAGCTTGGCTCTCGGCAAAACTGGCTTTGCCGAGTGCCGCGGCACTCGGCAAAAGTCCCACTCGGCAAAAGGTGGCCGGGCCGTGACGGCGGCCACCTGCCGTCAGATTTTGCCGAGCGCCTAACGGTTGGCACTCGGCAAATTTTTTTTTATTCTTAAAAACTTATTTTGCCGAGTGCCAGACCAAGGCACTCGGCAATTTTTTTTATTTTTTAAAAAACATATTTTGCCGAGTGTAAGCCTTGGGCACTCGGTAAATTTTTTTTTAATTTTTTAAAACTTATTTTGCCGAGTGCCAGTGCCAGGCACTCGGCAAATTTTTTTTATTTTTGAAAATCAACTTTGCCGAGTGCCCCCTGGGCCGGCACTTGGCAATTTTTTTTAAACTTATTTTGCCGAGTGCCAGCGCCAGGCACTCGGCAAATTTTTTTTATTTTTGAAAATCAACTTCGCCGAGTGCCTTTCTGAGCGCCAGACATCTCTGGGTTTTTGGCATCCGACGTCACAACTTGCTCGAAACCTTCACAATTTTTTACCATAGCCTCCACATGCGATAACACAACGCCTCGACAAGTTTCGTGATTTTCGGACTTCGTTTGTATTTTATATAATTTAAAATCACATTTCCGGCAAGTACCTCGACATGTTATGTCAACGAGATGCTCGAGATTTCATGTAAGTTCCTGGATACGGCCTAAACATACCATAATATCATGAGTATCAATTTTTGGATGACCAAAGTCTATTATTCCATGTACCTGCAGTTCAAATTTGAAATATCCTGAAAAATTCGACGAAATGAAATAAACTAATGAAATATATCAAAAAAATCAAAATTGCCCCAAATTTTAAAATAGAGTTTGAAATACTGTCACAAGGCCCTAGAAAAAAATTTGGGCCCAAAATCAAAAAAAATTGCCAAGTGCCATCGGGGGCACTCGGTAAAGTGGGCTTTGCCGAGTGCCGGCCCAGGGGGCACTCGGCAAAGTTGATTTTCAAAAATAAAAAAAAAATTGCCGAGTGCCTCGCGCTGGCACTCGGCAAAATAAGTTTTAAAAAATTAAAAAAAAATTGTCGAGTGCCGACCCAGGGGGCACTCGGCAAAGTTGATTTTCAAAAAAAAAATTGCCAAGTGCCACGTGGCACTCGGCAAAGAATTAAAAAAAATAAAACAATTCTTTGCCGAGTGCCCCTTTCTAGAGCACTCGGCAAAGGCCCAATAGAAAATGGGCCGTCGGCCCAAACCCCCCCCCCCCACCACAGAACCCTATCTCTCCCTTGCGCCTGCCCGCCCACTCGGTCCCGACGCCGCCGCCGCCGCTCCGTCGCGCATCCTCGGCCTGCCGGCGCCGCCCGCCCGCACAGATCGCACACGTGCGCGCCCACGCCGGCGAGCCCCCGCCACCGCGCGCCCCCGCCCTTGCATCGCCCGCCCCCGAGCACCCCCTAGCCCGGCCGCGCTGCCCGGCCGCGCAGCTCCCAGGCGCGCGCCGCCACCGTCAGCGCTTCCCGCCGCTGTCAGCGTGGCCCACCATCGCCGTCCTCCCCTACACGCACTGGCCCCGCGCGCCCCCGTGCTCCCCTGGTCTTGCCATCGGCTTGGAAGGAGGAGGAAGCAGCAGTAAGAAGAAGAAGGGAGGAGAAGAAGGAAGAAGAAGGAAGAAAAAAGAGGAGAAAGAAAGAGAAGGAAAAGGAAGAAGAAGGAGAAGGAAAAAAGAGAAGAAAAAGGAAGAAGGAGGAGAAGGGGAGAGGGGGAGGAAGCCGAGGTGGAGGGGAGGAGGAGGTGCCTCGGCTGTCTTCTCCGCGTGCCCGTCCCACCGACGCCCCTACCGTCACCGAACCTCCTACGAGCGTGGGCAAGGTATATCCACCCTTTCTCCGCTTGTCGGCCTTCGTGCCATTGTGATGTCGGCCTTCATGCCACTGTGCTTATCGGCCTTCGTGCTGTTTGTGATTGTTGGCCTTCGTGCCGTTGTTTTTTGCAGGTTTTGGAAACCTCCCCGTGCAGGGGAGGTGCTGCCAAAATTTTGAACTTATAGTGTCGTGTTTCTTCTTTTGCAGAGCAGGACCTGTCAGAGGTGACCCAGAGTTCCCCGATCGTCTTCGTCGGCATCACAGGTCTGCCTACACTGCGTCGCCTCGCCACTGTGTCGAATCGCCACTGCCTCGCTAGCCTGACTTCACCGACACCCTAGGTATAAATCACCTCTTTTTCCTCTTATCTGTCGTCGTAGATCGGTGTAGCCCAGTTAGGCATCTCCCATCTGAAAGAGATATCTTTGGAGGTATGCAGATCTTTGCATATCTACGAGTGTTTCTGTTTCAGATTGTTCATGTTTTTTGGATAGCGCGCGGATGCGTAGATGGGTTAGTTTCCATGGTCCGCTCCGGTCCAAGACGGTGTTTCGGCATCACCCCCCTGTTGTTCTTCGGATACACACTCTCCCTTGTAGGACATCTATCGGGAGAACAGCAGGGAGGTGCTGCCGAAATTCAGTCTCGGATAGGAGCGGAGCATGGAAACTAACCTCATCTATGGATCCGCGGGTGGGATTAGGGCCTATCCTGACCTATTAGAGAGTAGGGACACCACGTAGATGCAATTGATAGTGACTCATATGTGCTGATACGTCTGTTAAAGGATGGAGGACTGTGAGTGGATGTACATGCTCCAGAGAGACGAGCACGATTACGACTTGTTGTTTATAGTCAAGGTCAAAGAATTCTTATAGCATGCATTTGGTGAGAGTGCTGGAGGCCATTCTCTAGTGGTTTGTCTATGCACCGGTTGTGACAACAGAAGAAGGAAAGATAGGTTAACCATGGGTAAACATATTGTGAAGTTTGGATTTACTCTAGGCTACCACCGGTGGATCCACCATGGTGAAGCCGATCGTATCAGGGAGGAGGTGGTGAGACCACGGCTCGAGGCTTTCGATGATGATGCCGGGGTAGCAGACATGCTGGATGACACGCACCAAGCTCAGTTCGCTAAAGGATGTGACAAGGAGGAGATGGAGGCTATCGTAGATGCCTTCTACCTGATGTTGGACTCGGTACAGAGACCCCTTCATGATCATACTAATGTTTCTCAGCTGGATGCCATTGGTCGCATAATGGGGTTGAAGGCCGAGTTAAACCTAAGTCGAGAAGGCTTCAACAAGATGGTGGCCGTGTGGAGCAATATGCTACCGAAGACACACATTATGCCAAAGAACTTGTACGAGTCAGAGAAGCTCCTTCTTGCACTTAAGATGCTGCATGACAAGATACATGTGTGTCCGAAGGGGTGCGTCCTATTTAGGAAAGAACACACGGATGCAAAGTACTGCCCGAAGTGTAAATCCTCCAGGTACGTGGAGGTAGACTCAGGCAATGGCCAGAAGAGGCAGCTTAAGATCCCCATGAGAGTCCTACGACACCTTCCATTCTTGCTAAGGTTCCAACGGCTATTCATGACCGAGGAATCTGCAAAACAGATGACATGGCACAAAAACGGCACATGATACAATCCTAAGAAGATGGTACATCCATCCGATGTTGATGCATGGAAGTACTTCAATTCGTGGCATCCTCTCAAAGCAGAGGAGGCTCGTAATGTATGTGTCGCGCTGGCAATAGATGGGTTCAATCCATATGGCATGATGGCTGCACCATACACATGTTGGCCTATGTTCGTCAACCCCCTAAATCTCCCCCTCCCCCCCGGCGTCTCCTTTCAACGACATACCATGTTCCTGTCATTGATAATCCCTAGACACCCGGGGAGTAATATGGGTGTCTTCATGGAGCCTGTGATAGATGAGTTGATCGATGCTTGGGTCAAAGGGGTGTGGACATACGACCGAGCTACGAAGACTAGCTTCAAAATGCACGTCTGGTACCACTACTCCCTGCATGACTTCCTGGCGTATGGGTTAATGTGCACCTGGTGTGTTCAGGGGAAGTTCCATGCCCAATATGCAAGGAAGCTATGAGGTTCATATGGTTGAAGAAGGGTGGCAAGTATTCATCGTTCGACAAACATCGTCAATTCCTCCCACTTGACCATCGATTCAGAGAAGACATCAAGAGCTTTACGAAAGGTGTCAAAGTGATGGACCCTAGACCGCGCTTGAGGACTGGGGCAGAGGTTCATGCTCAGATAGATGCTCTCGTGCCCAACGAAGATGGTGGTTTCGTGGGATATGGTGAGCAACATATGTGGACTCATAAGTCTAGCTTGACGAGGCTCCCCTATTTCGATGACCTCCTACTGCCCCATAATATTGATGTCATGCGCACTAAAAAGAATATTGCTGAGGCACTTTGGGCAACGCTCATGGACACTGGCAAGTCTAAGGACAACCCTAAGGCTAGAGTGGACCTGATGACATTGTGCGATAGGCCAAACCTAGAGATGCGGCCTCCTACAACAAGAAAGTAGTGGAGAAGGCCTAGGGCCCCCTATGTCTTGAAAATCAATCAAAGGAGGGAAGTACTTCGATGGATCAAGAATTTAATGTACCCTGATGGGTATGCAGCGAATCTGAGCAGGGGAGTGAACTTAGAGACTCTGCGAGTCAACGGGATGAAGAGTCATGACTACCACATATGGATTGAGCGGATACTTCCATCAATGGTTCGAGACTATGTCCCTGATCATGTCTGGCTAGTGCTGGTAAAGTTGAGCTACTTCTTTCGCCAGCTTTGTGCCAAGGAGCTATCTTCGACCGTCATTACAGAATTGGAAACTATGGCACCTGAGTTGGTCTGTGAGCTTGAGAAGATCTTTCCACCTGGCTTCTTCTTGCCGATGCAGTATCTGATTGTGCACCTCCTGACCGAGGCACGATTGGGGGGGCCCGTGCAGGCCCGTTGGTGCTATCCAATCGAGCGATGTCTAAAGACTCTTCGTAAGAAATGTACAAATAAAGCCAGAATTGAGGCTTCCATTGCAGAGGCAAGCATTCGAGAGGAGGTTGCAAACTTCACGACATCCTACTACAAGCCGGACCTTCCTAGCAAGCATAATCCACCCCCTCGTTATAATGCTGGCGAAGTTGAATCGACCCTTAGCCTTTTCAAATGCCAACTAGGTAGCATAAGTGGATCGACCCCCAAGAGATTATATCCAGAAGAGTGGTGTAGAATCACACTATATGTGTTCACCAACCTTGTTGAGGTTGCGCCATTCATTAAGTAAGTTCTCAACGAACTTGTTTTAATACGACGTCACTATTCTGTATCGAACCCCATTGATTCTCTTTGGTATAGGGAATTTGTTCATCAAGAGTGGCATCAATCAAGGGATCCTACCCCGCACGAACATGATACCCTTCTTTCAGAGGGTGCGGGAGCTGGGAGGCCTGATTTCATTTCTTGGTTCAAACAAAAGGTCATACGTTCGTCGATATTCCTTAGTAGCTCGTACGTTCCAATAGTATAACGATGTATCATGCTTGAGCTTGTAGGCGCAAACCAATGCATCCATGAGTGATGAGTTGAGACAGGTTGCAAATGGCTTCAAGTTAAGGGTGAAGTCATATACCGGTTATGATGTGAACGGATATTGCTTCCACACATCAAGACACGAGCAGACTCGGCCCGGTCGGAAAACCACCAACAACCAAGTTTTTACACCGGGCACTAATGGCATCGAATACTACGAAATAATTGAGGAGATCTATGAACTTGAATATGAGGGCCGGGTACCTCTTACTCCTATCATATTCAAGTGCCACTGGTTTGATCCTAGACGAACGAGACGGACCCCTCATCTTGGGCTAGTCGAGATTAGGCATTATTCCGTCTATAAAGGAAAAGATGTCTATATTGTGGCTCAACAGGCCATGCAGGTGTATCATACGCCATACATGTGCCAAGACAAAGACCATCTTAAGGGTTGGTCTATTGTGCACCAGGTATCTTCGCACAGTAAACTACCTGTTCTAAACGATGAAGATTACACCTTCGACACAAACACATATGATGGAGAGTTCTATCAAGTAGATGGGCTACAAGGGAGCTTTGAGATAGTCTTACCTGGTGTGACGATCGCCATGGAAGTAGACAATGAAACGGTTGATGACGAGGACCCTGGAGATGTAGTGCTAAATCCGAAGGACATTCAAATGCTTGAGCGATTCCATTTAGGCAAAGACAATGAAGAAGACACAGAACCTTCAGATGGTGTTGCCCATTTAGACAATTTTGACAGTGATGATGAGACCTATGACCCCAATCATGAAGATTATTCCTAAACCATGTAATACTATGTTTTTATTAAATTTTGTTATGTTTATTCCTAAACCTATTAAATTTTGACAGTGATGATGAGACCTATTCTTTGTACATTGCAGGTGACAAAACAAAGATGGTGGGCAACCGTTCACCGAGGCAGGTGCTCTCGGTGTACCAGAGGCTACGCCCTCCTGATGGAGGTGAGGGGACGTCTTTGCCCCCAGCGGCGAGAGCAGGCCCGGGTCGCCCCAGCATGAGGAGGGGGAGGGGGAGGGGCCGAGGTCGCCCTAGGAGGGACCCGCCTCCTCCCTCGGCTCTCAACCAGCCGGAGGACCCATCTCCTACCCCGAAGGACCACGTGGCGGCCACGGGCACGACCACAGACACTCCGTCGGGGGACAAGGGGACTCAGTAGATGGAGGACAGTTCTACTTAGTCGACTCCCTACCTGCGAGGTCCCACAAGCCTTCCTCCGGTTCCACTTCCTAACCGACGCCCACTGGTTCATTTTGTGGGAAGAAGGTAAGTAACTATAGATGCTATCACTAGTACTTCATATGATACGTTGAAAATCAAAAGAGAAACTGATAATTTTTCTTAATCACTTATGCAGGGGCTAGCTAGTTCTGTCGGGTGCTCTTGACCCCCACGCACCCCTACTACCGTCTTGGGATGTCTATGCATGAAACACTTCCCCGGCCTTGTGGACTTGAAAGAGGGGAGGTGGGAGCCGGCCTGGTCGTGGGACAGGTACAAGCTCGGCTCGGATGACGAGTAGGACAACAAGCAGGAGCGGGTTTTGGCGGACTTTTGGGTAAGTGTCTCACAACATAGCTCAATACACCTCCTCCATTGCTTAAGTCTTTTATTGAAATAATGAATGGATACATCGTGTTTGTATGCAGAGGTACTTCAAGACCGAAGAAGGTAGAGAGACCCTGGCGGATCAGACGGCACACAGAGCCTGTAAGAAGTACGTCGGCGACATGATTCACGAGACGCGACTCTAGGCCCACATCGACTACTACAGGTCCATCAAGAAAGAGCCCCTCAACAAAACCGGTGCAAGAAAGGTGGCGCTGACCAAGGAGCAGTACCTTTAGGTAGGTGAATAATATTGATTCGTTTTGAGATTTAGTAGGTCCAGAATTGATCTTCTTATATGTCAAACACTTGATGATGTGTAGGTGTCGGCCTCGTGGTGCATGTCGCATAGATCGGCATGGTCGAGGATCGTGGACAGGTACCTTGACCCGGCGTACATCACAAAGCACGAGGAAGGCAAGCGGAAGCGGGCACTGAGGACCGCTCCAACTCACCACCAAGGCAGCCGCAACCTCCCCGCATTCAAGCGGGCACTTGTATGAGATGTCATTTATCTATTCTAATGCTCAATTTTGCCTGATTTCTAATCATCTTGCCGTCTTTCTCACAGGAGGTGGCACACCCGGATGTGCCGGTGTCAGAGTTTGGGGCATGGGCTATGTCCCACATGGGCCCGGTGAAATCCGATGTCGTCTTCAACCTGGATGCCACTGCCTAGGCTTACTCTAACCCGAGCGTCCACGCTAAGGTCAGAGACTACACGGAGGCGGTTAGGGCGCTCCGTGGCTAAGATCACAATCTGAGCACTGAGCCCCTTGAGACAGAGGTGATTGTGAGGCTGGGGCAAGGCAGGAAGCACGGGCGGTTGTGGATTGCAGACGGCGTTGACTCCTCGAGCTCTGCACCCTCTCTCTCCGACGTGAGGGCACGGAGCACGCCCAGAAGCCTTCCCATACGTGCACGGCCTACTCCAACACTGTCACGGGTCGACGAACTTCAGGTAATTCTAGTTTCACTCGTCGTACATTGAACGTTATACACATTGATCAGATTTGCAATACTGAAACATATGATTGAAACACTGCAGGCCGAGCTGGTAGAGACAAGGGAGACGCAAGCGCACCTGACCACAGAGCTGGAGGCCACGAAGAAGCAGATGGCGGACATGTATCAGATCATGCAAACCATCGGGCAAGCATCGGGTGTCCAAGTGCAGTTGCTAGCTCCAGCTCCGGTTCAACACTTCACTCCTATGAGTATGAAAGTTTAATGCGTTCGTGCCGTTGGGATTGTCGGCCTTCGTGCCGTTGTGATTGTCGGCCTTCGTGCCGTTGTTTCTTGCAGGTTGGAAACCTCCCCATGCAGGGGAGGTGCTGCCGAAATTTTCAATTTTGAGTCTAACACATGCAATCTCTTCTCTTTTGTGCAGCCTCCGTCGGTGGGTTCAAACAATCCCGCTAGCGTGTCACCGGTGGCTGATCGCGTCAATCCTTCGTCGCAGTCCGGTCCTTCACCGTTGTCCAGGTGGCCACACCTGCAGTCTCCGTCGCCGCAGTAGGGATGTTGAACTTTGTGATGTTGAACTTGTAATAATAAACTTGTGATGTTGAACTTTGGTGCATTTGTGATGGATTTTCAATGGATTTATTAAATATGCGTGTGCTTGTGATATATAATGCATGTTGGTGATATAGATGTGATGATTGATATATATATATATATATATATATATATATTGTCTGTTACAATGGAATGTAAAAAAATTACAATTTTTTGGGTCTTTGCCGAGTGCCATGGGCAAGGCACTCGGCAAAGATTTTTCAAAAAAAAAATTCAGAAATTCTTTGCTGAGTGCCTAAACAGGGGCACTCGGCAAAGTAATTTTTAAAAAAAAATAAAAAACTTTGCCGAGTGCCTGGACAGAAGCACTCGGCAAAGTACTTTTAAAAAAAAATAAAAAAAAAATTTGCCAAGTGCCTGGGCTGAGGCACTCGGCAAAGAAATTTAAAAAAAATAATTTTTTTTTTTGCCAAGCGCTGGGTCGGGCACTCGGCAAAATAACCGTTAACGGCCGGCGCCGCAACGGCCGAAAATATTTTGCCGAGTGCCGCCCCAAGCACTCGGCAAAATTGTTTTTTATTTTGCCGAGTGCCCCGATAAAAAGCACTTGGCAAAGACCCTTTTGCCGAGAAAAAATTTGCCGAGCGGACTTTGCCGAGTGCTACACTCGGCAAAGCCTTTGCCGAGTGCAAAGGGCTCTTTGCCGAGTGTAAAAACACTCGGCAAAGCCGCGGCCTCCAGTAGTGATGTCGGCCATCTAGTGTAATGTCCGACTGGTTAGCTTTCTAACCATCACGACTACACGGTTGGCTATTTGATACAAAGGTCCCGTTCGCTTCGCTGAAAAAACAAGTTGAAATATTATTCTGACTGATTTGTTGTGAGAGAAAAATAATGTTCCAGCTAAAAAAATAAGCTAAAAATTTATAAGAGAAACGAACAGGCGAAAGATCGGTAGGGCAGCTTGTAACCATTGGTAAACCCTTAACCGTTGGCCACTCACAATTTCACCGACTGCCCGTTGGCCATTATACTTAACTGTTCGCAAATGTTGTGTTTCTAGCAGTGTTAGTAGCGTGCACTTTTTTCTTCAAAGACAATGCGCGTAGCGCGTGGACACTTGGTCACCGCTAGTTATGTGACATTTGTGCTTTTCCTACTATATACTTTTCCATCGACGAGATAAGTTTGGACTGTTTCTTCTCTCCTATAATTAACGGCACCTAGCTCGCTGCTTAGAAATTACTTGTAAAAAAATGCAGCGAGCGACGACGACGACCTAGTACGTAGCTATCATTGAATTTTTCTCAGCAGAATACACAGTGTAGTGTAGCTAGGTGCGCGTACTCATCACTTGCAGATGGTGGTGTCCCCTGAGAAATTTCACGGGCAACAGCATCATGCTGTCGGAATTAAAGATGGCAACGGGCCCCGATAGCCGATACCCGATGGGTATTTGATCCATTAGAGAATGGGGATGAGATCATATCTTTACCCGCGGGGTATCTAAATGGGCAAGAATCCATCCCTGACAGATATAGCGGGTACGGGAACGTTTCATGTTTACCCGTCCCCGTTACCCGTTGGGGAACCCGACTATTTAAGATGTCATGCGAGTATTAGGCCCAAAGAAGCTCAACATAGGTATTTTGACCCAAATCTGAACCATCATATATATAGTTTGTGTGTTCTAGAAACCCTAGTTTAATTTTTCCTCACCATCTCCGCCAGTAGCACAAGCACGCCTGCCTCACGAGTGCTCGTGCCTCTCGCTTCCTCAGTTCGATCTCTCTGCCACCTTTGTTCGTCCTCCTTGCAACCTCGCTCCTTCTCCTCGGCATCTCCGAGACTCCGACACTTATACCCGGGTGAAGAAAAAACGTCTCCGATTGTAAAGTTGCGACCCCAAGTGTTCTTGTTTATCGGGTATGCAGTACCCGTCGGGTATCTGTTACCCGACCGATGCCCGACGGGTACGGGGATGGGCAAGAATCTATACTCGAGACAGTTAACGGGGACGGGGACGGGGACAGGATGACTTCTCCGTAGCGGGGAAGAGAACGTTTCGACGATACTCGATAGGTACATCCCGTTGCCATCTTAGTCGGAATGGATGGGGTTGGTGTTTGACTAGTGACCCTCGCGAGAGGACCGCGGACTTGCATTGTACTATCATGTGTGGGCTGTGGCCTGTGGCCTGTGGCTACTGGCTTGGCTAGTGCTTCTCGCATTGATAGGGCCTGTCTCACTTTACCTCGACCCTCTCCAGAGAGGCCTTTCACAATTTCATCAGCGGAAACGACCCGGCCGGTTGAAATTGATCGAATTACCATCTCATATTTATGAATTTCTCCAAGTTGCTTGCGTGGTACGGTGTACGTACGTAAGTAGTTTGGTTCCGTCTAGCGTCGTTTTCTCTGTTCGTGTTAAGTGTGTGAGTGGTGTGTGTATGGGTGTGCCACTAAAATCCTTCGTGGCTACCTATCTCTTTCCACTCGTACGTACGTGTCATGTTCATGTCCTCCGAGTAACGACGACTGTTGCCTGATCTTGTCATCTCGTTTAATTTCAGGGAATGGAAATGTCTACATGAGCTAGCCTTCGTAGCCTCACCTTTATCTGGTGCGCAATAACTAAGTGGGCGTCCGGGACTATTCCACAAACTCAACTCAACAAAACTCTACAGTGGAGCAGCTCTACAAAAAACTAGAGCTTATGAAACACTTCTCTAGGTGCTCTCACAATTCTATCCTTTTTCCTCGAACAGAGTGCGTGAAACTAAAACTGTTCGGCTAAAAAACGTGGAGCGAAGCTGAAAAACGTAGAGCGAAGCAGTCCCAAACATCATCTAATAAGAGTAAAAATTCCTTTACATATGCCTCCAACTTACACGGCATTCCGATTTTTAATTCTGAACTACGAAACCGGATATCAAACACCCTCCTATGATCTGTTTGTAGTTATTTGGAACTTATTTATCTTGTTCCTACTTAGAGTTCTAAATAGATAACTTTAAGTAGAAATAATATAACTCTACGTATATCAACAAGTCACCAACAGATAGATAGTATTATTCAAAAAAAAATACTAGTTTCGTAATTTTCTAATTTATAACAAATTACTTATATTTAAAATATTTAAGTAGTTTTCTGTTATTTTTAGAAAAATAGAAAACTAGCTTTAAAATCCGTTAAAAAACAAAAAAAAATGACAGATTTGAATAGTCGAAGTATATTTGGTATCCAATTTCATCGTTTATGATTTAAAATCAGACTGCGGTGCAAGGTTAGAAAATGCACTTTACCAGATCTTTTTTTTTTTTTTTGGAGACGAACTACTACTAACTAATCAGTAATCACTCGTGACCGTCGCGCAGTCCAGGCCTCCATGGCCCCCAACAAAGCGACTGCAACCAGAAGCCGATTTCTCACTCCAGCCGTCCAGGCCCCGGCGGCCCGGCATTATATAAACCGCTGCCTTCACACACCACACCACCAAGTTGCACAACTACTCCCTCTATTTGCCATGAGCAGCTCCTTCCTCAAGGCCACGGCGGTTGCCATGGTCGTCGTGTCCGTCCTCGCGACCACGGCGGAGGCAGCCTGCTACATCCCGACGCCTGCAACCCCTGACTTCCTCTTGTCGCCCATCTTCCTGTGGGTGACAGCCAACGTCATCATCGTCTGGCTCGTTTCCTCCTCCCGCCGCCGTGGCAGGGCGGCCAACGACGACACCGCCGCCCCGTCCTCAGCCGCGCACGAAGGCGAGGTTGTACCGGGCGCCGTAGAAAACAGCTTCTACGCGTCTTCGTCGGAGTACGAGGCTTTCTCCGACGCAGCGCCCAGCGGCGGCCGCCGTGCGGACGACGCGCCGGTGTCGTCCAAGAGGCTGACCCGGGAGGCGAGAGCTGCGGCCAGGAGAAGCGACCGCCCCCGCGTGCGCAAGAAACCGGCCGTCCAGGACGCGCCGACGACCCCGCCGTGGGCCGTTGTGGCGGATGCACGTGATGAGCCGGCCCACGACGAGAGACATGGCCAGGCCCTGGAGGAGACGGCTCCTGCTGTATCCGTCGACGACGACGAAGGCGACGTCTCCCTGGACTCGCTGTGGGCGTCGATCGTGCAGCGGCGCGCGGCGCGTCCGGTGGTGGTGCAGAAGAGCGAGTCGTGGGGCAACGAGGAGCTGCCCCGGCTGCAGCGCGTGGCCGAGACGGCGTCGGCTGCGGCGCGGCGGCAGGTGCGCAAGTCCGTCTCGGCGGTCGCCAAGGCGTCGGCGGCCCCGACGCTGCCGGCACCGTCGGAACCGTCGGCGGCGGCCAGCAGGCAGATGGGGTGGCGCACCCGGGACGTGCTGATCACCATCTCGCCGGACGAGCTGCTCCGGCGCGCGGAGAGCTTCATCCGGCGGCAGCGCGAGCACCTGCGCCTGCAGCGGCAGGAGTCCGAGCAGCGCCAGCTGCTGCTGCAGCGTCGCCTCCACGCCCCCGCGCCGCCGGCACCTCTCATCCGCGTCTAGACGACCCGCGCCGCGCCGTGTGCCGGCGCCTAGAAGACACCCACCCACCCGTGCATGCTTCATCAGCCGACGATCGATGCTCGTGCTCGTGCCCGTGCCGTGCAAGGCCATGTGTACATACATATATAACCATAAGCCTACGTGCGATCGAGAGGCCGCAGCCCGGGCACGAGCATCGATCGGCCGAGAGGGCCAAGACAAGATGGAACAACACGGAGGCCGGATCACTGTCGCGCGTCCATGCCTGTATATATACATCTAGCTATATATCCATCCTCCCCCCCCCCCCCCCCCCCCCCCCCCCCCCCCCCCCCTTCATATTTAATGTAGATTACTACTTATTATTAAGAGATCACTGCATGTACGTGTGAGTTAGTGAGCAATATGGTCATATGTTTGCATACGAGTACCTTAATCTTAAAGCCTATATATATGGTCCTTCTATTGTAAATTACGTAGCCTCCTCTAAATAGATGGAGAGGCGGTGTGCGTGCAGCCGTGCGCACTGCACAAGAAATTAATAAAAGAGTATGTTAATTTGTTCTTCTGTATATGCATATATTGTCTTTTAGATGATATATATTGCCTTCTTTTTACCATGTTTGCTATAATTTATAGATGTTAATAGCATACTCAAAATCTACCATGATAATATACTTATTCTCTAATGATTGCTGTGTTAACTGCTACTCCTACTACATAACTTAGAAAGAAATAGCTCGCTCACTGCTACTAGATACTGGATGAATCTCAAATAAGTGTCGCTCTGGTAATCGTGCCGGTCAACTTTTTTTAAGTTTGATTAGATTTGTAGTAAATATTAGCAACATTTGTATCTTCAAATAAATTTATTGTGAAAGTAGATTCAACAATCTATCTAATATTACTAATTATTTACTATAAATATATTAATATTTTTTTCTATACATTTAGTCAAAGTTGAATGTGTTTTACTGCTCAGGAAATGAGAATAACACTTAGTTTTGGGACGGAAGGGAGTAGACTAGAAGCATCGATCATACATGCAAACTGCGCTATGATATGATAGCAACAACAATTTGGCTGGGTTTGCTGATAGAGCAATCAACCAGCTGGATTTGCACGAAACCTTTTCCTTGAAGATGAGGCCATATGCTGTCGGGTGGATCGAAAGATGGAGCAGGATTAGATTGAAGGGTTTGGTGCAGATCATAATCGTAGGCTCTCGTAGGGGACACAGCAAGGGACACACGCACGAGTGACAAGATGCATGCCCTGTCCGAGCTCCCCTTTAATCTGCACTGCTGGCTAGCTTGTGTCACAGCAAGAACTCACATTAGTGCTGCACCACTGATTGTTCTCTGTGCACTGCTATGACACTACGATCATCCAGCACAACTGCTGGCAACAACTAACATAATGCTTTCCGGAGGCGACAAAACCTCTCGCTCCTTTTTTGGAAGCCTAATGGGATACTTTAAGGGCCCATTCGTTTATACCGTTCCCGGTCTTTGGTGGGCAAGAACAGTTCCCGTGCCATAGAAAATACTGAAGAAATGAAGAGGGTAGGAATGATCTGGCCAGGAATTATTGTAACCAAACGAGGCCTAAATAGTATCAAGGCATGCATGGTACTCATGCACCATGCATGAGTCTCTCTCGTAAAACTAAATTTGATTGTTGTGTCCTCGATCTATCCTTTAATTGAGTGCTCTGAGTGTTGATCCATTGCGCAAATCACTTATGTATATACTTTGGTTTAGTCCGAAACTTGGTACTACAACAGGACGCGCGCTGCAGGTAATTAAATTAGGCACATATACATGTGGCCAGACTCAGATCATACGTGTGTCGATTGACATTGTTGCTTTTAGTATGTATGATTAAGTGTCACTTGCATGTAAACGCAACGTGAAAGACTGGTCAGAGTGTCAATGATGCAACCTCGCTCGCTCATTAACCAATTACTAATTACTGGAGAGCAAGCAGTGCCATTTTGGCTAGGACGACGTCAGATTCCTTCTGCCAAGAAACCGTGTAGTTTCTTTGGAAGTTAATTAGCAAAGATCATATAGCTGTCAGATACATTATTTATTTATAATGCCCACATGATATGGATGGGTGATAGCTATTCTATGAAAACTGTATAAATATTAAAACTGAAAAACACTTCTCTTCGTTATCGCAGTGGACTGCTATCGAACTAAGAGGGGTAACTTAAGTGGAGCTCCATACTGAATTGCTTTGCAGCCAAGTAACAAGTAGTCAAGCAAGCTATTGTTACAAACGTAAGCACACTCCAATTAATCGCTGAACCATGGGAGATATGCCATTAGTTTAACCCAAGTGCAGAAGTGCTTTGTTCGCATGTAGTCAAGGACCACAGCTGACGTGGTTGTCTCTCCCAACCCAGCAAAAAGGCCATTTTGTTTTCCAGTAAAAAACACTTTCACTCCTCTCATTTTCCTCTAACAAAAAGGACCTAAATCTCTAGACTTGGATTATTGAGTGTTGCTAGTGGTAAAAAGGCAAGTGTGATGTGGAAGGGCAACCATTAGTTAGGCTGCTGCTTTGTCACCTAGCCTTATCTCCTCTAGAAAAGTATTGCCTCCCTTGACTTGGCCAAGTTTTTTTGAAGTTGACTACTATCGACTCCCTGCTGGCATAAAGCATAGTATAACTCCTCTGATATTAACACCTGTATAGGTAATAATACAGCACAATTTGTTCTTACCTTTCAGTTCCAAATTTTCCTTACACACGTGGGTCACTACTAACTCACTATGTGTGGTAATCACCTCACACTTTGTTTGTGCTAATCCATTCAAGTTAAATACTAGATTAGTCCACGTTATTTACTATGCGCTAGCGCCTACTCATTGTACTTTTGTTGGCATGTCCCTGCTTTCACCTTCAAGGTCCTTAGGCAACTATGCACGAAATTAAATCCATTTTGTTTCTATTTTGCTACAGTATTTCCATTGTTTTCGCCTCTTCTATCCCCCTAAACTTGTCGCTCAATTTGAAAACCCTCAGAACCCAAGTACTAAACAACATACACACCATAGCTTTCAAAACTGGCCAAATTACTCCCCCCCCCCCCCCCCCCCCCCCCCCCAAAAAAAAGAAGAAGAAGTTCAGAGTGATTTTAAGGATGGTTTTGCTAATATGGCACATACATGACTCAAAAGAGTTTCGCACCGATTAGAGGACATGTGACCACTGGTGTAAGTTCAGATCCCAACTCGAAGCTAGTGCAACAACACGCACAATGATTTCTACTCTAAGATTTTGGCCTGTAATAGTGGCATAATTCGCACAGTTGGTTAAAATCACATAAATGGTTGTTCATCAAATGACAATGCCGGTATTAGGAGTAGCGACAGTTGGACATTTGGACCCCCATGCGAAACACATCCAAGAAATAAAACTGAGTAACTGACAAGAGAGATATTGGCTCTAAAGAGTTTGGCATATTTCTCTCTCAAGAAAGACATTGAAGCATATCTAATCAACAAATTCAGGCATGGATCTTGGGCACCGCTACGGGAGAATGCAGATTTGCCGAGTGCCAAAAATCGAGCACTCGGCGAAGCCACTCTTTGCCGAGTGCCGGACCGGGTGGCACTCGGCAAAGTCTAGCACTCGGCAAAGAGTGGCTCCGACACTCGGCAAAGGGCGGCACTCGGCAAAAGCCCTCTTTGCCGAGTGTAACACTCGGCAAAGAGTGGCACTCGGCAAAAAAAATGGCACTTGACGGTCGAGCCCGCCCACGCCGTCATTTTTTTTAAAAAAAATTCTTTGCCGAGTGCCGACCCTGGCACTCGACAAAGAGGGCCTTTGCCGAGTGCCAAGGCCCTGCACTCGGTAAAGACCCCTTCTTTGCCGAGTGCCACTTCCTGGAGGGGAAATGTGAACTATGACAGGCGTACTCGAACCAAATATGTCTCCAACTTGACACTGAGACAGCTCCACAAAGATTATAATTATTGTAGATGGAGTAATAGGCAACAAACTAGGTCAGAAAACATGTAAGCTACTCATATAGAAGTCACATTTCCATTTTCTTAAAAAATATATAAGTCACATAATTCTGATATTTTGACACATCCGATTAAATATGCATAGATGGATTTGTGAGATCCAGATATTACTAGTAGACTATGGATAACGTCAGCAAAAGGCCATCACCAAATGTGTTCTAGCTCACCTGGTTCCGTGTGGTAGAGCTCAGGCTCTAACTCTGACTCCTCCGTTTACTAAAGTGAGGAGTCATTTTTCTCTCTTCTCAAAATAAACCTGGAACCCTTCTCTATCAATATATGTCCGGCAATGCTCTTATCGATAACTTTTCAGAAAAAATGAACTAAGAGCTAGTGAAATAACTATATTTTACATTCACCGACTCTAGTTCCTTCGTGCACTGTAGCAAGGAACCCGGAGCCATCTGGGGTCATGCCAAAAACAGCCTAAGAGCATCACCAAAATAGTGTCAGTCATTGCCACCTATGGATCATCTGCTACAGTAGCACCAGCATTAATTGAAGCTTACAGTATGGATCATTTTCTAAAATAGTTATTCGTTGCAGCTTATCTATCATCTGCTATATTTTAGTTCCAATTTGTTACCTGATAGTATCTAGTACAGCAGTACCCCAAAATCAGAGCACCAAAAGGTCAAATGTTGGCTGCCCTTATTTTCCAAAGCCCCCCAATGTGAATATATATATAACTGTAGCAATAATCCTCCTATTTTATTTTGTGTACTCACTGCTACAAGGAACCTACCCCTATCATTAGTTCATAATTATCAGTCAAAATGTATAGACTTATGTAGAGTAACAGCTTACAAAAAATAGTGTCAAAAGTATTAATATAGTTTAAAATAAATTATAGGTGTCATTGACATGTGGTTTGTTATGGGAATATTTTTTTAAGATCCACAAACTATAAAAATATATGTTTATCACTAATGTATGCATATATGCCCAATCAACATGATGGTACATAGCATTTAAGTTTACTGTAAATTTATAAAAAGCAATAGAAGTAGGTAATGTAGGAACACATATAACATACTTTATGTCTATTTAATTATTTTCAATGATAACTTATATTAATAACTTACACATAGATTTGACGAATATTTTAGTTTTTTACATAATTTTGACACATATTATCTTTGATAATGGCAAAAGTGGGTAATTTTGTTGCAAATTTGTGGTGTTTACTTTATTTATTATTTTCATAATAGCAAATGTAGGGGCAATTCTTGTTAGATAATCTACTGCTTCCTTGTGTGAACACACAACAAGGGAAGGCGGCGCCGAAAAGGCCCCCTGCTGTGGTACTGTAGCCGCTGTAGAGACAGGCGCCGAACGGCTCACTTGCCGATTGTAGCCATATGCAGGGGCAGGCGCTAGAGCCAGCTCCGCTGTGTTATCTAGTCGCTGTTACAGCATGAGAGTTATACTAGGACTAGATGGATAGAGTTGTATATATAGTTTGTCACTGTAACTCAACAAAGAGAGTTTAGTTTGGCATCTCCTATACAGGACTCCGGTCAACGCTGGTGCTTATACTATGTGTATGCTCTGTTCTCCCTCTTCTTTTACCTCTAGCCATAGGGTGTGTGGTCGGACAACGTCTGTCGTGCTTGGCCGTGGTCGGCAAGACTGGTGAGTCGTTGAAAGGTCCTTGTTTGGTTTTGGTAATTGAGTGACAACCTAGGTGGACTAATTGTGTTTATGTGAGATACACAGGTAATTAGTCCACAGGTACATGTGTGTGAGCAACATATGCCATGAAGGTGAAAATGGCTTGGAGATGTTGCAAAGCTCACATATGTGATGATGAAGGAGCTCATTGCACATGAGACATGACATTGAGTCATGTGATCAAAGGTGGAGAAGATCAAGATAAGACTTAGCTTGATGGACCGGTTGCAAGCGTGAAGGGCAAGTCAAAGGCTTTGGAGTGATGGACCACGTGGCGGTGAAGCTTGAGCAAGACTTGGTGCCGATGAATGATGGCAACGGTGAAGAGCAAGTAAAGTCAAGATCGATGAACCAATATGATCATGTGATGATATGAAGTGGATCATATCATTGTTGATCGTGTTGGTGCATGTGTTGCATCAACATTGGAGGAGATGGAATGGAATGCGCAAGGCAAAGGTATAACCTAGGGAATTTCATTTCACCGGTCATAGGTGTGTAGAGAAGTTTATGACCGGGTTTAGGATAGATGGCCATACTATCAAGAGGGGCAAACTTGTTTGCATATCGGTCATCTAGTGCCACTCGAGTGATCTAACTTTACATCGTCGCTAGGATCGAGTGGCGTGGCAAGTTGAGTGGCTAATCCTTTGAAAAATGATTATGAAAATGCTAACACACATACACATGATGGTGTACACTTGGTGGTGTTGGCATATTTGCAAAGGAGAAGAAGTTGGTGATGAAAAAGAGTGAGTCGCGCTGGTTACAGAGTGACCGGACGCGTCCGGTATGGTGATCGGACACGCCCGGTATTTGGCGGCGTACTCAGCGACCGGACGAGTCCGGTCGCCACACCGGACGCGTCCGGTGTGAATCAGAAAACATGGTGTTCGGCAGTACAGTCGATCGGACACTGGCTGCGTCCGGTCCGGTGTGACCGGACGCGTCTAGTCGTTAGTGGGTGCTTACTGTACTCGATCGGACGCTGAGGCTCAGCGTCCGGTCGGTTTCTAACTGTCGCATCCGGTCGGCCCTGGAGGTTTACTGGACTCGACCAGACACAACGGGTGAGCGTTCGGTCATTTCGTGCTGAGCGTCCGGCCATCGTGTCAAAGAGCCGTTGGAAGCAACGGTCGGACATGTGGCAGTCAGGCAGCTACCGGACACGTCCGGTATAGCGATCGGACACGTTCGATATGCACGATCGGTGCATCCGGTGCAGTGTTCGGTGCTACGTCCGGTCAGCCTGAAAAACGCCTAGTGAAGGGGTAACAGCTAGTTTAGCCCTTGGGGCTATAAATAGAAGTGGCCTTCGGTCATGGCTAGGGTTGAGCAGAGCTGAGCACCTTGGGGTGTAACAGAACTGACCAATTATACGAGATTAAGTAAGGAAATCTTCCGCCGAAGCAGATAATTTAGCAAACTTAAGCTCGTATAACCCGGTAGTCCATGAAACCACGAAGGATTTCAAACCAATCGACATACAAACCAAGATCGTACAAGTTTAGCAAGTACCGTCACATGTTACAGTTTGCAATGACAGTATGATACATTAGAGTTTAGAATATAAAGTTATTACAAACCAGGTTCAATCTGAAATAGCGGAAGCAAATAGTTTTAAAGCCACACATACACTTTTAGTTCAGATACAGTGCCAGTAGGTAGTCATCTCCAACAAAAGCATCAGATGAGAGATACGGGGTGACCATTGCCCTTGGTCCTACCCATCGCCGGGTACAGGCAGTTAATGCAATAGCCGTAGTACATTTGACCATCTGCAACAACAATGGGAACAACGCCCTGAGTATGAGAAGGTACTCAGCTAGACTTACCCGTCTTAAACCAAAATAAAGCGACACTAAGGATTATGCAAGGCTTTCTTTAGTGGGCTAGCTGACTTGTTTGCGAAAAGCATAAGCTATCATGAAGAAACCATTTTAAGTACTTTGCATCACCTTTATTATGACCTATCCATCTAGGTAAGCACCTGTACTATAGCAATCACTTGATTAACCAATAACATCTAGTTACCAATTTAGATTTAGCATATCCCATACCATCCAGATAACCATCATTGTTCCATAATAATTACTATGATGTCGTAGCTCGAGTCAAGTGCTCACTATCTAGGAGCGATGGCGATTCGAATCGATTCCTAACCAGCTGGTGATTTATTCCTCACACAAACCATGCTTCCCCTGCCAGGGTAGCTTAGATCACCAAGGACACTATTCAGGTAGCCGCGGGACAATCTAGAGCCGCAGTACCCAGGGACCGCCCGACTGCTAGGAATCAGGGCGCACCTGCCCTTGGGCTCACTTTCGTGTCCCTGTCATACCCCCATCAGCACCAATACACACACCCATGTAGATCCTGGCCCGAATAGTGTCACTAGCTTCGCGGTCGAAAGGTACTTTATTCGGCCAGCTAAATGTGAGGCATGCGTTCAACATGACAAGAGGGATGAGCAACGATCGGTCCTTAATCGACACAGACGGAAACTAACAGCACCCCAGAACCCCGTCTGGTTGCCCATAACTCTTTTCGTCTAGTCTCCAATTATCCATCACACATGGTTAATTCCAAGATATCATTCTTTCTATAGCTAAATTCTTCTAGTAACCACCTATAATGTAGGTGACCGGATATCACCGATCGCTACCGGTCTAAGTAAGGCTAAGCAGTTATTCGATCCTGACCTAATAGGGTAAAAGGTAATAAGGTAGGCAAGGATAGTAATAAATGCATCAACGGTTTCAATCAACTCCAATAACTTAATGCAACAATATATAAACACATATATATAAAAAGAATTGCTTTTATAAAGTAGGAAACTTAGAATGCTCCGGGGCTTGCCTCGCTCGAACGAACTAGGTTGATGATCCACGCACTCGGGCAAGTCCTCTCTCGGCTCCTCTTCCTCTGGCACCTCCTATGCCTGGACTTCTTGTGGATCTGTCCCGGTCTGCTCTTCCTGAACTACTGCTAGCAACTCCTCCTGCAATCCTATGTGATGCAGATGTATGAGTGCTAATGCATAGGTGCATCGAAGAGATGACATGTAATGATCATGATACATGAAATGTAGATGAACATGTTTAACTTTATTGGACATAGTAGAAGTAAAGCTCTTCTACAAGGTAGCCAATATCATCCAAGAACATGTACTACCATACTACTACTACAACCACTGTACTAACATGCCAAGTCACCATAGCAATCTAAGATGCTTCAAAGATACACCGAAGCAAACATTATTAACTAATCATGCATTAAAGAAGGTTTGTTTATTTCATTTTAAACTAGGGCTACAATAGCAACATATATTTCTGGTGCTCATAAAAATCTGAGAACATTACAGTAGCATAGTACTACTCTAAGTTGGCTACCATAAAATTTTTATGGCATTTAGATAAGTATAACAGCCTACACAAAAATGACAAGCTATGGTGGATAATTGAGCATGAAAATATTTTGTACTACGAAAAGTGTCAAACAACAGATTTGGTATTTTTCCCGTAATCTACATAGCATACAATCACTGTACAAAAAGTTTCACCTACATGTATTATTCATATGTTTTAGCCCTAGCAATTTTACAAGAAATCAGCAATTAATACACATAACATACCTAGCCATATTTTTCCACATAACATGCATGACATATATTTTTCATAGATAATACATCTCAAGAATAGATCAACCAAATTGGAATCATATTTTTCTGATATATATAGGATTTACTAAACATTTTACAAGATATCAGTAATATCAAGAATTAAATAAAGCTCTACATTAAAGTATCTCAAAAATGACATGCAATATTTTTATCATGTAAATCTGGTGACAAGGAACACAACAAAATTTATTTCATAAATTTTGGAGCAATTTTGAGCAAGTTATAAATTTTCAAAGCATTTAAATAGAAATCTAAAAATCATTTCTTAAATTCTTTCTGAAAATCCATGTTCAAAACTGCTAGATCCACCCAGATCTCCACCCAGGCTTGCACTCCTGCGGCTGACAGTGGCCCCCGCAGGTCAGCCGGCCCCAGCTGCCAGCCTCATGGGATAGGGGAGGCGGCGGACCGCCGAGATCTCGCCGACGGCGAGGTCTCAGGCCCGGTGAAGGTGACCGGCGTGCTCCCCACCCTCGTGCGAACCTAGCGGTGCTCGTGGCATGGGCCGAAGAGCGTGAGAAGCTGGCTGCTGTCGTGCATGGCAGAGCGGTGGCGGGGGTCATCGCCGGTGAGGTGTCCCCGGCCATGGCACGGTGAGAGGAGGGGCTCGAGATACTCAGCGATACAGTGCAGTGCCCGTGCGCAAGAAAGGAAGGCGGGAGAGAAAGCAGAGCGGGGCTGTCCGCGTGGAGCCAAGCTCCGGTGAGGAATTCTCGGCCAGAGAAGACTTACCATAGCGAAAGGGTGTGAGCACTGGTTGCGCGAGGTGGAGGTGGTGCTCAGGGCAAGACGGAGCTAGCCCTAGCGGACTGGAGCGGCCAGAACGGCCAACGCCGGCGAGAAAGTTGGTGCGGGCGGTGGTGGAGGTGAGCGCTACTGCTACTGTCGAAGTGAGAGAGGCAGGGGGTTCAGAGTGCAGCGCCAGGGTGTGGTTGGCGGAGCCTTGAAGGCAGCGTGGCTTGGTCAGGACAGGCAGGCCAGTGGTGCCGCACGGCGGGCTCGCCAGCGCATGGCCGCCACGCGGCGTGCGCGCTCTGGCGTGGTCGGGCATGGGCGCAGTGAACGGGCGAGGCGCGGCGCTGAGGCAGGCCGGGCCCGCCTGTGCGACTAGGCCGAAAGGGCGGTGGTGGCCCAATAAGGTAAAAATGTGATTTTTCAAATTATTTTTCTATTCCTATTCCATTCAAATGAATTTTTGAACTTTTTCAAAGCAGTTTCAAACTTTGGCCCAAAAATAAAAGTTGCTCAAAAACTTATTCTCTACAACTTTGCTTTTATGACCAAGGTCAAATTCCAAATAGATTTTGAATTACAAAATTAAAATCAATAATAATTCAAAACCCTAATTTTTGAAGAATTATTTTTAAAAGCAAAATTTGGCAAAAATTTAAATATAAACTTTGCTCCAAATTGTATCCTAAATATTTATAAGCTATCTTAGTGATCAAACCAAGAAATCATATCACCCAAACATGAGCATGGCATTTCAAATAGTTTAAACATGATGAATTTCAATTTAATTTCAGCACCATATGAAATGACACTTCCTTTCTTTAGAATGGAATGCATAGATGCTGCTTATGCATAATGAAATGATGATTATGCTCATGAGATGGAATGTTAATGCATGTTTAACACCGAGGTGTTACATGGGGGACTTTGTGTCCATGCTTGAGAGTGCTTAGGAGCCCTCCATCTCACACATACTTGATAGTGATCATCTGGTTGTGTGAGTGAGCGATTCTAGTGTGATTACATTGTGAGGTTGCATCGAGTGGCACTAGGTGATCGAGTTGCAAGCCAGTGGTGCTTGTTACTCTTGGAGGTTGCCACCTCCTAGATGGCTTGGTGGTGGTCTCCGTCGAAGCCCACAAGAAGCTTGTGTGGTGCTCTGGAGAAGAGCTTGTGAGGGGCATTGTGCTCGCCCCGTGGGAGTCACAAAAAGCAACTTTAGTAAAGCATGTCATTGAGCTACCCTCACCTTTGGGGTAGGTTCTTGCGGCACCCAATGTGCGGGCTTGGCGGGTGATGCCAATTAGCCGCCGAACCACCAAGTGAGCGGTCGACACAATGAGGACTAGCGTGTTGGCAAACATGTGAACCTCAGGAGAAAAATCATCATGCCAACCTTGTTTTTCCCATTGGTTTGCATCCCCATTACACAAGCTTGCAATTACTTTCATATACATTAAGCTTGTGTTGTTGCTTTTGTAATTAGTTAGCTTGTGTAGCTTGCTAGTTACCTTCTTGCTTGTATAGCATAGAAGTAGCTCCCTTACATGGCTGATTTGGTTTGTGTAACCTTGTTAGTCACATTGCTTAGTTTGTGTAGCTAAGTAATTGCGCTCTCTAATTTGGCATTGGTTGCCTTGTTATTGAGCATTGCTAGTGAGCTTAGGTAGCTTTGTGCTTTTGCTTACTAGCATATGTAGGAGCTCCCTTGTTGCTTAAAGTACTAGTGGTATAGGTTTATGTGACCTTACTTCTAGAATTGGTTAGGTGAGCTCTAGCTAGTCCAGCACCTTTGTTGCTTAATTAGTATCTTTGGAAGGTGCTAGAGAACATAGATAGAGGGGTGTAGTCTTGGCTAGACCGATAGTTCTTAATTCCGCACTTATTTCAGTTAGCCAACATGATTAATTTTAAAAAGGACTATTCACCCCCCCCTCTAGTCGCCATCTTGACCCTTTCAGTGGTCGACTCACCTGAGCCGGTGATCTAGTGGGCCAACAAGTGGTATCAGAGCCATACAAGCACCATCGCTGGACTAACTGCTGCCGATGACGAATGATTTGGAAATGTGCGATAGCAGTGGCACTGCTGTGGCTACCCACCCATGATCTGAGGTCATTGTTCATATGGTGCGGGAGGTCAGCGGCACCAGTTGGCCGACGCTGACTCGCACCAACTATGGAGAGTGGCTGGTGACCATGAAGGTCAAGCTCAGAGCCCGACGAGCAAGGGCACCAAAAATGAGGAAGATGACATGTTAGCATTGGAGGCTATCCTCACTGCTATACCAGCAGAGTACAGGGAGCCGTTGGGGGCGAAGAGCTCTGCTAAGGAGGCTATTGCGGCGATACATGTCGGTTTCGACCATGCAAAGAAGGCGACGGACTAGCTTCTGAAGTAGGAGTACGCCAACCTCAAGTTCAAGGATAGTGAAATAGTGGAGGATTTCTTTCTCCACCTATAGACACTCATCAGCAAGCTAAAGAGCCATGGCATCACCATCGACGAAGAGGAGGCGGTCTCCAAGTACCTCCACTCTGTGCTGGCAATGTACATTCAGATCGCTCTCTCCATAGGGATGATGCTAGACTTGTCCACCCTCACCATTGAGGATGTGACAGGCCGTCTATGGGCGGTGGATGAGCGCCTAGAGCAAGCAACAGCAATGAAGGACAATGGCAAATTGCTGCTAACAGAGGGGGAGTGGACTGCTCGGAGGAACTCTAGGGTAGCCTCCTCCAGTCGCGGTGGCGATGGCAAACGCCGCGGCAAGACTTCTTCAGTGAAGAAGAAGTAGGTCAACCCCAACGCCTGTCGGCGCTACGGGAATATGGGCCATTGGGCACGGGAGTGCCCAAGTCACAAGTAGGAGAAGAAGGTTAAGGCTCATCTAGCGCAAGCTAATGATGATGATGAGGCCACTATCCTAATGGCGACGTTCTGTGCACTATAAGACATCGAGGCCAAGGAGAAGGAAGAGGCGACGATGGTGGAAGGACCTGGAAAGGCTCTGAAGGCTGTCAACCTCGACGAACCATGTGCCCAAGTCCACCTCAGACGTGTGGGCACCGACCAAGAGCAGCGGTGGTACCTGGACTCTAGTACCAGCGACCACATGATGGGCTCCAAGGCATCCTTCTCTGAGCTCGACGACGATGTTATTGGTATGGTGAAGTTTGGTGATGGCTCAAGGGTGGCTATCCGAGGGTGCGGCACCATCATCTTCAGGTGCCAGAACAGGGAGCACTGCACGCTAATGGATGTATATTACATCCCGTAGCTATATTTCATCATCATTAGCATTGGTCAGCTGGATGAGTGTGGTAGAGAGGTATTGATCAAGGATGGAGTCCTTAGGATCAGGGACCAGGAGCAGTGACTTCACGTCAAGGTGAAGAGGTCCCTGAACCGGTTGTACATGCTTGACCTAAAGGTAGAGCAGTCGGTGTGCCTGGTGGCAAGGCACACTGAGGAACCGTGGCTATGGCATGCCCGGTTCGGACATCTTAGCTTCGACACACTTGGTCGGCTGGAGAAGATGGTCCGAGGGCTACCCCACATCAAGCATGGAGGCGAGCTATGTGAGAGATGCCTGGCCCAGAACCAGAGGAGGCTACCATTCCCAAAGGCAGCCAAGTATCGCGCGAAGGACGCTCTCTAGCTCATCCACGACAACCTCTGTGGGTCGATCACACCAGCTACAAATGGTGGTCAGCGATACTTCCTCCTGCTCATGGATGATTGTAGTCGCTACATATGGCTACAACTCTTGATGAGCAAGGATGAAGCGATAGCGGCGATCAAGAAGTTCAAGATGCGCATGGAGGCCGAGAGCGGCAAGAAGCTCCACGTGCTGAGGACTGATCGCGGCAGCGAATTCACTTTGGTGGAGTTCGCTGTGTACTGCGTAGATCAGGGTGTGGTGCGACACCACACCACGTTGTACTCGCCACAACAGAATGGCATGATGGAGAGGCAGAACCAAACGGTGGTCGGTATGGCTCGATCCATGATGAAGGCCAAAGGCATGCCAGCAAGGTTTTGGGGTGAGACGGTGACCACGACGGTGTTCATACTCAACTGTGCTCCGACCAAGGCCCTGATGGTGAAAGGTCCTAATGGCTAGAGGGGGATGAATAGCCTAATAAAAATTTCTACAACAACACTTAACAAAAGGTTAGACAATTATGAGGCGAAGCAAGTGTTGCGCTAGCCTACTCAAAATATAAGCCACCTACCACAATTCTAGTTTAGATAGTGTCGATTCACACAAGAGGTATGACACTACTCTATGTTAGTGTGCTCTCAAAGACTAACTAAAGAGCCGCACCAACCAAGCAAGCAAGCTCTCACAACTAGTTACACTAAAGAGCTTGTCAACTAGTTTGTGATAATGTAAAGAGAGTGATCAAGATAGTTATACCACCATATAGAGGAGTGAACCAATCAATCACAAGGATGAATATCAATGGAGACCAATCACCTCGGAATCAAAGGATGAACACAATGATTTTTACCGAGGTTCACTTGCTTGCCGGCAAGCTACTCCTCGTTGTGGCGATTCACTCACATGAAGGTTCATGCGCTAATTGGATTCACACGCCAAACCCTCAATAGGGTGCTGCACAACCAACACAAGATGAGGATCACACAAGCCACAAACAATTCACTAGAGTATCTTTTGGCGCTTCGCCAGAGAAAGGTCAAGAACCCCTCACAATCACCATGATCGGAGCCAGAGATAATCACCACCTCCGCTCAATGATCCTTGCTACTCCAAGCCATCTAGGTGGCGGCAACCACCAAGAGTAACAAGAGAAATCCGCAGCAAAACACGAACACCAAGTGCCTCTAGATGCAATCACTCAAGCAATGCACTTGGATTCACTCCCAATCTCACTATGATGATGAATCAATGATGGAGATGAGTGGGAGGACTTTGGCTAGGCTCACAAGGTTGCTATGTCAATTAAAACAACCAAAGATGTGAGCCATAGCCGACCATAGGGCTTAAATAGAAGCCCCCACGAAATAGAGCTGTTGTACCCCTTCACTGGGCACACTGCGCTTTGAACAGACGCTCTGGTCCACTTGACCGGACCCTAGACCCAGCATCCGGTCCACTGATGGACGCCATGTGTCACCAGCTTCAAACGCTGTTCGTCAGTTTTCAATGGCTATAAAGCTGATCGGACACTCCGGTGAAACTGACCGGACGCTGGAGCCTCAGCGTCCGGTCGAGTACAGTAAGGGTCGAAACATGATTTTCATCGACCGGACACGTCCGGTCCACCTCAACTAGACACAGCCCCGCATCCAGTGGTTAACCCTAGCCTCTGTACTGCCAGTCAACGCGACCAGACGTAGGCAGTCAGCGTCCAGTGCTTTTGGATCCAGCGTCCGGTCACTTGACCGACGCTGGCATCAGCTCTGTTTTCACTTCTAACTTCTCCACCCTTGCTCCAATGTGCCAACCACCAAGTGTATCACCTTGTGCACATGTGTTAGCATATTTTCACAAATATTTTCGAGGGTGTTAGCACTCCACTAGATCCTAAATGTATATACAATGAGTCAGAGTATCTAGTGGCACTTTGATAACCGTATTCCGATACGAGTTTCACCCCTCTTAATAGTACGGTTATCAAACATAAATATGATCACACTCTCTAAGTGTCTTGATCACCAAAACATAATAGCTCCTACAAATTATACCTTTGCCTTGAGCTTTTTGTTTTTCTCTTTCTTCTTTTCAAGTTTAAGCCCTTGATCATCGCCATGTCATCACCATTGTCATGTTATGATCTTCATTGGCTTATCCACTTGAAGTGTGCTACCTATCTCATGATCACTTGATAAACTAGGTTAGCACTTAGGGTTTCATCAATTCACCAAAACCAAACTAGAGCTTTCAATCTCCCCCTTTTTGGTAATTGATGATAACTCTTATACAAAGATATGAATTGAAATTCAATTGAATCCATGTTGCTTGCCCAAGCATATTTGTCATGTGTAAAAGGATATGGATAAGTTTCATGAACCCTAAATGGTAGCAATTGCTCCCCCTACATATGTGCTAAGAGTTTGGATTATAGCTTGCACATATGCTTAGATAGGAAATGTAGGAATCAATGTCTACCAAATGATGCTAAGGTATAAAAGATGGACCTTTGAAGCATGATACCAATCAGAGTGCACCAATATACCATCCTTAGTACCATGGTTAGTTCTATATCACTTGGAAACATACTTTGAAAAGATACCACTTGTAAAGACTTGCTTGGAAATGAAAATTATCTAGTGATTTCATTTCATCATTCAACCTTACAACTAACATTCATCACACAAGCATGGATGTGTGAATTTGAATACTTGTGCCATGCAAGCAAACATATGAAATGCACATACAAATGCACCATACAAGTTCATGAGCTTGCTCCCCCTACTTGTGTGCTCAAAATTTTAGTTGATCCTTTTCCTTTTTCATATCTCTCCCCCTATGTCATGTGTCAAGATAGATATCTTTATGTTTCTTTCCCTTTTTCACTATCTTTGTTTCTCTCCTCTTTGTTTCTCTCTCTCCTCTTTATTTCTCTCCCCCTTATCTTTGTCTTTCTCCCTCTTTGTCATTAATGACCACAAAGGTTCTAAATAGAATTACTTGTAGGGTCGAGATTATCAATGTCAATCAATGGGGTGAGGGTCATTTTCCCAAATTTGGTTCAATTCTAGATTATTCCCCAAAGATATTTAACTCAGTTTGATCTAAGGATAAGCTTCTTCACACCTCCAAATAAGTGTTATCTTGTACCATGTTGAGTTAAACACTTATAGTTCATTTTCTAGATTAAACACTAGGTTTACAAGCCCATAAACATGTCATATGCTATCACTAGATCAAAACAAGCATAGAAGCAATAGTGATACCATATAAACATCAAAATCATTTGTTTTCCATGAATGAGCCTAATAAAATAGAACCACTTGAAAGGTTCTAAAAGAATTGAAAATATGACTAGATGCACTAAACATGTCCTTAGCAAGGATGTATGTCATGCCAATCAACTTTTATCTTGGATTACTTGAAGGAGAGGCATGTCATATGAGTGGGGTGCATCAACACATATTTGAGGAGTCCAATATGTTCAACTCATTCCTTAGCTTGCAAAACCTTTTCTCATCCAATGGCTTGGTGAATATATCGGCAAGTTGATCTTCGGTGCCTACACTCTCAATGCAAATGTCCCCTTTTTGTTGGTGATCTCTTATGAAGTGGTGGCGGACATCAATGTGCTTTGTTCTTGCATGTTGAACCGGATTGTTTGTTAACTTGATTGCACTCTCATTGTCACATAGCAATGGCACTTTTTTAAACTTGATTCCAAAATCACTCAAAGTGGCCTTCATCCAAAGTACTTGTGCACAACAACTACCGGTGGATATGTATTCGGCTTCGACGGTTGATAATGCAACACTATTTTGCTTCTTTGATGACTATGAAACAAGTGATCTTCCCAACAATTGACATGTGCCTGAGATGCTCTTCCTTTCTACCTTGCATCCCGCATAATCTGAGTCAGAGTAACTAACTAGTTCAAACTTTGCTCCTTTGGGATACCACAAACCAATATTTGGTGTATGCTTCAAGTACCTCAATATTCTCTTAGTAGCCTTTAAATGACTTTCTCTTAGTGAGGCTTGAAATCTTGCACACATGCATACACTAAACATGATATCCGGCCTTGATGCGATGACATAGAGTAGGCTTCCAATCATGGACTGATACAACTTTTGATCTACCATGTTTCCACTTGCATCACTATCCAAGTTGCCATTGGTTCCCATTGGTGTGCTAATGACTTTGCTATCAATCATGTCAAACTTCTTGATCATGTCCTTGATGTATTTGCCTTAACTTACAAATGTACCATTTTTCAATTGCTTGATTTGAAGACCAAGGAAGTAACTCAATTCTCCAATCATGGACATTTCAAACTCATTAGCCATCATCTTTCCAAATTCATCACAAAATTCTTGATTTGTTGATCCAAATATAATATCATCAACATAGATTTGCAATATAAATAGATCTTTTCCAATCTTTTTGATGAAAAGAGTGGTGTCAACTTTGCTCATTGTGAATCCTTTAGAGAGGAGGAAGTCCCTTAATCTCTCATACCATGCTCTAGGTGCTTGCTTCAAGCCATACAATGTCTTCTTCAACTTGTACACATGGTTGGGCTTCTTGTCATCTTCAAAACTGGGAGGTTGCTCAACATATACTTCTTTATTGATATAACCATTGAGAAATGCACTCTTAACATCCATTTGATAGAGCTTGATATTGTAAGCACAAGCATAGACTAGCAAGATTCTTATTGCTTCCAATCTAGCAACCAGGGCATATGTTTCTCCAAAGTCAAGACCTTCAACTTGAGTATAGCCTTGTGCTACCAATCTTGCTTTGTTCCTTACTACTATCCTATCTTGATCTTGCTTGTTTCTAAAGACCCATTTGGTTCCAATTACATTGTGTCCCTTTGGTCTCTCTACTAATTTCTATACTTGATTTCTTGTGAAGTTATTCAATTCTTCATGCATAGCATTCACCCAATCAACATCCCTCAAAGCTTCATCTATCTTCTTCAGTTCAATGGATGACACAAATAAGAAGTGTTCACAAAATAATGCCAATCTTGATCTTGTTTGTACACCTCTTGAAATATCTCCAATGATTGTGTCCAAAGGATGATCTCTTGCAATACTTGTTGGTTGGAGGATTGGAATTTGATTGCTTGCACTTGCTAGATCATTGGGTTGAGATGAAGTACTAGCCACTTGATCTTGATTAATATCATGAGAGTCACTTGCACTAGCTTGATTTGTATTATTTTGCACATTTGAGTTGGAGAGCACTTGCACTAGATCATCTTCATCATCAATCACTTGCCTAGGCCTCAATTCACCAACATCCATGTTCTTCATGGCATTTGAAAGTTGAATGCCTCTAACATCTTCTAAGTTCTCATTCTCTTCTTGTGAACCCTTGGTTTCATCAAATTCAACATCATGAACCTCCTCAAGAGTACCACTATCCAAATTCCAAACTCTATATGCTTTGCTTGTGGTGGAATAGCCAAGTAGGAATCCTTCATCACATTTCTTGTCAAACTTACCCAATCTTGTGCCTTTCTTCAAGATATAGCATTTGCAACCAAAGACCTGAAAATATGCAATGTTGGGCTTTCTACCATTCAAGAGCTCATAAGGTGTCTTCTCTTTCAATCGGTGACAATAGAGGCAGTTGCTACAATAGCAAGCTGTGTTGATAGCTTTGGCCCAAAAAGATTGACTCACATTGTACTCACTAAGCATAGACCTTGTCATATCAATGAGTGTTCTATTTTTTCTCTCAACAAGGCCATTTGATTGTGGAGTATACTTGGCCGAGAATTGATGTCTAATTCCAAATTCATCATATAACTCATCAATTCTAGTGTTCTTGAATTCACTACCATTGTCACTCCTAACTCTCTTGATGGTTGTTTCAAACTCATTGTGAATGCCCTTGACAAATGATTTGAATGTTGCAAACACATCACTTTTATCCACTAGAAAGAATACCCATATATATCTAGTGTAGTCATCCATTATCACAAATCCATATTTGTTTCTACCAATGCTAGTGTATTGTGTTGGCCCAAACAAATCCATGTGTAATAACTCAAATGCTTTACTAGTGCTCATCATGCTTTTCTTAGGATGGGTGTTTCCAACTTGTTTGCCAGCTTGACAAGAGCTACAAAGCTTATCCTTTTCAAACACATCTTTCAAGCCTTTAACTAAGTCATGCTTAATCAATCTATTCAATTGTTTCATTCCAACATGACCAAGCCTTCTATGCCATAACCAACCCATGCTAGACTTAGTGAATAAGCATGTAGATAATTTAGCTTCACTAGCATTGAAATCAACCAAGTATAGATTCTCATATCTAAAGCCTTTGAAGATCAAGTTAGAGCCATCTATACTTATGATTTCTACATCATCTACTCCAAATATGCATTTGAATCCAAGATCACACAATTGTGCCATGGATAACAAATTGAAATTCAAGCTCTCTACTAGCAACACATTGGATATGCTCATGTCATTGGATATTGCAATCTTACCAAGCTCTTTGACCTTGCCTTTGCCATTATCACCAAATGTGATACTATCATAATCATCATTGCCATTGGTGTTGATTGAGTTGAACATTCTTGCATCACTGATCATGTGTTGAGTGCACCCACTATCAAGAACCCAATGCCTTCCTCTGGCTTTATAATTGACCTACAAAAGAAGATCAATTCTTTTTAGGTACCCAAACTTACTTGGGTCCTTGAAGGTTAGTAACCAAACTCTTTGGCACCCAAATGACTTTCTTCTTTGAGCCCATCCATGGTTTGCTAATGAACTTAGCCTTTACACCATTTGTACCCTTAGTAAGCATATAGCATGAATCAAGCTTAATAAAGGATACATTAGCATTTTTGTTCTTATTTTTGCATTCTTGCTCTTTGTGACCAACTTGCTTGCAACTAGTGCAAAACCGACCATTGTTCTTCACAAAACTAGTCTTGTGAGGAGCAAAGGCCGCTTTGCCTTTCTTGGGGATATAGTCCAATCCTTCTTTGTAGAGAGAAGCTCTTTGGCTACCCAAGGCCATAAGCAAGCGGTCCTCACCACCATAAGCCTTAGCTAGGTTGTGAGTGAGCTTAGTGACCTCCTTCTTGAGGTTCTCATTCTCAACCACTAGTGAGGCATCACAAGTGAGACCATCACTACTAGATGAGGTAGAAATGGAAGTGCTACAAGAAGGGTTAGTAGTAGCAACAATGATAGGCATAGATAGTGATGTATCAATTAAATCACAAGTTACATCTACATCACAAGTTTCAACATGCTTCTTTTTATCTTGTTCATTAAGCAAAGTGGAATGAGTTTTTTCAAGCTTTTTATGAGCCTTGCCAAGCTTTTCATGGGCTACCTCTAGCTTCTCATGAGTTGCTTTGAGCTCATCAAGGGCTTGCTTAAGGGCTTTTACCTCCTTATTCAAGCTCTTGCATTCCCTTCTCTTAATGTCAAAGTGTTCTTTAGCATCTTCTAGCATGTTAAAGAGTTTGTCCTTAGTAGGTTCATCATCATCACTATCACTATCATTTTCATTTTCATGTTCATTATCATCAATATGTTCTTCATCACTTTCATCATCACAAGATTGTACCTTAGTGGCCTTTGCCATGAAGCATGATGAAGATTCGAAGAGAGAAGGCTTCTCATTGATGGCAATGCTAGCATAACCTTCTTCTTGGTGGTCTTGTGATCATCACTATCATCATCATCATCATCACTTGAGGAAGCATCACTATCCCAAGTGACTACATATGAACCACCCTTCTTCTTCTTGAAGGCCATCTTGTCCTTCTTCTCTTTCTTTTCCTTCTTGTCCTTCTTCTTGTTCTTCTTGTTGTCATCATCATTGTCACTATTGTATGGGCATTGAGCAACAAGATGATCTTTGCTTCCACACTTGAAGCACATTCTTGACTCTTCTTTGTTCTTGAATGAAGACTTCTTTCTTCTAGCACGATAGCCCTTCTTCACCATGAACTTGCCAAATCTCTTGACAAATAGAGCCATCCTCTCATCATCATCATCATCCCAAGATTTATCTTCTTCACTTGATGTTTCTTGCTTTGCTTTGCCCTTGGATGATGTGGCTTTGAATGCCACGCTTTTCTTCTTGTCATCCTTCTTCTCATCTTTCTTCTCCTTCTTTTCTTCCTTCTCATCATCATCTCTATAGGTGTCATCGGTCATTATATCTCCCAATACTTGGTTTGGTGTTATGGTGTCCAAACCGCTTCTTACTAGAATGGTGACCAATGTACCAAATCTTGAAGGCAAGCATCTCAAGAACTTGTGAGAGAAGTCCTTGTCCTTCACCTCTTCTCCAAGTGCTTTGAGATCATTGATAAGCACTTGAAGCCTATAGAACATCTCTGGCACACTCTCATCGTCCTTCATCTTGAAGCTTGCAAACTTCTCTTTGAGAATGTATGCCTTTGCACCCTTCATGGCTTGAGTGCCCTCAAATGATTCTTCCAACTTCTTCCAAGCTTCTTGTGCCATCTCAATATTCTTGATTTGCTCAAATGTTCTTTCATCAATTGCATCATGAATGGCACTTAGAGCAATGTCATTGTTTTGGAGAAGCACTTCTTCGGCGGCGGTGGGATTCTCCGGATCACCAATCTCAATTTTGGTTTCTACCACCTTCCACACCTTTCTATTGATTGACTTGATGTGTGTTGTCATCTTTGACTTCCAATAAAGATAATTTGTGCCATCAAATTGGGATGGCTTTTTGGTGTTGTTGATTTGAGCCATTTTAACACCAAAGGTTGTTAAGCCTCAAATAACGGTGACCTCAGCTCCGATACCATTTGAAAGGTCCTAATGGCTAGAGGGGGGAGAATAGCCTAATAAAAATTTCTACAACAATACTTAACAAAAGGTTAGACAATTATGAGACGAAGCAAGTGTTGCGCTAGCCTACTCAAAATGCAAGCCACCTACCACAATTCTAGTTTAGATAGTGTCGATTCACACAAGAGGTATGACACTACTCTATGTTAGTGTGCTCTCAAAGACTAACTAAAGAGCCACACCAACCAAGCCAGCAAGCTCTCACAACTAGTTACACTAAAGAGCTTGTCAACTAGTTTGTGATAATGTAAAGAGAGTGATCAAGATAGTTATACCACCATGTAGAGGAGTGAACCAATCAATCACAAGGATGAATATCAATGAAGACCAATCACCTCAGAATCAAAGGATGAACACAATGATTTTTACCGAGGTTCACTTGCTTGCCGGCAAGCTACTCCTCGTTGTGGCGATTCACTCACTTGGAGGTTCACGCGCTAATTGGATTCATACGCCAAACCCTCAATAGGGTGCCGCACAACCAACACAAGATGAGGATCACACAAGCCACAAACAATTCACTAGAGTACCTTTTGGCGCTTCGTCGGGGAAAGGTCAAGAACCCCTCACAATCACCATGATCAGAGCCAGAGACAATCACCACCTCCGCTCAATGATCCTTGCTGCTTCAAGCCATCTAGGTGGCGGCAACCACCAAGAGTAACAAGAGAAATCCATAGCAAAACACGAACACCAAGTGCCTCTAGATGCAATCACTCAAGCAATGCACTTGGATTCACTCCCAATCTCACTATGATGATGAATCAATGATGGAGATGAGTGGGAGGACTTTGGCTAGGCTCACAAGGTTGCTATGTCAATTAAAATGACCAAAGAGGTGAGCCATAGCCGACCATAGGGCTTAAATATAAGCCCCCACGAAATAGAGCCGTTGTACCCCTTCACTGGGCACACTGTGCTCTGAATGGACGCTCCGGTCCACTTGACCGGACCCTAGACCCAGCGTCCGGTCCACTGATGGATGCCATGTGTCACCAGCTTCAAACGCTGTTCGTCAGTTTTCAACGGCTATAAAGCTGACCAGACACTCCGGTGAAACTGACCAGACGCTGGAGCCTCAGCGTCCGGTCGAGTACAGTAAGGGTCGAAACATGATTTTCATCGACCAGACGCGTCCGGTTCAGCTCAACCGGACACAGCCCCACATTCGGTGGTTAACCCTAGCCTCTGTACCGCCAGTCAACGTGACCAGACGTAGGCAGTCAACGTCCAGTGCTTTTGGATCCAGCGTCCGGTCACTTGACCGACGCTGGCATCAGCTCTGTTTTCACTTCTAACTTCTCCACCCTTGCTCCAATGTGCCAACCACCAAGTGTATCACCTTGTGCACATGTGTTAGCATATTTTCACAAATATTTTCAAGGGTGTTAGCACTCCACTAGATCCTAAATGCATATACAATGAGTCAGAGCATCTAGTGGCACTTTGATAACCGTATTCCGATACGAGTTTCACCCCTCTTAATAGTATGGCTATCAAACATAAATGTGATCACACTCTCTAAGTGTCTTGATCACCAAAACAAAATAGCTCCTACAAATTATACCTTTGCCTTGAGCTTTTTGTTTTTCTCTTTCTTCTTTTCAAGTTTAAGCCCTTGATCATCGCCATGTCATCACCATTGTCATGTTATGATCTTTATTGGCTTATCCACTTGAAGTGTGCTACCTATCTCATGATCACTTGATAAACTAGGTTAGCACTTAGGGTTTCATCAATTCACTAAAACCAAACTAGAGCTTTCAGACGGGCAAGACACCATTTGAAGCTTGGTATGGGCGCAAGCCAAGTGTGTCCTTCCTCTGGACATTTGGCTACATCGGCCATGTTAGGAAGACGAAGCCGATCCTCACCAAGCTGGAGGACAGGAGCACATCGATGGTGTTCTTGGGCTACGCAGAGGGTACCAAGGCATACCGGCTCTACGACCCACATGGAGACAAGGTGCTTATCTCATGTGATGTCGTGTTCGACGAGAAGGCGGCTTGGGACTAGAACAGTCTGAGCACGGGGGAAGCTAGCGGCTTCACCAGCACCTTCGTCGTCGAGCACCTGGTCATCCATGGTGGTGGAGATGCTAGGGAAGAGGTGCCGAACACTCCGGGAGGGGTGCCGAGCACTCCAGCAACAGAGCCGAGCACTCTTGGGGCGATGCCGAGCACTTAGGGAGGAGTGCTGAGCACTCCTGGAGGGATGTCGAGCATGCCAGGAATGGTGCCGGGAGGTTCTGCAGTTGTGGCGACCACTCTAGGACGGGTGCCGAGCACTTCCATAGTGGAGCCAAGAGGTCTTGTAGTGGTGCCAACAACTCTAAGGCTAAGGCTGAGCACTCCTACAGTGGTGCTGAGCACTACAGGAGTAGTGATGAGCTATCCAGAAGTAGTGCCGAGCACTACAACCAGGATGCCGAGCACTCTAGATGTTGTGCCGAGCACTCTGGCAGAACAGGGAACTCCATCAACACTGATCGAGTTCGCCTCGCCTCCAAGTGACATTACTAAGTTCATGGATGCCTTCCACGAAGGTGAGGAGGTACGGTTCTAGAGGCTGGACGACATCGTCGACAGCACAGGGCCCTCAGGACTGGCTGGTCGGCTGCTCAATGACCAAGAGCTGATGCTCATTAGTGTAGAGGAACCACTCACGTTCACGCTGGCTGAGCGTGATGGAAACTAGCGATGGGCGATGCTGGAGGAGATGAAGGCGATCGAGAAAAATGAGACATGGCAGCTCATCGATCCACCTTTAGGATGCAGTCCGATCAGCCTGAAGTGGTGTACAAGGTCAAACGGGGCTAGCTTGATGCCATTGTCAAGCACAAGGCACGCCTCGTCGTCTGAGGCTTTGTTTAGCGCGAGGGCATCGACTTCGAGAAAGTCTTTATGCCAGTAGCGCGCATGAAGTCTGTCCATTTGGTACTAGCCTTGGCAGCTGCAAAGGACTGGCGCGTCCATCACTTGGACGTTAAATCGGCCTTCCTCAATGGCGAGCTGGCGGAGACGGTCTTTGTTAGGCAACCTCCAGGTTTCGCCGTCAAGGGAGAGGAGCACAAGGTGCTCCAACTACGCAAAATGCTCTACGGGCTACGGTAGGCCCCACGAGCATGGAACACCAAGCTTAACGCCACGCTGGGCGAGCTTGGGTTCCAGCGGTGTGCAACAGAGCACGCACTCTACACGCGGCGATGGGGGAAGGAGGAGCTCATCGTCGGCGTGTATGTGGACGACTTGATCGTCACCGGCGCGCGCACGGAGGACATCAACAGCTTCAAACGTGAGATGGCGGCTCATTTTTGAATGAGCGATCTTGACGCACTCTCCTACTACCTCGACATCGAGATGAGATAGAGGAAGGAGAAACTCACGCTCGATCAGAGCACGTATGCCTCAAAGCTATTGAAGCGGAGCGGCATGGCTGAGTGCAAGCCATGCGTGACTCCGATGGAGGAGCGGCTGAAGCTGACGAAGGCCAGCACCGTGGCGAAGGTGGATGCAACACTCTATCGGAGCATCGTTGGCGGTATGCGCTACCTAGTCCACATGAGGCCGGACATTGCGTTCGCCGTGGGCTACGCCAGTCGCTTCGTGGATGATCCCAGAGAGGATCACTGGACTACGGTGAAGCGGCTACTACGCTACGTCAGGGGGATGGCGGATCAAGGGATCATCTTTCCCAAGACAGGCGGGAGTAGGCTGCAGCTCACAGTGTTCAGTGATGCAGACATAGCGGGGGACATCGATGGACGGCGGAGCACCTCTAGAGTGCTCGTCTTCCTCGGATCGGCTCCAAATTCATGGCTGTCGCTGAAACAGAAGGTGGTGGCGTTGTCTACGTGCGAGGCAAAGTATGTAGCGGTGGCCACAGCGGCGTGCCAAGTTGTGTGGCTACGTCAGCTGTTGGACGAGCTGACCGGCGTGGAAGCTCACCCACCAGCACTAATAGTGGACAACCAGCCCACCATCGCCCTTGCGAAGAATCCGATTCTCCACGACCGGAGCAAGCACATCGACGTGAAGTTCCACTTCCTCAGAGACTATGTCGATGAAGGGTAGATCGTCATTGAGTTCGTCGAAACTGGTCGGCAACTCGTGGACGTCCTCACCAAGCCGCTCGGACGTCTTCGACTCACGGAGCTGAAGGAGATGGTCGGCATAGAGGAGGTATAAAGGATAGCAGCAGGATTAGGAGAAAAATTGTTAGATAATCTACTGCTTCCTTGTGTGAACACACAACAAGGGAAGGCGGCACTGAAAAGACCCCCTGCTGTGGTACTGTAGCCGCTATAGAGGTAGGCGTCGAACAGCTCACCTGTCGGACTGTAGCCACATGCAAGGGCAGGCGCCAGAGTTAGCCTTGCTGTGTTATCTAGTCACTGTACAGCATGGGAGTTGTATTAGGACTAGATGAATAGAGTTCTATATATAGTTTGCCACTGCAACTCAACAAAGAGAGTTCAGTTTTGCCATCTCCTATACAGGGCTCCGGCCAACGCTGGTGCTTGTACTGTGTGTATGCTCTGTTCTCCTTCTTCTTCTACCTCTAGCCATAGTATGTGTGGTCGGACAGCCTCTGTCGTGCTCGGCCGTTGTCGGCAAGACTGGTGAGTGGTCGACTCACCTGAGCCGGTGGTCTAGTGGGCCAACAATTCTCCTATGCCTCTTATGGGTGATGATGATTGAAAACCAAATTATTGGCTACATGTTTCTTAATGTTAATATATATCATTTTTTCCTAGCATGTTTTATAACAATTAACGTGGATCTCTGTTGGAGGCCTCCAATTTACAATATCAAGATGGCAACGGAATAGGTCAAAATCTAGCCATATCTGCTAGTCACATGGTTTTGATTTTTGACGGTCACAAAGGATTAAATATGCATCAATCAGGGGGTTCATTTGATGATCAGTTGCCGCTCTATGACCAGTTATTATCTGGTCATGGAGAGTAGTAATCATGAGAAAAAAAAATAGTCAGTTAGACTGTCATGCCATATGTTCTTGACACATCACCTGATAAACATTTTTGTTCTGGAATATGGCAACATCGGCGTATCATACACACATCCAGGGGTTACATGAAAAGTTCATGTCGGGTAATTCGGCTTTCCAAAATTGACACCCGAAAGTTGTCCTGAGAAACTAGTGGGAGAATCGGTCATGTTGTGGCGTGCGCAGAGTTCAGCACTCCTCAATCGCCTGCGCGAGGTCAGCAGAAGGCACTAAACCAAATGCATTGTGAAGTCACCGCAGGATCGTCACAAGAATGGCGTCATCCATTGCTCAAACTAGAACATCTGCGTCAGTTAACTTGCGATTTGTCATTTAAGCGCGCGGGTGGTGATTTGGTTTGCTTTTCACAGTCTGAATTGGATGAAATAACCAAGCAGTAGTGATAGGAGCAGATTTCAGTAATAGTTCGCTGGAGCAAGATGTGGATTTAGTTACTGAAGAAGTAGCAACTACAAACTGAATCTCTGATCTCTGGCCAATCTCTACTGAATTTACTGAACACAGGTGACACACGCAGAGAAATCGACTGAAACCCCTGCTAAGGATCAGATCAAATACTAAACTAACAACCAACTGCAGAGACTATATAGAAGATAGAAATAAAATGGGAGGCACAGTGTTATCTACACTTCTACAGGATAAACTACAATGCAGTTTTTTACGGTCGTGTCCTAGTCCTAGAGTTCGCTGATCGATTGATAAGGCCAGTTGGCACACCGGAGTCAAACCTGAAATTGCTTGGTATTTTCCTGCCGCGTCCGTTGGACTTTGGTGTCCTTGACTTGACCTGAAACTAGTGTTAGTACTACGTTTCGGCGCATTAACAGCTTTGAATTGCATATTGTTCTGTTTACTTCATGCATTTATACAAGTTAAGCAAGGAAGGAAATCTGGTTGAAAGATGATGTTAACGTATATGGTTACAACGATCTGAAATAACTTGATGTTAAGTTTAACACACACATGCAGCGCTAGATGAATTCTCGCACCCTCATCCGTATGTCTGAACGTGCTTGACATATACTCCTATGCCAGATTGCTTACCAATTCTTGCTCTGATCGGGACTATGCACAGCGCAGCAGTGACGTGACAGCAAGATCGAACTGGCTGGCGTTGTCATAAGCAGCCTACTGATGAAATAAACAAGGTACTGTGTGCCTGTCAAATAATGACGCACGCATAAACATTGCACAAATTGTCTGCTCAGCAACAAACAAACATACATATGCTAGCTGAATATATGATGAAGCCGGCGCGTATTTCGCAAGTTGTACTGACTGAAATCATTCGGCAGATGCTCAGTTTCCGAACCAGCAATAAACTGAAGAATCAGGTGGCGACCTGTGAATGTGATATTGTGATTGCCGGCAACAAGCAATCAATCAACAGGATCATGACCTGAAACGTTTCACATTTGTTTAGCGGCGATGGTGCAGGGCTGCCTCCCTTCCTGGAAATCTTAAATCTGCTGCCTGAAAATGAGCTGTGTATTTTTATGCCAAATTGCCAATCGATGCTAGATTTTTTGGGCAAGTTGGGAAGCTAGATTTTTTTATTTGTTCAGGTTCAGGACAAAGACACTTCAGACGATAGCAACAGGGTGAGTGCCAAAGCTCCATGTCAGTGGCGTTTTCAAGCTGGTTTACAGTTAACTTGATGCAGAGGAAATTTCCTCATTCGTTGCGCAGCTTCCGGAGCCTGCCCCTTACGCCATGCAAGTGAATGGTTACCAGTGAAGATGATATTGATATGATCGTAGCATTTGGAGTAACTCGGCATGCATAAATTTAGCCTAAAGCTAATGCAATATGAATGGTTTTGATCTAGTCATATTTAAGTCAAATGGTCCTGATTTCTTACACGCTGCATGGATTAAATATTGAGGCTAGATTAACCATGCAAGTACAGAGATTTTAAAGAGTCACATGGTTTTGGCATAATACTAGTAGCATAGACACAAAGCTTCAGTGATATTCAATTGGCCATTCAGGAGGATGGGGGTGAGTGACATCATAGGTGCATCACCACCTGACCCCGTTCGCTGGTCTGAATCTTGGCTGAAACTGGCTGAAAAACACTGTTCTGGCTGAATTGTTGTGGGAGAAAAAAAACTGTTCCGGCTGAAAAAACAAGCCGAATATGGGGTAAGCCGAACGGGCCTGTACAACTCTAAACTTTATGACACACTTCATTTCGTAACGCTTTCATACAACATGTTACTGACATTGACATGTCCAAATTGAATGGTGGCTTAAGATTGTGACTAGCACCAGCACTACACTTACTTCCATGCAACTAGCACTATTTGTAAATTTATTTATCCTCAAGGAGTTCTATATAACAGTAAATTCCCATGGTCAACTTAATGTACTGAAGAAAATCAATCTAGTGATACTCCGAGCGAGATCCATGGTTTATTTTAGTGGAGGGCAATTAGGTGCATACGCTTTTCGACACGTTGCCAGCAAAAGGTCAGAAACGGCCGCCAAATGAAATGCAAAGTAACCTAGGTTTCGTCATCTGAACTGCGTCATATATACTGCCGATGTGTGGGTCAAATGATCTTCTTCATCACGTCACTCAGATTATCAGATGTGAACGTCTGCAACTAAACCAACTTCAATCTGCATAGATAGACCTTTTCCTTTGGTAAACTGCAGGGACTAGACGTGGAAGTGGAAGGCACAGGTTACCTGCACTAAACTGCATGGCACTTGCACCGAGTTTGATTTGCAACTGCCAGAGTTGATTGGCCATGATTCAAATCTGCAACTGCTTGGTCTTTGCCTGCCGTGTCTTTGGTGTTGTTATACCCGTGGATACAAGTCAACCAAGAAAACTCATTCTGAGTAACCGAGTCAATTGTCGATACCAATATGATGTCTATTATCTAGTAAAAAATCTGAACATATGCTTGCATTTTTCGGCCCCTTCTATATGAAATGTATATCCAATATATTTATAAGTTCTTTCTTACCGAAATTTAAATTTCCATGTTGGTACATTATTTTCCTTTGGCTGTTTCTTAACAACTTCTTGTTCACTAGAAACAACATATCCAGAAAGAAGGAAGTAGAGGATTAGAATGCTGTTGGGTGATAGCAGAAATACAGAGATGTGATATATCACATATGCAAAGTTTGTGGACGAGGATTCAGTACAAGAATGAAATAACTAAGGAGCTGAGTTTGTCATGCCTTGTTGCTAGTTGCCACCGACTGTTTTTTTTTTCCTTCGACATTTGGATGCTAGTATTATTATTGGCTCATGAACAGCATATATGGTTTCATTCCGGAACGAAATCAGTCCGGTCTGACAGCTTCCATTCGTGCACGGTGCTGGATGAATTATGCTCGCTTGTCCGTCTAGAGACATGAATTTGGCGTAGTATATTTGTACGCACGTTTGCACTTCTCTTCTCCTTTTTTTGGAAATAAAAGGAAGGAGCTCTGTCGCTCAATTAAATAAGGGTAAAACGTTTGTACTTATCTGAGACTAAACACAGCACAGCAGAGACGACAACAGTAAAATATCACTGACGCTTTCCCAGTGGCCTTATCAACTACCAAAATATCTTCTCCAAACATGAAGCCAAAAAAGAACATATGATGAAGCCGGCTTACATATATATATATATTTCTCAAATCATCGAGAAGCTAGATATTTAAGGCCTCGACAGGGCAATAAACTGAGAGAGTTAGTTGGTGACCTTGCCATGCAAATTGCCAGATTGGACGATGTGATTGAATCGGCAACCAATTAATCGACAGCAACATGATCGACCTGAAACATTTGTTTAGCAGCAATGGGGCAGGCCTGCCTCTCTTCCTGAAAATCTTCAATCTGACGCTTGAAAACGAGGAGTATATATAATTTATTTCTGAGGGACGAAATTTGCCGGTGCTCTCTGGCCAAGCTGCGAAGTCATGTTATTTCATTTGTGTAAACCAAAGCCACTGCTTGAGTACCGGAGCTTGATGTCGATGGTGTTTTTATTATGATTTATATACTTCTTGCAGGGGAAACTTTTCTCATTGGCTGCCGAGATTGCGGTGCCGGAGTAGAATTATATATGTAGCTGATGTGATATGATCACGAGTGAAGATACATTCTCTTAGTTTCAAAATGTAAGTCTTTTTAGTTTAGTTTGAAGTCAAACTTTTCAACTTTTATTAAGATCATAGAAAATCTACAAACATCTACAATTAAATTAGTTTCATTAAATTCATCATAAAGTATGTTGTTAATATATATTTTTCTAGAAACAGGTTTAAATTTAGATATTTAACTTATGACAAAATCAAAATGATTTACTCCCTCCATCCCAAAAAATAATATAATCCTCACTTTTGAGACGTCAAATAAATTTAAATTTGAGTAAATTTAAAAAAAAGTTACTAACATCTATGATACCGAAGTAATAGATTAATTATGAAATATATTTCTACAATAAACATATTTGGATACATAAATTTTGATAATAATTTCTACATATTTATTAAAAAAACTTTAAAAAAAGTTTGATTTGGTTGAGACCAAAATTACATTCTTTCCATTCTAAATAAATAGAGTGAACAATTTAGTAGGGACTTGGGTCTTCTCGATAAGTATACATGCAGGAAACTTGAGTAACTGAACATCGTGTTACTCAAGGTACCTAGTACCTTGATCAGCTTGAGCTAATGAAGCGGTTTGAGCATAGTTCAGTTGGTTAGGTAATATGGGTGCTCGAAATTTTTTTAGATTTCTTGTAGGATTTAACGGTACTACTATCTTTTAGTGATAGTGACATGTCTGAGCATGTGTGCATGCACTAGGTTTTAGGGAGGGGGAGCTTTAGCTAATGAAAAAAACCTAATGTTGATGGCCATCGGTTCTCGTAAAAAAAGTTACAAAATATTGATGGCCTTCCCTCAATGCCTGTATGCTAGGACCCGTTTGTATCACATGAATTGAAATCAATATTTAGAAAGTGTTTCTCATTTTATTGTTAAATTACTTTTCAATTTCTCTCAGTTCTTGGAAACTAAAGAGGGCCTAAGAGATTTGCCTATCCAACTCATAGAGCCATAGAGGTGAATGTATATGTGTATATGAGTGTGTGCATACTAGGTTTCGGCAATGGAAACTTAAGCTAATAAAAAGACTTAACATTGATGTTCTCGCAGAGAAAAGCTAGTACAACATATTGATTTTTTTTTTATAGAAAATAATACAAAATATTGATGGCCTTCCCTCGTTGCCCTGTATGCTAATTTACATGGGCTTTTGCAGGCTCGGGTTGCCAGCATGGACCCCCATTGATAAGTTACAAGATCTCTTGGGCTGAGTTTCGAATTACAAGATCTCATAAGTCGGTCGTCCTTTTTCCAAAATTTTGTCCCCGTCTCCTTATACCGTTCAATCGAACAAGAAAGTTCCCTAAAAATGTTATAAGAGGTCATCTATACTCTATCTATAGGATAGGAAGTCCCGAACTCCTCTAAATTTGTGTTCACGTTTTCGAAATTTCGAGCGACCGTGGTGCAGAGTACAGAGTACAGAGCACATCAGCACAGACACCAGAGCACCCGTTTTGTACCGTCGATGACTTAATGCTACCGTAAAAACGTATAGTAACTCTAGTGATAGATGCTTCAGATCTTCAAGAACATGCTTGGCCACATACTGCTGAGATCTGATGATGCACCCAAACATCTGTGTCTGAAGAGTCAGCAGTTTAACAATTGTTTCAGTTTAGACTACATGCACCCAAACGTTCTCTCTTGCGTCTACATGGGACATGATCTGAATTTGAGTTTTGCTCTGAACTTTGTTTCATGTTTCAGAAGTACGTGGGGTGTCCAAATGCCAAAAAATTCGACCATAGAAATGCATTTGCAAACTGATTTCTACATTTCAAGTGAGCAGATTGCCCCCTTCTGTTTAGGAGACTGTTAACCATTGCTGCCCGGGCTGCGGTGCCTGCGTGACAAGAATTTCAACAAAAAGAAAACTCAAAAACATCCCTTCTTCGCTGCAAGTTAACTGCTTCAGGTTACCATCATTGGCCCCATCAAGAATTTGTGGCATCTCTATATCTCAAGTCTACTTTAAGTTTGGATGATGATATGACGAGTCCAAAAAGCAGAGGCTCGTCTACTCCGGTCCTCCCAGACCGCGGACAGAGATTCAAAAAAGTGATGCTGCTCCATGACAGTAACACACACAGATAGTACGAGTACTCCTAGGCATTAGGACATGCGCATCCAGACAGGAGCGCAACTGTCAGTACTACATGCATTTCCATAATGCCGAGTTGGCTTGGCTGGTTGTGAAAAAGAGAGAGACAGACAGAGAGAAAGAGAGCAGCGGGTCCCAAGCTTTATCCTGATTCCTGAAGCAACAGCAGCTGTCCCTAGGCGACAGGAGAGCCGCGGATCTTGCAGTATTGCGTGCATGCCGATGCCGGCCGTCGTTTTCCGTTCTCTGCTCCGGGGGCAAAAACTGAAAACGAACTTGGAATAATCGTACAATCTCCTCTGAAGTCTGAACCTGCACTCAGGAAAAGAGGGGCGGTTTCTGAACTAAAGAAAAGTCGAGCTTCTGAAACTTTATTAATGCTGCGAAGGAAGGCTATATTGCTTGCGAGCGTGGGTTGGCCGCCGCACAAAAAAACGAGAGTGCTGGCGCTCGGACGTTTAGCGCGCGTCTCTTTTCTAGTTCCGCACCGCACGCTACTAGCACGTCCCTGGCGACGCGCGCAAGGAGCAGACCCGCTTGTGATGGTACGAGGTGGGGGCAGCAGCATGGACCGACGCCGCAGCCCTGAGATCGCGCGCTCACGCGAACTGCCGCTGCTTCGTCTTCTTCGAACGAAGAGCCCCGCTAACACTGACAAACCCGCGACCCACGATGCCTACGAAGAGCTCGCTAGCCTCTGTGTCGCACGAGTCCGCACGCCCCCAGATCGCCCCGCTGCCCGTCGCGTCCGCCCCACGCCCACGACGCGCATGCTGCATGCCTAACGCCCCCATCGCCACAGCACCCCCACGTTCGCCACCCTCAGCACCTCCGCCCGTTAGGCCCCGGCGAACCACGCGCCCCCGTCCGTCCTGGCTCGCCCCTCCGCGCCCGAACAACATAGAAAGCTGGAGAAAAACACGTGCAACAACACGAAAACAACTACTACAACATTAGGCTGAAGCAGCTGAAACACTATGAAACATATATATTGCAACAAACAAGGAGCAACAGCTGCAACATTGGGATAAAGCAGTTGAAACACCATGAACATATTATTGCAACAACAAGGAACAACAGCTGAAACATTAGGCTGAAGCAGTTGAAACACCATGAACATATTATTGCAACAACACCGAACTAACTGCTGCAACAATAGGTTGAAGGAGACGAAACATTTAAAACATATTATTGCAACACTGGTGTGAAGCATATAAAACAACGCTCGAAATAAAAACAGTTGCAACAACATGGAACAACTGCTGCAACATGAGATTGAAGCAACTAAAACATACTGCAACATCTCAAGCCGTACTACTGCAACATCGCAAAAACATCTATTGCAACAACCTGAAAAAAATCTCATTGTAACATTCGAAATCATCTGTTGCAACATCAAAAAAATCATGGCAACACGTCGAGATCTGACCCCGAGAGCTCGCCGGAATCCTAGCCACTGTCGCATCCCTTAGATCCAGAGGAGGAGGAGGAGGAGGAGGAGGGCTCAGATCCAGAGAAGGAGGTGGAGAAAGGATGGCTCAGATCCAGAGAAGGACCCACCTACCTCGTCGGAAGCCGCCGCCGTTGCCCTCTTCTCCGGTGGCATGGAGGTCACGGAGGTCGCGGAGGGAGGGAGGGCGCGACGGGCGGGCAGCGCACGGCTCGGGCAGGGCGGCGCCATGAGCAGCTCGGGAGGGAGCGGCGGCGAGCGTCTCCGTATGGAGCGGACTGAGCGACGTGGGGCAGGTGGATGAGGATAAGGCGAGGGGAGCGAGTGAAAAAGCGTGAGCCGCATCCAGAGGCACAAAAAAGGGAAATCGAAGGACACGCTGCTAGCTCAGAGGTGGCCATTACTAGTACAGTACTGCGAGTGGAGTGACCGAGTAGCGAGTGCACAGTCCTTGTGCCTAGTAAATGGCATTGCGTGCACATGGTCTGGTGGCGGCGACTCGTACGCACTCCTACAGCCGGAGCAGGCAGGATAAGGCGGCGAATTGATGAGATGAAGGATCCTTCCTGGCGGCTGGCCCCCGTCCGGCCGGACTTCAATTCGTTCTCCGATCGAAGCCGGATATGGGGCCGTCGTCAGTGCCGCTCGATCGGTGCCTGCCGCCGCTGTTGGCTGTCGCTGGTGCACGCACGTGTCCATGGCCGGTACCGTAGCCTGCCGGACGTTCGTGGGGGATAGGCCGGGGAGGCGGGAGGGCCGCCGCCATGCATGTGCGCCTGTGCCTGTGTACACGGATGATCCGATCAGCGGCACGATGCATTGTTGTAACCAATCAATTCAGCAGCATCGATCTGTTGCATCATCCGCCCGAACTACTCCATCCTTTCCCAAGGAAGCGTGAACCTCACTTTTTTGAAGAGTACGTCGATATCATTTCAAAACTAACAAGAATTGATCATAATAAAGGGCACCAAGACATCAAGGAATGCTTCAAAGCAGTAGGAAAGAGATAAGTCTTAGAGCATTTGTAACAATCTATCTAGAAGGTTGCTGACATCGTACGTAAGGTAGCTGACGTGAAAGAGAGAAGACCAAAGAAACTCGATTAGTGATGAATTCCTCGTGAGAGGATTATTTGTACACCCCTAAGGTACCTCTGCTTCCCTGTCTCCACCCATCTAATACATCTTGTCCATGTGGTTATAAGGGAAAAGGTTGGGGTGCACTCCTCTATATATGCACTCCCATGTTCTGACCAGTAAGCTCTAGTAGTACTAGATCATATGTTTAGCTAGATACGTATAAAAAATTACATTTTAACATTACTTAGGTGTGTTCATTTCATAACTTCAATAGCAAATCATAGCAACATATATATGTAGATCGACCATTTCCGCTTCAAAATAGCGTAGACTAGGAATACAGAACATGGAGACACAAAAGAAGCTAGCAGATGGTACATTTGATTTAGCTAAACGGAGAAGGGCCATGAGCTACCAAAGCAAACAGGTTAGCTTTTATTCATATGATGAGAGATTAGCCTAGAATTCATCGGCAACAACAAAAAAAGAAATAGAGAATGGTGACTTCAGAAGTGGAGGAAAAAAATTGTGCCGAGTATATATACCTTAAAAAAAGTTCACGTCGTGCAGGGCAAAAAACAAACAAAAAAAAAAGAACAGAAACAAGCTCACGTCTTGCAGGGGAAAAACACACAAAAAAAAAGGAAAAACCAGAAAGAAAAAAAATTCAAAATGGAAAACCAGAAAGAAGCTCTCCTCTTGCAGGAATAAAAAAGACAAAAAATCAAAATGAAAAAAAAACATAAAAAAATGGAAAACCCGGAAAGAAAAAAAAAATCAAAATGGTAAACCAGAAAGAAGCTCACGTCTTGCATGAATAAAAAGGAAAAAAAATCAAAATGAAAAAAAATGGAAAACCAGATAGAAGCTCACGTCTTGCACGGAAAAGAAAGACAAAAAATCAAAATGAAAAAAAATGGAGATGCGGGGTATCGATCCCCGTACCTCTCGCATGCTAAGCGAGCGCTCTACCATCTGAGCTACATCCCCTGTCTGTCCACGTCATTTTTGTCTCTTTATTTATATATAACTTACCACGGTACTCACCCCCTCCACCCTCCGCCTTTGCGTGCATGCACGCTGGTCGCTGGCAGCGGACAGATCGATGGGGTCACTGACTCACTGCCGGCCGCGGCACTGTTCGATGGAAGCCTCACGTCCGCATCATCGTCTCTTTCCAACCAAGACATTGGCACGTACAGCACACCCAGGACGACGATCGCCTGCGCTAGCTCCTGCAACTGAAGGCCCAGACCAGAGGAGATCGACGCGGACGGATCAACGGGCGCGCCGAAACGTACCCATCGAATCCCCATCTATCATATCATGGAGGGGAGCTGGAAGAAGGACCGCGCGCACGAGATCGATGAGGGGAAGAGTGTATGCATGGCAGATCAAAGCAGCCCGGCCGGCCGGCCTCGTCATGTCGATCGATCCCCACATCTATCGATTGAGCCCATGCATGTATAGCTAGGTAGGTGGCAAGCTAGTAGGGCGTCGATCTAGCAGCTCGCTTGTCCGGCTGGCCTCCTAACTTAATGGGTCCACGCCCATGCATGCGCGTCACCTGCTTCATGTGTGACTGTGCGAGTTGTGCCCTTGTGCATCGAGCAGATGTCAACTCTCGTGCCCCTCCCCTGGCCGTTTCTCGCCTTTGAGGAAGTTTACACATCAGTTCTCTGCCGTCTGCGCAAAGGGCGCGCCTGGTGGCTGATGCGGTGGTGCCGCCTGCCGGGCAGCAAGCATCAACCGATCAGCGAGCCCTGCTCGGTTTAGGTCGCGCGGGCCCGCAAGCCTTGGTAGTACCAGCGGCCCAGCCCACCCGCCACAGATCAACAGAAACCGGGCCCCACGCCGGGCCGGACCAAGATCAGCGCCGGGGCCCGTGTGTCCGGACGCGTGCGCGGGTCCGTCCGTGCCTCGCGTCTCGGCGGCAACCTCGAGTGGGACCAGCACGCGCTCCCTTCGTGTCTGCTCGCCACGCCGGGTGAATGCGGATGGGCGCTGCTCGTACTCCCCGCTGCAGCTGCACGGCCGGACACGCATCATGCATCCGCGCCGCGGGAGTCCATACCGGATGTGGCCCCTGCGCCTTTAACCTGTAGGAGTACGTGGCCACATGAACCATCCTCATCATAAAGCGCCACACACACGATCATTTCTGTTTATTTTAACTAAACAAATCAATCATCTTTTCAACGCCAAAATGTAACCAGTTAAGGTAACTTGCATCATTGTTTGGGTGGGAATCGTGCATCAGAAGCGTGTTTGTAATGAACGAACAAATCTGCCCCCTGCTGCATATTGCACTGTTTTTTTGGCCGCATGGTAAAAGCTTGCTGCAGAAATAACCCAGAGTAAAGATGACCATTCGGGCCACCCGGCCCGGGCCTGGGCCAGACACAGCCCGAAAAGCATGGCCTTTTTAACAGGCCAGATCGGCCCGAGGCCGCATCAGCAGGGGGAGGGAGAGAGGACGGAGGACGGAGGACGAGGTCCTAAGATCGGCTACGTGCTCCAACAGCGGCGGCGGCGGCGGTAGTGGGTGGCCATGAGGGCAGGAGGCCCGTCTCCCGCATCACGCGTGGGGAGAAGCGGGGTGCGAGTGCGGCCGTGCAGACCGGGTTATCCCGAAGCCCGTAACCATAGCCCAAGAGAGAGAGAGAGAGAGAGATAGCGAGGCGGGGGAGGGGAGGCCGTCGGCGCGAGCTACTCGAGTCGCGGGAGGTGGCGGGCTGGCGGCTACCGCCGGATCCGGCGGTAGGAGCCAGGAGGAGGATGGAGGAGGCCGGATCCATGGAGGATGGAGGAGGCCGCCCGCTCGACGCTACTGCTGCTGTCGAGCTCGACACCGCGCGCAACAGCGCTCGACACTGCGTCACTGCCGCCGTCGGGAGGCCATGAGGGAGCGAGAGGCCGTCCCCGCCGCATCGCGGGAGGAAGACAAGGCTACAAGCGAGTGAAGGGCACATCACGGGAAGAAGACGAGCGAGTGAGGGGGCACATCATGGGGAGGCCGTGACTCCGCGAGTGCGGTTGCGGGCTTGCGGCGTGGGGGAGGGGACTGCGTGGGGCGGCGGGGAGGGGGAGGGGAATTAGGGTTTGGGGGTGGGGCTGCGCGGGGGAGAGCCACGGCTGCGCTAGGCGTGCGGGCGTGCGGCTTATATATGAGGAGGGGGGAGGCGGGGACGGTGGGCCGGCCGCGCTAGGCCGCAGGGAAGGGAGGAGTGAGGAGGGGGAGGGGGGAGGCCGGGCCGCTGCCGGGCCGACCGACGCAGGGCGGGCCGTGCCGTGCCAGCCCACGGGCCTGAGCAGCGGCCCAGGCACGGCCTGCTCCCTCGGGCCGAGCCAGCCTGGACCCGCACGTCACCGGGCCATGCGTGCCCGTGTCAGGCTAAAAAAGCGGGCTTCATGTCGTGCCGTCGTGCCTCGGGCTTTATGGACATTTATAACCCAGAGTAGACAAGATTGCAGAAAGCCGGGCAGAAACGACTTGTGTGAGCATGGATGTTCTCCGTGTGATGTGATCTGGATCCAACATCACAGAGCTACTAGCTAGGGCCCTGTTCGCTTGAGCTTATCAACCAGAATTAGTCCTACTTTTCTGTCATGGAACCGTGTTTTTCTCTCACAACAAATCAGCCCTACAAATCAGCCGCAGCAGCAATAAGTTCTGTCGAACAAGACCTAGGACAGTGTCTTCGCATGAGAAAAAAGACATTTCAACACCTTTAGGCCTCATTCGTTTGCTGTGAATTCAATACCAGAGCATATTTCTTCCAGTCCAGGAATGAGTGGGTACGTGCCTATCACTCATTCTCTTCCTGTAACTATTCCCTGCCTATAACTATTCTATGCTTCAACCATCTGCTGTTCGGTTTGCCAGAGATCCAAAACAGGTATTACTTGGGGCACTAAACCAGCTAGGACAAGTGTTGGAGTGTTGCAAACACATCTCATGAAATACATTGCAAATACATTGCAGAAACAGCAAAAACATGCTCTCATCAATTGCAGCAAAATGAAATAAATAAAATCTCCCATGTTTTGGGGTTCTTGATATGTAAGTCTCTCATAATGTGCATCCACAGATCAAGGACATGCTATCTAGTGCTAAAAGTGACAAGAGGTGCACCAAAAGACTGTCATGATCCACTCATGAAATTACAATCTTTCATCATACAAACCATCACAAAGTGCACAAATCCAAATGTTTGTATGAGGAAAGATTGTAATAACTAGTCTAAGCCTACTCAAGTGTCTAGGTACTTTTTCCAATCCAATGTTTCATGATCATTGCCTCCTCCCTGAAAATGACAGCAATGTTTTTTATAAATTACTGAATAATTGAACGAAAATGACTCACAACGTAGTCAACCTGTCGGTGCAGAAAGTGACCAAAACGTAAATATATATAGTTTTGCCGTACGTTGTGATCGGATGTGGCCTAGCACTCAATGACACAGGGCTTATACTGGTTTAGGCAACGTGCCCTACGTCTAGTTTGAGTTAGTCGGTGACTTTATTCCTGAGCCCAGGTGCTTGAAGTTTGTTATGGGTTTACAAACAGAAGGGAGAAAGATGGGGGGTACAAGAGGCCCAGTCGGATTTTGGTCTGAAGGGCCAAGAGTGACAAGAGCTCCCGCGTGCGCTGAGTATTCGAGCGTGTGCTCAAGGTTTGAACCAGGTGGTTCTATTGTTGTGTGTTGAATCGATATAAGTGAACTGATTCTCCCCTTTGGGAGAGAGTGCACCCCATTTTATAGATGAAGGGGATGGCCTTACAAGTGAGAGATAGAGAGTGTGTACGTATGCTAAGTCTCGTTGCCCACGCCGTCGGGTACAAGATGATTGTAGGCACCCATAACACTGTTAATGTCAGATGCATATGGGACATTGTGTTGTCTTCTTCTGGTATAGCAGACGTTGGTGCCTGCCATACTGTTGATGCCTAGAGGCATGCAAGGGGTTTTACCGTGCTCGTCTGGTATGGGAGTTTGCGGGCGCCCACAACACTGTAGGGCAAATGTCAGCACCAACAACACTGCTTGGGTTCTTACATGCCTGGAAGGTTGCAGAGCACTCTTCTCACATGTCCTGTCGGTACTGTCCTTTAGGTGTATAGGGTACGGTCCTCGGTATTGCGGTTGACTTAAGTGCCCTGCCTTACTTGCTCCGTCCGTTTCTAGGTCCTCAATGAGCGGGCATCCCCGGTCGATTAGTCCCAGTTGGCTCCGACTACGCCAGTCGGTGAAGAGCTGCAAGCAGGGGTTCGGTGTGTCCTAGGTCGGAGACGCGGGTCGGAGTTCAGAAGCGGTGTTTGGCCAGGCCTTCTGGTCGGAGAGGCGAGCCAGAGTCAGAAGCGAGCGTTGTTCCTCCTTAGTGAGGCCTTCCGATCGAAGATTGGATCACCCTTCTGGCCTATCGTTTAGGTGTTTGGGCCAGCCCAGGAGTTTGCGCGTCGTTCGCAATGTCGTCTTCTAGGCCAAGCTTTTGCTAGGAAGCCGGTATAAGCCGGTATATGAGGGACCCTAGGTTTATGAACCTGACAGGAGCCCCTGAGCCCCCAGATGATTCGGGTAGAATCATCTGGGTGATTTTTATCTTGACAGCGGGTGTGCGTGAGCGCACCCATAGGTGTAGCCCCCGAGCCCTCGGGCGATTTGGGTAGAATCGTCTAGGGGGGTTTTGTGTTGCCAGCGGGGGAAGTTTTGTTTCATCAGCGGGTGCATGCGAGCTCACCCGTAGGTGTAGCCCCCGAGCCCCTAGGCGATTCGATAGAATCGTCTGGGGGTTTTGTCAGCGGGCGTGAGTGTGTGCACTTTGGTGGGCGTAGCCTCTCTTTTCTAGTTTCTAGCCCATCGTTTCCAGGAGCATGGTCCTAGGCTTTTGGTCATGGCCGAGGGACTGGGCGAGACGAAGTTTCATCTATTGGGGCACCAGGTGTGCTGAGGGTTTGGGCCAATCAGAGTTGCGGATCCAGGGATCAGGCGAGTTGGAGTCGGTAACCAAGGCGTCGGGCGTGCCAAGGGATTGGACGAGATGAACTCATGGATCCAGGCGTCGGGCGCGCTGGGGGATCGAGCGAGTCAGAGTCATGGACCCAGGTGTAGCCGAGGTGTTTGGGTGTCTTGACCCCCTAAGCCCTGTTGGGCTTGGTAGGGGTCGGTTGAGTTTTGTGCATTACCCTATCCATGGTTTCTCACAACCAGAGGGACTGAGCTAATGTCGCTTGCCTTGATGGCTCGAGTGACGCACTCGATGAGCTCGCTAACTGGCATGTTCGAGTAAAGTCTGGGTCTATCGTTTGTGATAGGGTCGACATAGCCCTCATGTGTCACTCCACTGCTCCTTAACCCGCAACCTGGCAAATGCCTGGGTTGTTCCAGAGACCAACCTAGGTGGCCCGCTGGCCTCCCCTCGATGGAGATTCTATGGGTTTGGCTCGAGGTTAGGATCGAACGAGAAGGTTGAGATGACCCTATCTGCTTCAGGGCAGACTAGGCGAGGGCCGCTCGGGGCTCATCTGTGTTTTCTCCCCTGGCTCTATTTGACACGAGGCAGCCTCGAGCCCTTCATGGGCTAGCCTTCGAACCCCGGTCGGTCGTTGCTCATGTTGAATGAGGCAACTACCGCTTTGTGACACAACATGGAGCGTTGTGATACATTTAACTACATATGCGATGCTTTTGGATGTATGGAATGAATGAATGCATGCATGGATGAATGAATGTTCATATAAAGAAATAGTGGGGGTTGATAATGTTACCTTGATGACTCAAGTGACAAGGTTTGAGGAGCTCCTATCGGATATGTCCAACTAAGATCCATGCTCATTGTTCATGATGGAGTCGGCATGGCCCACATGGGGCATCCCCCTGCTCCTTAGCTGTCTCTCGGTGTTCGCCTAAGCCATCCGATTTGACTCGGGAAGCCCGTTGGTCTGTCCTAACAGAGATTCCATTGTTGGGCCTTTCTAAGTCCCATCTAGGAAGGCGGAGGGCCACCTACGCATAGTGGTGCCTTGTTTCTTGCACCCAGCATACGGTAGTAGTGGGCCATACCCAGGCCACGTCCCGTCTGACCAGGCGCCATTCCGTCGAGCTAGGTGCGTCCCATTGATCAGGGCACGTCCCATTGTATCCCATCCACATTGAATGGGGGAAGGGAGAGGGTTCTTCACCCTCGTTGTTTCACCCTTTTCCCCAATCTCTGCGCCTTTCCCAACTATTGTGCCTCTTTCTTTAAGTAGGGGAAGGGAGAGGGCTTCCATTCCATTCCTTCGCCTATTCCTCATCTGCCACCTCTTCTCCTTCTTCCTTCTCGCCAAGAGCTTTTGAGTGCCGTGGTGGTTCCTAGGAGAGAAAAGGGGAGAGCGAGGGAGAGGAGAAAACTCACAGATCCATTTGCGAACCTAGAGCGCAATGTCGAGCTAGAGGTCATTCGTCATGAGGGAGTCAGTGCAGGCTACCTTCGTCGAGAAGGGGTTTCTGCCGCCGAAGGGTGGTGCACTGGAGGGCTCCTATGGGGAGAATTTCTCGCAACCTTGGGCCGACGAGGTTGTTTCCTTCCTCACCTTTCATGAGCGTGGGTTAGGATACCCCACGCACTGGTTCCTATGCTAGCTCCTCAATGAGTGGGGCCTAGAGCTGTAGCACCTCAATCCGACTGGGGTGCTGCATATCGCTGGCTTTGTTACCATGTGCGAGGCCTTCCTTAGGATGGAGCTGCACGTGGACTTCTTTCGACGGATATTCTCTAGGCAAGCTTTGTCGGAGGGAAAGCCGCTCATGATTGCGTCAGTGGGGGGCTTCGTGCTATAGAAGACACTGAGTGTGTTGGGCTCATACCCCATGTACACCCCCTGTGATTCTAATCGGGGATGGCATGGGGAATGGTTCTACATCAGGAACTCGGCAGAGGCACCGTTCGTGCCTTTTACCGATAGGAGGCCAGAGAGGTAGGAGAGCTAGTCATGGGGCCCCACTAGCTGTCAGAAGAAGAAGGTGGAGATTATCTAGGTGGAGCTCTAGAAGCTTGTGCAGTGTGGCCTTGATGGGGTGTTGGTGTTCCACACCTTCTTCCGCCATCGGGTCGCTCTACTGGTAGAGAGGACGTAGCCGATGTGGATGTATGGTGGCCCAATGGACCCTGACTAGGCATTGCCGGAGGAGCTAGCGAATGATGAGGTCTAGAGTCGTCTTGACCAGGTGCTACAACTAAGGCCTAGAGAGACCCTTGATGGAAAGCCTAGAGCTCTCAACGCTGTGGAGCAGTCCAACTCTTTATTTCTGTGTTCTTTTCCCCTTTTGCTCTCTCATATCCTAACTTTGAGTCATCCATTGCGTAGGGACTTAGAGTTTACAAGTCCTAGCCATACCTTCCGAAGGGGCCGTAGGGCGCAACTCGGCAAGCCACCCTGAAGGAGGCGGTGGTTGAGAGGAAGAAGAAGAAAGCCGAGGAGGCTCGGCGGAAGCATGAGAAGGAGATGGAGATCACCCGATGTTTGTGGACCAGGGAAAATAGGAGCGACATCGAGTTAGAGCTTGAGTCAGAGGACCCCATAGAGGTAGGCAATGATGTGATCTTCTCTGATGAGGAGGAAGGCTGGGAGGTCATTGCGACCTCGGTGGAGCATCACGATCCTACAGCCTCATCCACTGGCGGTGAGCGAGAGGTGGAGAGACATGGCGATGTTCCCATGCTGAGGAAGCATGCCATGAGCTCGAACACCGTTGGTGAATGGGAGGCAAATCGGACATGGTCACCACGCCCTTTGGAGCCGTCGCTGGCCTCGTCCCCGCTTGTTGTGGGTGCGGCGGGATAGGTCAGGCGGTCGGAGGAGCGGGCTCGCACCCGCACATCATCAGGGCCGGTGCCAGTGTGTGACCCACAATGGGATGATGCCTCGCTAGCTGTTCTAGTCGGCGTGCCCTGAGTCAAAGGTCATGGTGATTCATGGGCTGAGCAGGAGCCGGTTGGGTTGACTCCCCCCCGGTTGAAGTGAGGGGGGCGTGGGTCATGGTCCGGGAGCGGTCCTCGCCCAACGGGCCCATTGACGTCAGGTCGGGGCTTTAGAGCCCTACTGCTTACATCTCGGTATGTCTTTCTTTGTTTCTTTTCGATCTTGTTGTTTGAGTTTTCTAGAGTGCGACTAACCTGTATTTTTTTCGACAGTGGCCAGATGCTAATGGGGCTAAGCATCACCCCAACTCCCATGCGGGAGGATTGGAGGCCCCACCTTACAGTGTGCCATGGCGTGCAGCGGGGAGAGCAGGGTGGTGGCGGCGGGTCCTTCCCTTCTAGGGGTGGTGCCCCTCGGGTCGGTCGCCAGTATGGCAGCGGCGGTGGTGACAGTATTGGCGGCAATCTTGGTGGTGATGGCAGAGGCCACATTAGAGGTATCACTTGCGGCCCCTCCTCCACCGGCTATGGCAGAAGAGGAGAGGGAGACCAAGCTCCCCGCCTCACTAGGCGGAGGGCCACACGGCTCACCCTATCGGTCAGAGCTGGAGGTGCCAGGGGAGATGTGGCTGGGCCAGAGCCGAAATGCCTACCAGTGGCCCATGAAATTGAGGTGGTGGAGATCTGTTCTGATGGCAAAGCAGGTGACGAGGTGGAGCTGCCAGCACCATCATAGGAGCTAGCGGTGGTCAGATCATCAACTAGGCCTTCTAGTGGGTTGAGGGCCATTGACTTGGTGTGGCCTTGCCCCGAGGACCCGAGGAAGGTTTGGTTCTTCCTTCGGGATGAGCAGGAGGATCAGCTTTGGGACGTGCTTGGAGGGAGAGGATTCACCAAGGAGTCTGATCTCGCCCAACTATTGGTGAAGCTTGAGGAGGCCTAGGAGCAGGTTAAGTCTATTCAGTGGGCGGTCACGGTCGACCTACCCCGTGTCACAGAGGTGAGTTTTCTGCATTCATCCTTGACCCCTTGGTCTTTTGTCGATTGCCTCAGCATTGTTGCTTCTCATTTTTGTAGGGTCTAGAGGAGATGTCGAGCCGCAAGTCCCGTTTCCTTTGGATGGAGCACGCCCGGGTCGTCGAGCTCGAGCACGAGCTGGAGTCTACCTGCCATGAGTCCCAAGACCGGGCAGCGGAGGTGACCGGGACATGAGCGGTGGAGCTGCTCGTGGCAGAGCGGGCGACCATCGCCGAGAGGAGGCATGAGGCACTAAAGGTCCGACAGGCAGAGACCAAGGCGGCACTACAGAAGTCCCTGGTGAAGATCAAGGTGGCGCTCCTGAGTACCCTGGGACCCTAGAGGCAGAGCAAAAGGCCTGGTCGAAGGCTGACTAGGAAGTGCTTGCGTTCCGGGGCTGGGTGCTTGGGACTGAGGTGTTGAACTACCGGTTGCATGAGCAGGTGACTCGGTACAAGGAGGGACTTTCCATCCTTGAGAACACCTACCTCGGTACGTACCCTTTCTACTTTTGGTGTCTAGGTTTTTTTTTCTTTAGCCTGCTTCTGAGCTTGTCATCCTTCTTCTAGAGCTGGGCAAAAAGGTGGAGTCGTTGGAGCGGGACCTAGAGACGACCAAGGAGACGATTGGCTGAAATACGGAGGCACTAGCCAAGTCCCTTGAAGAGCAGCATGCTCTCGAGGGGGAACTTGACTAGATACGCAATGTTGCCTAGCTCATCGTCTCGGAGGTCTTTGGGTCAGCACCAAGTACCAGCGCGCCCGCCGTCCAGCTGGCGGAGGTTCTGAAAGAGGTTCGGGCCCTCATCACCAATGGGTTGTTCTACAGGACGTCAGGGGTGTTGACTTTGGTGGCAATGTACCACCCAGACCTAGACTTCACTGCCATCTGTAGTGGGTATGCCGATGGCTAGAGCACGGAGGACATCCACTTGCTTGGGGAGAGCTTGCTGCCACACGCAAAGTTGGTGGCTGAGCAAGTCTCCGCGCAGTGGGTGGTGGATGCTTGCCGTGCGGACACGGCCGAAGGCGCGTGTTAGGAGGACGTCGCCTAGCCTATGGATGGCAAAGAGCCTGGGTCAGAAGTGGACATCGCCCCGCCTCCGACCGAGCCAAACGTTGCCCAGTTGGAGGATGAGCAGCCTCTACCCTCGCCGGTCGAGCCTTTAGCCGATGCCGCCGGGGAGCCATAGTAGAAGTTTTAGAGTAGAAATACTTTAGAAGATGTAAAAGATAATGTCGTGGGGGAGCCCCCTATGTAAAGTGTTTTTGTGTATTCATGAATACAACAACTTTGTTTTTGTGATGGAACTACTTCATTTGGGGAAGCTTGTCCTGTTCGTTCCTTATTTTTTACCTTAGCATAACTTAGTTTTTTGTTCTTTCTTTTTTGCACCTGCCCATTCGTCCAGTAGGCTGCAACCTTAAGAGCTCGAGCGTGGCCCGCAAGGCTCAGCTGCTCATAACCGTAGGTAGAGGCAGGGTGCGATCGGTCGAAATATTTAAAGCAAAGTTACGTAAGGTAATTAAAGGAACAGACTACCCTTTTGTTTGGGTAAAAAATGTATTTACCATATGATAGTAAAAAAGAGAGGTGGTATTGCACCCCCGTGGAGCCCCCTGAGCGACCCGAACCAAAACCGTTTGGGTCGGGGCGCTTTATAAGAGCAAGCGTTAAGTAAAAAAATGGTAAGACCGAATTTTAGGGAAAGAAACGACGTAGTTGTTCGCTATTCCAAGTGTTGGTGAGAATGTTTCTGTTGTTGTCCTTTAGTCGGTAGGCGCCCAGTCGGATCACCTCGGTTGCCATATAGGGATCTTCAGTTGTCTGGATCCTTGCCTGCCACGCCCCCTTTCTCGGTTGCTGCCTCCTTGCCTTTTCCTTCCTTTGGCCCACCAGCCTATTGCAGAAAGCGCTTGAGGAGCTCATAGTCTTTGTAGAGGTGCTTGACGGGGTAGGCACGGTTGGTGCATGAGTTCTCCATGAGCTCGTTGAAGTGGTCAGGTAGGCCCTGCTGGGGCTGCTTGCCCATGCGATCAGCCACGACGACCAACATGGGGTTGGCCGGTCGGCGCCGATCGTTCTTGTTCTTTTTGCCCCTATGCATGGAGGGGCCCTTGTCCTGATCCTCGTGCCTGGCCTTGCCTTTGTCCTGGCCTTCGTTGAAGACCGCTCTGACCGCCTCCTCACCGGATGCATGGTTCATGGTGACGTCGAGCATGTCACGGGTGGTACGGGGCTTCAGCCAGCCGAGCTTATGGATCAAGGACTCATAGGTTGTCCCAAAGAGGAATGCGCTGATGATGTCCGCATTATCGACATCAGGAAGGGAGTTGCTCCGCTTCGAGAACCTACGGATGTAATCCCGCAAGGACTCATTGGGCTCTTGGTGGCAGCTCTTGAGGCCCTAGGAGTTCCTAGGGTGGACATACGTCCCCTGGAAGTTCCCAATGAAGACCCTCTTGAGGTCCGCCCAGTCATGGATGCTGTCGCGCGAGAGGAATTCAAGCCAAGCTCGAACAACAGATTATGACAGCGGAACTTTTAGGGGAATATACCCATGTTATCAGAGTTATGAACAATTTAATTTAACAATAGAATTTAAACATGTGATCAGGGTTACAACGGAAATAAATATCTATTCATGACATGATGAAGCATTGATATATAAACTATGACAATAGATTATAAAACTTCTATTATAAAACATTTAGCGAGAGTTATAAATAAAAAAACTATGATCGTAGCGTAAAGGAATCCTCTCTGAGCCCACCAGAAGGAATCCACACCCAAGAGTCAGCTCTAGCATCCGCCTATCACCTACAACAGGGGGAAATAAAACCTTGAGTACTCAATTATACTCAGCAAGACTTACCCGATAGGAGGAAAGAAAAGACTCCAAGGATATGCAAGGCTATCTGGCTTGTGGGTTTTTTGCATCTGCAGGAAGCATTACTAAACGTGTGTCCTTATATTCAATTTTATTAGCAGTTATCCTTAGTTCATTAACTAACCATTCTATGTAAAGCACCTATACTACTTTCAAGCAGGTGCTAAGCAATAAGAACTAGTTTTACATCTTTCATATTCCAGTTCTTACTACGGTGCTAGATTGTAGATAAGTCATATCGGATCACTCGGTGATTCATGAACCAATGTATCCTAGCAGGGTACCCTGAAACACATGCCTCGCTTGTACCCAAGGCACACGCAAGACCAACCCGCTACCCTCCTATCATGGGGTCTAGGTCCCTATCCAAACTTGGACTCCAAGCCCCCGCTCCTGAGTCCCGAACTCAGTGCGGTGCTTAGACCTCCACCATCCTCGCCTCCAATCAGTCGGTTCAGAAAGAGCCAGAACCCATGACAAGAGAGCAATGAGTCTTCCCGTGCCCATACACAAGTATGTGTTCAGGATAATAAGTCTGTGACCTACCTAGAACCCAATGCAACCGTCGGTCCTTAACCGACATAGGCGGAAAAATGCAATTCGAGCCTCGCTCGAATGCCAAACCAAGTCCAGATCCAAAGTACCATTCCACCCGGTCTCCAATTATCATTCATTTATATTCCAGGTGATAATAATATAGTAACAACAATAATATATTTTCTATCTCTCACGAGTGATAGGCAATCACTCGACTTCTACCGGAGTCCTGTAACATAGCAATCTACACGATCCTATCATACTAGTAAGACTCATAGGATATATATATATATATATATATGCAAGTGGGTTTCATTCAACTCCTTAAAACTTAATGCACAAGCATAAATTAAAGTGCAGAACAATAGAGGTTATGCACCTAGGCTTGCCTGGATAACATATAACCAAAAGTTAGTATTCCAACTTGGTGACATGATCTCCAAAAGTATCATCTCACCAGCAACTCCCGATGACTTTGCGATCCATCATCGTCCCTATTATGGTATGCAATGCGATGTAGACATGATGCAACAGTTAATTAACAAAGCAACAACAACTCATAAAACAGAGTACATACTACGAACTAACAAGCTAGCTCTAATGACTAACATACTAATCTACGTATCAACATCGTCGAGAAAGGTGTCATTTCACAACAGTGTTTTAGTTATACAATTCCAAGGTTTTTCTTTATTTCATTTATTTGATTTACTATATATTCAAACTAGGGCTCATTTGCTATCTTAACAATTTAATTACTCTGCAGCTACAAAAAAATTACCGAGAATACCTGATAACACTTCTAACCTACTGCAAGATTTTTAGAGCTAACACTATCACCGATTTATCACAGAAATTTCTACAAGTTTATGTCTTAACAATATTAAGCATGTTAAAATAATTAGAGCAACCCTAAAAGCATACAGAACCTATGTAAACAAAATACCCTGTCACATAGATCATGATTTTTGAAACTTAACAAAATTGGTTTGGCATTTTGTGATTTTCTACACTTTTTGGCGGATTTATGAAGTTCCTGCAAATAAGAAAAAGAAAAAATGAAATTTCCTCTAGGCACTAGTCTACGCGGCCAGCCCACAGTCACGGTGGCCCACGTAGACACACGGCCTAGGCGGGGGCGGGGCGTGCGTGCGGCCACAGGCCGTGGCCCACGGCACGGCGAGCGTGGCCCAACACGGCGCGGGCGTGAGCAGCCTAGGCGGGGCAGGCGGCTGCCCAGCAGCCAGAAGCGACCGTCCGACGCGTGGCCCAAACCAGGGAGGCGCCGGCGCGACGGCAGGCCAGCCAGCGCGGCCTGCCCAAGCCGACCTAGCGGTTATGTAAAAAGGACCCTGCATTTACCTTAAACTAACTCGAGGTAAACAACACTATGTGCTACTATTCATATGAGTCACAATTTTCACACCTAGCCCTTCGGAAAAGCTTTTATTTACACTTCTACGCCTTGACCTCCTCTAGAGCAGAGTACGCGGTGGGGGAGCTGTCACTGGCGGGTCTTTGGTCGGGGCAGCCACGGTGGTGACGCTGGTGATGCACGAAGCACGATCGCGCCTGGCCACGCTAGTGGGGACCAAAACATGGCCTGGGGGCGGCACATGGAGGTGGAACCCCGCGACGGGCATCAGCGGTAGGGGCGGCCTGGCACGGACGACGGCAGGGGCACTGCGGGGCGCGATAATGGAGGTGGAGTGGCACGGGGCAACGCGGGGCTCAGGGCGTGCTCGCACGCGTGGTGGCCGGGTGGTGGGAGCAGCCGCAGGTTCTTGCAGCAGGCTGACCATGCGCATGGCGGCGTGCAGAGGCCGTGGCTGCGGCTCCAGCAGGGCAGGCTGAGCGGTGGCGGGGAAGGCGCTCGGGAGGGACAGTGTTGTGGGACTACAGGACCAGCGTAGGGCCATGGGGGGCTCATGCGCGCTCGCGCACACTCGCGAGGGACTAGGCGATGGGGGGGCATGGGTGCCTCGGAGCTCGATGGGAGCTCGACTGGAAGTGGGAAGAGGGGAGCAGAGGCTTGGGATAGATGGAGGAGATGCTGAAGGTGCTCACTAGCAACTGAATCGAGCTATGGCGGGCTGCGTGTGGAGATTGACGAGGCGCTCACCTTCAATGCTAAGAATAGGGGAACTCGATTAGGGGAGGAAGGAGGTGAGCAATGTCATAGGATGGCCTGGTGGCTCGGTAAGGTAGAGGGCAGGGGCAAAGGCAGTACGCGGCAACAGTAGCTCGGGTAGGTGGAATGAACGACCGAGAGCGAGTGATGCAGTGACCAAACGGCAACGGACAAGAGCACCTCCCTGCACGCGCGCGCGGACGGCATTACGGTCGACAACAGTTACACACGAGTTTTAAACCGAACGAAAAACTGCTAACGACCATGATTGAGGTTCAACTAATTCCACGACTCTAAAGTTGATCTTATCAGCTATCTAACAGAGCAATCCGCACAACAAAAAGACCATCCGAGAGGAAGATACATGCGTGCCAAGATGAGCTCGTCTAGCTAGGCGCTGGTTCATGAATCGAGCAGCAATTCGCGGACCGCAGCGCGTTCTAACGAAGTTAGGTAATTTCTACGAGAGTACTGTGACACCTATCGCCCCCTCGACCTATACCGTTCTCAAGTGCTCATTTCGACGCAACCGACGGTGCAAAAACAGGAAATTTTGTGGATAATTAAATGTCGAAGTAGCTTTGTCTATCATCTTTTCAGACTTAAAAGAAATTCAAGGTTCCAGTTAGAACTAACACTCCCTAGCACTTTTGGTTGAATTCTTAAATGGTCAAAACTTTACCAAACTTCACCAACAACCATTTCACGACATAGCACACACTTTATACCAAACAATAGAACTAAAACATCAGGGCGTTATTTAACTATTTTGCATTTTAAAAATCACCAAAAAGTGTACTTTCAACACAACTTTAATTTTTTGCCGGTTCAACGAAAAGGGCTAATTTTAATTTCCAATTTGATTTTTGAGTTTCCAAGAACACTAATTAACAACCTTTACTTCCCAAACGTTAATGTTGCATTTCCATCTACAAAACTTGTACTTCAATTTTTATTTAAGTACTAAATACAAGTTTTATTTTATTCTAGTTTATAGAAATCGGTTTTCGTGCCAAACAATTAAAACTACTTTTCTTATTTTCTTGTAAGAATTTTCATTATCGCATTTGATTAAACTAACTCACTGTACTTATAGATCTATTTCTCAGGCCATAATCTCAGTGCTAAGCGAGCTTGTAATACCAGAGGTGTTACAGTCACTACCTAGACATGATATTGTAACTTCACTAGCAAATCCATTAAAGTCTAGAAGAACTCCTGAAAGACCAAATTATGACACTTTAGTCGCCACATACTCTATGGTTACTCTCACTAGTAAAAATGTCTGAACTATCACTTACAATTCCAAGCCTGATAACTGACAGTACTATTAACAAACAGTTTCTCATCTCACAATGGTGCATGGCCCACTCCTAAGAACATGGCAACCAACACTCCAGCACGTATGACCCAATAGTGTTCAGGGGAGCATCAATGGCAACTTAGCACCATAAAAACTGTCTGAAATACAAATTCTTGATAGTTCTTGACATGTCCCTCGAGGAGTCTACGAACTTTAACCTCGCCTGTTTCTTCCGAAGTATGACATTTCTTCCTCCCCCTCTAGTAGAACTCATAAGATATAAGGCAGGGAAAATAAATAGCATCATGTCATTGTCTTCTTCCTCCCTCCTCTTTCTAATTCGATCTCGCAGTGAGAGACGCATTGTAGAACTGAAGCATATACTTTTATAGTCATATAGAAGCTAAATATTATTAACCATGTCATATAGAAGCTCTAATAAAGATTAGTCATATAGAAGCTTCTGGAGTACCTTCTGGAGTTGGTACCGGATCCCAAGAAGGCGGAGGTTCACCTTCCACAACTCTAAATGGTGCTGAAGAGATCTACAAGTAACAAGAAACCGCAAGTCACGTAGTGCTGGAGGATTATATAATACATCTAAATAGTGCTGGAGGATACACAATACATCTAGCATTGCATGCTACATTTCTAGAAACTAAAAAATAGCTAAAAACAACATGCTAAAATTAAAATTATTTTTATTTTATTTATACTGTAAACAAATAATATCATGTATACTGCCAAGTATAGGAAAAATAGATACATGAAGCTACTGCCTACTAAACTAAAGAATCAGTCATATATCAACATTATACAAAACTCTGTATTGACATGAAAGTATCAATTGTAGGCACAAACTAAAGAATGGATAGTTACTAAGCTAGCACCTCCCAACAGCAAGCTAGTGCTGGGGTTATCACTACTAGTACTCATGTTCAGACACTAGATTATCAGTCATCACCCATCCAAGAAACTGCAGCCCGGGGTTGCTTTAGAGCAAATGACGTCTCACAAGGATCATCAAAGTTAAAATTTGACACTACTAGGAGGTCAAGTGAGCAACAGCTTCTCGGTAGTTAACTAAAAACATCTTTATCCAAAAGAAGATGCCAAAACTCAGTATAAATAATATTTCATAGCATGCCATGCAATTGGTAGGCTCTGTATATACATTTGAGATACAAGTTTGCAAGCTTAAGAAAGCAGCACTATGCATCTGCGAAAATATCAAGTTCATGGAAATATCCAATATTCAAAGTTCAGACCACAACGCATAAATTAATAAGAATGAGTTTAGCAGTAACCTTTGGTGCCCATTCTAATGGACAGATTCACACTCTGAACATATGCCACTGCACTACTGTACGAGAACCAGCGAGAACTGCAGCCACACGGAGTGGGATCATGCCTTGGGTCAGCAGCCTCTAATAAGACTGAAGACCTTATTAGAGCATTAATAAATTGGCATTAGAAGGTAGTCATGCCGGCCCAACAGAGCTCACTACTGAGGCGCGCGGTGGCTGCATGCCTTCGTAGTAGTATCTGGCATCTCAACTACTGCCGGTGGTGCATGGATGCATAGGAATATTAAGAACACTGAACCTAAACTCAATCTGGATATGTAAAATAAATGACGTCTGCTAGCTTGTACCCAGCTTGTCATTCTAAAGTTGGATTATTGGAGAAATTGCTCAGGTTGGGGTTGTGAATTTGAAAATGAAATAGCAGTTTCTTTGAATCACTGAAAACATTGGACTAAAAATTCAATATTACTACTCAATTTGGTCTTCCATTCTCCCTAGTCAACAGAAGTACTAACAATGCAGTCATATCTTGTCCAGGATACTCACGGAAAATTTGTTATCCAAACAAGAAAAGCTCAAGAAACTGAATCCATTGTCCACTGGTTTTTATAAACAGACAACAGAATTCAGCACGACACCAGCCAGGCTAGCTTATATAGTAGTAGTAATTAACAGTTTACACAAATTCATGAGCATTAACAAGCCTAAAGGCCCTAGGCACGTGGCGCTATTCCGTAGGCTATCATGAGCCACACAGCTCAATGAAAGAGTTGGCATAAGCGTGCTTCTGCTTAGGATAAACTAAAAAGAAGCCTCATCCAATGTATGATTGATTGATCCCAGCGACACCGGATAAAACGTTTCCACCCACCAGAAGAAGGTCATTGGTCCTTTTCTTTTCTTGAGAAACAAGGCAACTTCCTGCACCCGTTATTCCCTGTCGTGGATTATTGGAACGGGTGCAAGAACCTAATAAACTTAGCTTACCGTGAACAGAGTTGGGATAGAATATTCTTTTCCGCGGCATGCATGACAGCATAATAAACACTGCAAATGGCACATTTAGGTGCCATACATGTTCCTATGTACTTACCATCTAACTGATCATCGTTTCCATGAATCAGCAATCAGTCCCAATCCTTTTCCTCCTACTAATTATTAGCATAACCTCACTAGGCGGTTTGCATGCTTGGTTATGACATACTGTATTGAACAATCATTTTATTAGACTTCGATTAGAGAACTCCTGACCTAGAAACTAGATGGTCCCTTTGTTCATTAATTCCGAGAATTTTAGGAAAAGTCTATCATGTGGCACGATATTATTTTTCTAGATTCCCTCCATATAAAAAACATAAAGAAATCTGAAGATTTTAGAACAAATTAAACAATAGAGAATGAAAAGGTCCGCCATTCTTTCCTTAAACAACCGTCCTGATTGGTGCAACAAGTGACCAGATCAGCTTCTATTGGCCTGCTCTTGATTGGATAATTGGACTTAATTTCTTATATTCGGGATAAATTTAAGTCCTATTTAGATCCCAACAGAATTCGTTGGGTTACAATAATCTAGATTATGGATTCTAATAATAATCTAGAATGTTTGGGTCTTATAAAGTGGCTGAGAGCAGCAACTCAAAGAGACTCTGTACCTTTCTTAATCGTTAGGAATAAAGATTTTCGTGAAAAAAACACCCTTTATTTCGGATTTCTCGTTAGCCAAAGATAGACGGCAAGAATGACTCTCTAGAGTATGCTCAAGATATATAAAAGTTTTTAGAGAGTGCAAAGATATAGAAGATGATTTTTTAAACAACTCTCCAAATGATGACGTAGAGAGTGAGTTTTAGAAAGACACTTGGAGATGCTTTGATTATTGTTGTTAGAGTATAAGACCAACAACACACCCTTTGTATGCTGCTGTTGTTTTCTTTTATTAATGGAGGATAAGGTGGAGATGAAAGTTGATGTTTCTAGCGCCCATAATCTCCAATTAGCTAGTGTTAGGTGGATTACATGATTATTGTAATATGGTGTTTTGGTTATAGTAATTTATTTACCCCCATAATAATCTAGCATGTTTGAATCACCATTAAATTATTTTAGCGTCCACGGATGATGGAGTACCCGCTACTTTCTTCTTTCTAAAAAAAATCTGCCACTTTGCCAGGTCCCCATGATGAACTGGACTTCTGGAAGCCTTGTTGATTGTGGATTTGTGATCCCACGTTATCAACAGGGCTCGAAACTCTGAATTGCAAAACGACCAACCAAAAACAAAATTCTCTGGACAAAAGCCCTTCATATCATAGGGAGCTCGTGAGAAAAGTTCATGACCTCACATGCTGAACAACGTACCACCGAACAGTATAGATCGGGCGCATGCACAGGGACGGGTCTGATTAATTACTTCTGGCATGTGCTCTGTGCCCACTGCTAAAAAAAACGAACGCTGCTGCACTGGGAGTATTAAACTCTGCACGCACGGTTACTGATGACCGAGAAAGGTTGGGGTCAACATGACAAATATTCGCCATTTGGCAGGTGCCGGAAGGTTAATTAAACTATGATGAGGGCGAGGTGCTTTTGAGCGAAATATGCAACACGATAACGATCTGACTAAACCACACCGTCTCCTGATCCTGCTATAAAGTATATATATCTATATTGTCCTTAATTTCCTTTTCGTGTGTGCGTAGAGAACAAAATGCCATAATTGCGAACGACGTACCTACCGTGCGTTTGCTTGTTAGCGTTTGTTTATTTAGGATCTTTATAATTTGGAACCGACGACGTAGCAAAAACACGATGAGTGGTATGCTTGAGATGGTAGTAGGTCCTTTTTGCATGACTGTGATTTCTGCACACAATGGCCCAGCTGCGATCTGAGTCACTTGGGATCATGTGGGCTTGGTAGCCAGCACACTTTATTTGTGGCGTTTTCTTTCCTGTGCTACTGTTTTTTAATTATGTCAGTCTTAGGCCCTATTCGTTTCTCTTATAATCCGTCTTTTTCAGCCGGAACAGTGTTTTTCTCTCACAATAAATCAGCCGGAACAATGTTTTGACTTATTTTTTCAGTGAAGCGAACGAGGCCTTAGTGGAATTCCTAAGAGTTTGTTGAGTATTAAATAAATTACTTCCTCTGTTTCAAATTATAAGACATTTTATCTTTTCTAGATACATTACTTTTACTATGTATTTAGACGTAGTGTAGATTTAAGTACATAGCAAGCAAATATGTACCTAACCCAAAATATCTTATAATTTAGAATAGACGGAGTATTAGCTTAGCAAATATGCTAACGTGACATGGTATTAACAAAGAGAGAGGATCAAAGTTTGATAGAAATAAAAATGAGTTTCATGGGTTGAGATTTAGTTCATACTTTTTCCAACACATTAGAGTCTTAAAAATTGAGGCATGAAACTTTTATTGACACTGGACTTATGGAACTTGATCAGGATAAACACCATTCATTGCCAAATAGTGCACACCATAATTTGTTAGCATCTCGTCTCACACACGATAGACTCATATTTCCTTACCAAACTTTATTATAAGTGTGGCTTCGATTTTGCTCGCTATATTTCTTTGTCTAAGATTTGTCATAACAAACACTGGTAGAGAACCGAGCTTTACTCCCGGTGGGGAACCCCCTCTAGTCCCGGTTCCCCACCCGGGAGCAAGCATCCGGGACTAAAGGGGGGTCCTTTAGTCCCGGGTCAGAAACCGGGACTAAAGGAGGACCTTTAGTCCCGGTGGGTAACACCAACCGGGACTAAAGGTGCCTCCTGACATGCCACGATGGCCGACACCTTTAGTCTCGGTTGGTAATACGAACCGGGACAAAAGGTTTTTTTCTTTTTTCTTTTCTTTTCATTTTTTTGTTTTCTTTTCAAAATAGGTTTTCGAAGTCGTATTGTACGCTGCTAATTATACATTTATATGCGCATATAGTATGTTTCGGTTCAAGCACAATGAACGTATGAAATCACACAATTCAAGCATAGAAATATATATATATATATGCATGCATGCATCATATATATATATATTTACATGCATGCATGCATATGTGTATTTTATATTATATTATTTCATGTGCATATATTACAAAAGATTGCATTATAGTTGTTGTGACATAACAAGTTTCCTCTCATCCTCTAGCTTGGCTTCAATGGCAGTGTTGGGTCGAAGTAGAACTCGCCCTTGGAATCGATGACCTGCTCATTAAAAAATCCGGCTATAGACTCTTAAATTGCTTTGATTTGGTCTTGCTGTATGACCTTTTCCTCCAACCATCGAGTCTACAGGTTTGAATTAAAGGAAAATAAATTAATATATGTACATATATATTAAAAAAGACATAGTAACACAATCAATAATAATAATTAAATGAATATATAGTGTATTTTTAACGTACTTTGAGTCTCTCTGTAGGAGTTCTTTGGGAGAGCACCTTGATAAACTTGCAAACATAGTAACCACAGTAGTTGTTCCCCTGTTCCTGCCTCAGACACCACTTTACAAGAAAAAGATTTGTCATCCAATCTGGTGATCCGGTGAAAGCTATATGTTTAATTAATAAAGATGATGCGATTCAGGGGACTTACTTTCAAAGGGATTACATTCAGTGGCGCTTTGCATTTTTCCATGTGTTGCTTCTCAATAAAGGTTTTTCAAACACTGCCCAATAAAAAATTTGCCATGTCATCAGATATAGTTAATCATCATGTTTGTGTGTATATATAGTTGCTAGAGATCCCGAAATTACCTCTGGATAATATCTATCATATCTTGGTAGTCTTGTTGTGGTTTTCTCATCGAGTCATAGATTATCAAGTGACTTTTTACCAGATCGATGTCCATCAATATCCAGTGATTGCTGCATGTGTTTATAGGATATAATGCATAACACTCATTAATTAACTAGAATCAATATATGAGCCATTAAGGATATGATCGACATGATTAACACTCACTTGAAGTTATAGGAAAAGAGTATATCCTTCTTGTGGCGTTGGTTCACTAAGAAGTTCATGAGGTTACTCTCTGACTCAGACTTCCAATTAGTCTTTGGAGTAATTGGGTCTTTGAATACTATATGGGGATCAACAAAACCAATTTCATTGCAGCCTTCCTTTTTGAGCTCTGTCATTGTAAATCTGCATATATATAGTACTTGTTAGGATAATTTATATGCATATACACACATATGATGAGTTTAATAATAGATCGAAAGAATTATTACTTACAGGCAATAGCAGCTAATGATAACTTTGTCCAGAGAGGTTAGGTGGCATAGTTGATGAAATTCTGCAAAGTCAACATACATAACATCATCGCCACGGAACCAATGTTCGTCTCTAATTCTGACACCAACGCAGAAGTCTCCACTGGTAGACGCCTGCATGTACCACTTGTTTAGCAAGTACATTTGCGTCCCCAGATCAGATAAGGCTCGAGGGTTGTATAGACTCTGGCCTAGTACAAATTTTTTCTTCCAAATATCAACCTCCGCCGCACTCTCAATGTTTCCATCACCAAACATCTGGTAAAGGTCGAGACCAGTCTCATCAAGAAATTCACCAAGGTGATCCAAATCGACATCCGGAGGTATGTTTGCCTGATGCATTAATCCTAAATTCAAACCATATTCATTACCAACAACTAGCAGGGGGATTGATTGGTGCGCTTGTTGTTCGAGTTGGGCAACTCCTTTCCTTGCCCGTTTCTTTTTCTGTGCCGTCTCAATTGACTTGGTGAGAGTGCGGTCATAGTCTGATAACGTTGATTTGGATGGCTTATGAGATTCCTGCTGTTGTTGCTGGTAAGAAGTCACCTTTTTTCTTAGAATATCTGGAGCTACGAAGAAGTACGGTTTCTCCGGGTTTCTCCTTGCTTCTTGATTTATTTTAAGTTTGTCATAGAATCTAGACATGTCTTTTTTATATGCATCAGTTCCTTCTTCCTTCTCTTCAGATATTATTTTGGGAATAACCCTTGGTTTCATGGTGGCTTTCTTTGCAGGCGGGGACTGGTTCTTCGTTTGAGGGGCTGGCCTCTTGCTAGGCTTCTTGGTAGGCGGGGGTGGGGGAGGCGTTGGAGACCTCCTTGGAGGTGTTGGCAGCGGCGTTGGAGACCTCCTTGGAGATGGTGTGGATGCAGCCTCGTCTTCCAACACAATGTCATCGTACAGAGCACTATGATGATCTGGCGATTGAACAATTGGATTTAGGTTGGGGGAGGATCTGCTACAAAAAAAGGAATGACATATTATTATGAGCAGATTGTTAATTATTTAAGCCAATACAAATTAATGATGTAGTGTTTTCATCCGCACGTACCTATGGTGAGGTAGTTCAGGAGGAGGTGGAGCCGACATCCCTGGAATGATGATGTAGCGCTTGCGCCATAGAATGAATGTCTTCTCCGCTTCTCCTAGAGTCTTCTCGCCATCACCTCCAGGAATGTCAAGAGGCAAATCACTAAAACATTTTTCAGCTTTATCTACCGAGATGGTAGCATATCCTTCTTGGATTATATTCCCATGAATCCTTGGTGTCTTGGTTCAGTCGATAGGATTAACAAGACCGATAGCCACCTTGATTGTGGAATTCTCCTTCGGAATGTGTAGCTCACACGTTGTACAAGGTTCAGTGACGTCATCTATAGGGAAGCGCAGTCCTGTGTCCCCTTGATTTGGTATCCCCGTGAAAGCGCAGCTGCTTTTCAACTGAACAGATTGGCTAATGTTGATTCATGGCTCTGATGCCTGCTTGCTTGCACTCACTGCTATTTGCACTTGCCTCCTGATTTCCTCCTGCATTCTCGCTTTAAGGTTTTTTTTCCCGCTCCTGTGCTTCACGCACCGCTTCCTCCAACCTCTGGAGCCGCTGTGCCTCTTCTTTCTTCTTTCTCTGGCGACTTCTGTAGGAAGGTCTATCCTGAGGGAATCCATGCTCCCATGAGATACTTCATTTGCCTCTAGTTCGGCCACCATGTTCAATAGTCCCGATGGCATATGTCAGCTCATCCTTCTCTCTATTGGGCCTGAACGCACCACTAGCAGTAGCTCTCTAAGCATAAAACAATCTTTCTGCTGCTTCTTGCAGTCTTGCGCTATAAACGCACTTCCCTGTCTCCTGGTCTAGTGTTCTCCCATGAGCGAAAAACTAATTCTTTGCATGTTCTCCCCACTCGAGTGATTCTAGTCTGATACCCTTGGCAAGAAGGTCTACTTCCATTTTGTTCCACTTCTTAATGGCAGTCGGGTAGCCACCTGATCCCAAGGTATAGTGGTATGTCTTCTGTTGGGCATTACGTTAGTTCTTTATCACCCGACTCACACCCTCTTCCGAAGTCATGTACTGTACAAACTCATCCCAATAGGGCCTCTGCTTTGAGATCGGGCCTGGGACAGTAAAATCTGGTGCTATGTTCTTCTTGACATACATCGTGTATAGGTGTTTCTTCCAAGTCTGAAACTGGGTGGCCATCTTCTTCATTGCCCAATCCCTAACTCGCTCCTTCAATTCATCACCATCTATTATATCATCATAACCATCTGTTTGGAGCGTGAAATGTACCAAGACATCATTCCAAATTAACACCTTGTCACGATCGGAGACAAAACTGATATGAGGAGCATTGGTCTTCTTCTTCCATTCACGGGTACTAATCGGGAGCCAGTCCCGTACAAGGTAACCACAGTGGTGCACAAATTTCATTTTATTCAGCCCCCCCCTCCGGTTCTCCTGTATCCACATTGAACTCCAAGATGATGAAGCGACCCTCCAATGGCTTTTTGGGACCTCGAACATTTTTACTCTTCGTTGTAGTTGTTGATGTCGATCCAGAGGGTTACAAAACATAAACATTATTTTTAATGTCATGAGCACACATAAGACATATGATAATATATATAGCTAATAATAAAAAATATATACTTGGCCAATATGTTGTTGCTCATTTTGTTTAAGAGCTAAGTACTGACTCCCGTCATCTGCATCCTCTTGCACGTTATTTTTAGCACCATCATCGCTGGCAACTTGAGTGCCAGTGTTGATCAAATTCATCATCAACTCCTCCTCATCCATGTTTCTCGGGTCGGCCATCTAGCTTCAAAAAACAAAACCAATATATAGTACGTCAAATCTTTGCTTACATGCGTAAAATCTACGAACAATATGCATTATTAAATCTTGCCCCTCGGTCACGGACGCAATTCGCCACACTAGGACGAACTACGTCGGTACTAGGGCGAATTAGGGCTATACATAAATGGCCGAGGGCAAATTGCATCGGTGACTAGGGCGAACCACGTCGGTGACATCAACAGCGCGGTTCGCCCTGGTGTGATTGTTTAGCATTAACGATAACGATAATACGAATGTTGATCAACTAGGCCACGAGAAAGGGCGGTGTGACAAGAGTGGCGGTGCTCCACTCCGCTGTATATATGTCTGTACACATGGGTGAACGAGGGTGGCGGTGCTCCGCCGTATACATAGAAACGCATGGACGAACGATGGCAGCGGTGCTCCATGACGTATATATATACATGCATATGAATACAAATGACGTATATATACGTGTCGGCGCGGTGGCCGGTGTGCTGACGACGACGATGTGAGGTGGGCCGGCATGCTGACGACAACGACAACGTGAGGCGGGCCGGGGTGGTGTCGGTGCGTGATGTTGTGATCCTATGTACCATGTGAACCATGTAGTCATTCATCATATGAGAAAATTCTATGTTAATAATGTAAGTATAAGTCATTATAAAATGTAAGTATATGTGTCTTATTGCTAATATAACCATTACTAGCTATTTCCGAAATGATAAGAATTTATTTTCTTCTTCTACAGGCGATCTCTGATGCTATGATATAAAGTTTGAAGATAGTCTTCCCGGAAAAAAATATGTAATGCTCATATTACTTTAGCAACATTAATATATTATATCTGTATATTCAAAGTTCACAAATGAAGTTTCCTTCATTTGTCTGTAGCCATGCATGCAAGTCCAACCAAAACTGCTTACATCATCACATGTGATATTTTTTATAAACTAAAAAACGCTTAGTTTACAAACTGGGTATCAAAATTGAGTTCCTATTTGACCATTATATATCCTACAACGACAATATCATATAGTGATGAATATATGGCGGTTGATGGGCTGGATCATTTTCAGCTTTAGTGACAACGACAATGGTTGCCATCCTGAGGAGTTTGTACGAAAGTTCATTAGCGGATGGTTCGTAGCGTTGTTTCCAAATAATATATAGCGTGTTTATTATACAAGCCATGGATTTACATCGATCTAATTAATTTCTAAAGTAATTTCATTGATGGTCTTTAATTAAACTTGTCATGAGTTCAGGTCCCAGTGATCTTAAAATGTATTTTAGTACCATAAAATGCAGTTTTTGACACTCTAATTAAACTTGCTAATTTATCCATATAATATCCAAATATTCAAAACTTGCGTTAAGATATGTTTTTTATTTAAAATCATTTAGAGTTCCAAATATTCATTTTCAGTTCCTAGATTTTGTGATTCAAAATTTGGAATTTTCAATCGACCTCGAGCGTTGACATGGCTTACACCAAAGTTGTAGTTTTCGACGTGATCTATAACTCGGTAGTGGAGGGCTCGGGCGAATGTACAAAGAGATCGACGAACATATCACCTCAAGCTCGGCAGTGGAGGGCCTCGGGCGCGGTGGGGCAACATGCGCGGTGGAGGGCCTCGGCGCGGAGGACGGCGCGGTGGAGGGCCACGGGCACGGAGGAGGGCGCGGTGGAGGGCCACGGGCGCGCGTGGAGGAGGGGCACGGGCACGTGCGGTGGAGGCCGCACGAGGAAGAAGAGGGCGGCGCCGGTGTCACGGAAGGCGAACGGACGCGGCGCGAGAAAGAAGAGGGCGGCGGTGTTCGACGAGGAAGAAGACGAGCGGATCGATCTGCGCCAGGCGCTGGAGATTATATACCAGAGAGAATTACTCCTGGTGCCAGCCACCAACCGGGAGTAAAAACCCTTTACCTTTACTCCCGGTGCGTGTTATCAACCGGGAGTAAAGGTATACCTTTACTCCCGGTTGGTAACACGCACCGGGAGTAAAGGATTTTTTTTGGTGGGCCACGAAACTGCAGTCCACCTTTACTCCTGGGTGGGCTTCCCATCCAGGAGTAAAGGTGGCCTGCAGTTTCGTTTCCCGCCTGTTTTAAGCAATAGTCTTGTTAAATACAATAGAAATGCAATAGTTTTTGTTAAATACATAGTAAATTAAATAAAAGACATAAAATTATTTTGTTAAAAATATGAATTTTCTTTTTGTTTATTGCACATAGGAAAAATCTATAACCTAATTTTTTTATTTTTTGTTAGAATTATAAAACATAATGTAACTAATATTTATTATTTTGTTAATGCAAAAATGTAGTGTTTAATTAAAATTATTAAAACTATTGGTTTTGGACAGGAAATTTGTTTTCACATCATTTTAACGTTAATATTTTAATTTTTCATCACTCAGTATCCTAATTTACTTTTTTAAGAGAGAAATCCCACCAAATCAAACATTGATTTAATTTAAAATATGACATAATAAACATCTGAATTCACAATTATTACATAATATTTCAAACACACACTATATTAAATCACTATATCATCAAGTGGGCACAGCAGTGAACTTCTTCTTTACGTATGTCCCTTGGTTATGATCGCTTCGTAACCATAGAGTGTCCTCATCATTTATCAAGATGCTAGGGTCTTTGTTCACTTTGAAGGGCGGAATTCGGTCATTCTTTTTATATTCTTCTAACATGTCCGACTTGTCCTTAATTCCCACGATGACTCTTTTCCTTGAAAGAACTATGTGGCGCTTTGGCTCTTTGGTTGAGTCATTATCGTTTTTCCCTTTTTTTGGTTTGGTAGACATATCATTGACATAGAACACCTAATTCACATCCTTGGTAAGGACAAATGGTTCGTCTTTGTACCCAATATTACTAAGGTCTACTGTTGTCATTCCATACTCGTTGTCTACTGTTACCCCGCCTCCGGTCACCTTGACCCATTGGCACTTGAACAATGGGATCTTCAAAGTAGGTGCATATTCTAGTTCCCATATTTCATCTATGCGTCCATAATATGTCTGCTTATTCTCATTTGGGTCTGTGGCATCTATGCGGACATCACTGTTTTGGTTGGTACTCCTTTTATCTTGGGCTACTGTGTAGAATATGTTTCCATTTATCTCGTACCCTTTGTATGTGACGATATGCCATGATGGTTGCATAGCCAATAAATACAGTTGCTCATGGATGCTCTCATCACCTTAACATTTTTTCGCGTAATCCAAGCTTCCATGTGCTTATGCGTAATCCAAGCTTCAGTCTTCCCTGGAAACTCGGATCGTAAGAGATCCTTGTATGTCTCAATATACGAATCTACCAAAGAGGAGTTCTATAGAACTGTGTAGTGCGCTTTATTGAAATAATCATCATCCGTACCAATATATGTTTTCCTCCCTAGTGTCCCATTTTCGCTTAGTCTCCCCTCATGTCTCGATTTAGGAACACCAATCGAGTCAAGGTCGGGAATAAAGTCAACACAGAACTCAATGACCTCTTCTGTTCCATAGCCCTTGGCGATGCTTTCTTCTGGGTGAGCACGGTTGTGAACATATTTCTTCAGGACTTCCATGAATCTCTCTAAGGGGAACATGTTGTGTTGGAACACAGGACCGAGAGTGAAAATCTCTTTGACTAGGTGAACTAGGAGGTGTGTCATAATATCAAAGAAGGAAGGAGGGAACACCAACTCAAAGCTGACGAGACATTGAACCACATCATTCTGTAGTTTAGCTAGATCAGTTGGATCAATTGCCTTCTGAGAAATTGCATTGAGGAATGCACATAGCTTCACGGTGGCTAGACGTACATTTAGAGGTAGAATTCCTCTTAATGCAACTAGAAGTAATTGCGTCATGAGAACGTGATAGTCATGGGACTTTAAGTTATAGAATTTCTTCTCTGGCACATTTATAATACCCTTTATATTTGAGGAGAATCCAGATGGTACCTTGATGTTGTTTAAGCATTCAAACATGATTTCCTTCTCCTCTTTGCTTAGAGTGTAGCTAGCAGGACATAAGTAATGGCGTCCATCATCTGTCTTCTTTGGATGCAGGTTGTCTCTTTCTCTCAAACAACGCAGGTCCTATCGTGCTTCAAATATGTCCTTAGGCTTTTCATACACACCCATAAAGCCTAGCAGGTTCACACAAAGATTCTTCGTCAGGTGCATCACGTCGATCGAGCTACAGACCTCCAGGACTTGCCAATAGGGTAGGTCCCAAAATATGGACTTCTTCTTCCACATGGGTGCGTGACCATTAGCGTCTTTCGGAATAGGTTGGCTTCCATGTCCTTTTCCAAAGATGACTTTCATATCATTGACCATATCGAGTACATCCTCACCAGTTCGGTTGCGAGGCTTGGTCAGGTGGTCTGCCTTCCCTTTAAAATGCTTGCCTTTCTTTCTTACGGGGTGATTTGCAGGAAGAAATCGACGATGGCCAAGGTATACGACCTTTCGACATTTTTTCAAGAATACACCTCTAATATCACCGAAGCAGTGTGTGCATACATTATATCCCTTGTTTGATTGTCCTGAAAGATTACTTAGAGCAGGCCAATCATTGATTGTTACGAACAACAATGCTCGCAGATCAAAGTGTTCCTGTTTGTACTCATCCCACATATGTACACCTTCTTTATTCCACAAAATGAGAAGTTCGTCAATAAGTGGTCTCAGGTACACATCGATGTCATTGCCAGGTTGCTTCGGGCCTTGGATGAGCACAGGCATCATAATGAATTTTCGCTTCATGCATAACCAAGGAGGAATGTTGTAGATACTTAGAGTAACAGGCCAAGTGCTATGACTACTGTTCTGCTCTCCAAAAGGATTGATACCATCTGTACTTAAAGCAAACCTTAAGTTTCTTACGTCATTTGCAAACTCCAGGAATTCTCTGTCGATTGCTCTCCACTGGGACCCATCAGCAGGGTGTCTCAACATATTATCTACCTTATGGTCTTCTTTGTGCCATCGTAACAATTTTGCATGTTCTTTGTTTCTGAACAGACGTTTCAAGCGTGGTATTATAGGAGCATACCATATAACCTTAGGAGGGATTTTCTTACGCGGACGTTCGCCCTCAACATCACCACGGTCATCTCGCCTGATCTTATACCGCGACGCATGGCATACCGGGCATGCATCCAATTTCTTGTACTCTTTGCCACGGTACATGATGCAGTCATTAGGATATGCATGTATCTTCTCTATTTCTAGCCCCATAGGATAGATAACTTGTTTTGCTTCGTAGGTAGTGGCAGGCAATTTATTGTACTTCGGAAGCATCTTCTTTTAGATTTTTAGTAACTCTCCAAATCCCTTGTCAGATACACTATTCTTTGCCTTCCATTGCAGCAATTCTAGTGTGGTTCCTAACTTTTTCTGCTCTGTATCACAAGTTTGGTACAATAATTTCTTGTGATCTTTTAGCATCCACTCGAACTTGATCTTCTCCTTTTCACTTTCACATTCTCTTTGTGCGTCACGAATAACCTGACAAAGATCATCAGCCGGCTCATCTTCTGCGGCTACCTCTTCTTCAGCTTCTCCCATTGTAGTATCATTGAAGCACGCACCATCAGGAATAATATCATTGTCGTCCCATTGTTCTTCTTCACCTTCTTCCATTACAACACCAGTTTCTCCGTGCTTTGTCCAACAAATATAGTTTGGCATGAAACCCGACTTGAACAAGTGTGAATGAAGAGTCCTTGAGCAAGGATATTCCACCGTATTCTTACATATGGCACATGGACAGCACATGAAACTGTCGCGTTTGTTTGCCTCGGCCGCACGTAACAAAGAATGCACGCCGTCAATGAACTCTTGGGAGCGGCGATCAGCATTATACATCCAATGACGGCTCATCTGCATTATATGACATAAATATCATATTAAAACCTAGATCATAATTAATTATTTATACAACATGCGTGCCACCACAAAAGATACAAATTTATGAAAGCATCGCTACAATGTAGACAATCCCAACTACCACTAAAAGAACTAAAGCTAAAATACATTTTAGGAGCACAAGGATTTCGTGACCAATCTCAACTAAAACAGACAGATCCCCCGATTGTGCAACATCTTTGGGCTTCTTCGGCTGGATCACTGCCTCATTAGCCGCCGTATCTGCCTATTGTGCAAGATATTTTTGCACGAGTTCAATATACTCTTCCTCCTAGTAGAAGCCTGAATATCGTCCACTGCCATCCCACTGAAATTAAAACAAAAAATTAGACCTTTAATCACAACCATCATGAAAATAGGTATAAACTAACCATAATCATTAAATACGATAAAATAATTCACATTGCGATTCGGACACTTGTAGAAGATACGATCCTTGTTGGGACCCTCCTTCTTCACTCGGTACTCTATCACAATCTTCGTCTCATCGCGACACTTGCCGCATGGAATGAGAGGAAGGCCCGGCCTAAGTCGCTTTGGAAACCCATGAGAGGCCGAAGACCCGGAAGCAGTTGCCATCTACTCTCTATACTCATTTTTTAATACACTATAAATTTCTCCTTTTATAAACAAATAAAATTAACAAACTATAAAATTATCTAGATCTCTAAATAATGATATTTTTAATGGTCATTGTGTTCTCGTCTTTTACTGCGGCAGGTAAGTAATTCACATGATGTTTCCGCAAATTAACAGAAGAATGGGAGTGTACACACATAACAGACTACTACGACGATATCGGGACATGTGAATAAATAACCATCCGTACTAGTTGACCTTGCTTACGTGATTATCTCGGCGAGCATTTCTCCACCGGACGGCACCGTACTTGGCCACAGAAGAGCTCCAATTCTACGAGGAAGGGAACACGGTCTTCCACGACCGTTGCCGCTCTCCCTCGTAGAATCAAAGCTCCTCCTTGACGTCCGTTACCGCTCGGCAGAGAACATGCTCGCCGAAATAAACACGGTCCGCTAGTTCAACTAGTACGGATTTTCTATAATTTTTTAACTATTTTCTAAGTTTTTATTTATATATACTACGTTTAGGTACGGTGATTGACAGACTACTGCGATGATATCGGGACATGTGAATAAATAACCATCCGTACTAGTTGACCTTGCTTACGTGATCATCTCAGCGAGCATTTTTCCACCGGACGGCACCGTACTTGGTCAAGGAAGAGCTCCGATTCTACAAGGAAGGGAACACGGTCTTCCACGACTGTTGTCGCTCTCCCTCGTAGAATCAAAGCTCCTCCTTGACGTCCGTTACCGCTCGGCAGAGAACATGCTCGCCGAGCTGAACACGGTCCGCAAGTTCAACTAGTACGGATTTGCTATAATTTTCTAACTATTTTCTAAGTTTATATTTATATATACTTTAACCTTCTTTCATATAAATATGCAAGTTTGAAGTGATTTTGAGCTCAAATTGCTTATAAATGAAAAAAACCACAATAAAGAACCATAAATATATATAGTGAACAAAATGGCATAAGAAAATGGTGAAAAATGAGAGTATGAGATTGGTAACCTTTACAACTGAAGAATCGACGGAGAAATCAAAGAAATCGATGGAGGAATCGAAGAATGGATGGAGGAACAATAGAGGGAGGGAGGGAGGAAGCAAGAACACTACTGCAGTGAGCTTCAAAATGTGCTGAGCTCGGGCTCGGAGAGAAAGGAGAAGACGGCCGATTTATAAAGGGAGAACATTTAGTCCCGGTTGATGGATCCAACCGAAACTAAAGGTAACTTTCCAACCCCGGGCGTAGCCACGGCCCGGGAGTAGACCTTTACTCCCAGTTGGAGCCACCAACCGGGAGTAAAAGTATACCTTTAGTCCCGGTTGGTGGCTCCAACCGGGACTAAAGGTCCCTGCCACCTCTGTCTGGCGCAGTAGCCGTTGGGCAGGGACCTTTAGTCCCGGTTGGAGCCACCAACCGGGACTAAAGGTATCTCTAGTCCTGGGCGCAAAAAATTCCAGGACTAGAGCCCATTTTGACCGAGGATCAAAGGTCTGTTCTCTACTAGTGAAAATTAGGCACAAATTTAACAGGCGAGAGTATAGTCAATTGAACGAGAATATATAACACCGTACGTAAAGCTTTGCTTCAAATTAACGAATACCCGTAGGCCCAGTTAACTTTTTTATATCTTCTGAGACCGTGTTGACGTGTTGTCCTTTGCCTTTGCTCCCACACATGACACATCCAAGTTTCTGACCAGATGAACATCATGCATGCATATTGTTATGGAGATCGACAAGAAGCAAGCGCAAGTGAAAAGCTATATCTTCCAATTATGACAGTGGATCGAGAGTGGACCATTTCGAAACCTCAACCAATCGTAACTGCACAAGCCAACCTACAGGTGTGAATCCAAGTGTGCAACTTCCTCATAACGCAACACCTATTTTCAATTATTCATGCATCCTCACCATGACAAGCTGGCTATTTACACATTTTAGGGAACACCTAACGTTCTTCGGCACCACGAAATTAAAAGCTGTAGGGTCTTTAGGGTGCCCCGGTAAATAGCTGTATCGTTTTTGCAGGTGTCGGCTAATTCAACCATGATAACTCCCTACCGAATTCGGCACGTGTGTCATCCAACTGATGAACTGATTACACATTGTTTATAGAAAGGTGTATATGCATTTTTTACCTACATGATAAGAGATGAAAAAGGGGAAAGCCATAAAACACTTGATCTGAGTGTTTCTTAATCCTTCAATGCTCTTTTTTTGGGTGCCTTATATTTAAGTGTCTAGATTGAGGCTCTACTCGCACAAAAGAGAGAGAGAGAGAGAGAGAGAGAGAGAGAGAGAGGAGAGAGAGAGAGAGAGAGAGAGATTCAGGCTCAGTGACACGGTAGCCGTGTTTGAGACTTTGGATCATTCGACACATGATTTTTTTGTTAACACCTATATCGCTATAAGTGAGATTGTGCTTCCTCCATTCCATAGTGTTAAACTTTTAATATAATCATTTTTTTAAGTTAACAGGGTGCGTTTCCCCACCTGAAAAACTCTAGATCAAACTGCGCCAATGTCTAAGACTAGAAACATCACTTGGATCTCAGGCGTTTTCATCAGATTATAAGATCATCACAGACTTTAGTTGCTGCTTGCTGTATGATGGCATGGTGGGGCCCACTCGTGAAGATTTCGCCATTCCTATCATCTCAGATTCTCCAAAGGATGGTGGGCAAGACAAACGGTCATAGTGTTAATATAGTCATTGTTAACACTTTTCAATAAACTTTGTCAAAGGAAAAAAAAATAAAATGATCTAAAATTTATTAATCTAAAATAGTGGGATTAGCGAACGACACTGCTAGCTCCTGGACGTCCGGACGGACGCCCATGTCCGGACACCCACGCTTGCCCTCCGTGTACCACTCGACCCCACAACGCGTATGCGACCCACCTGACCCCACGCGGCGTCTGCGCCCCACCCGACCCCTCGCGCCCCCTCCAGCAGATGCAGCAGGCGGGTCACATTGCAACATGTGCAACATCCGATTTACTTTTGAAACATCCAAATACAACACTTGCAACATACATCTGAAGACAGATAAAACGCTTGAAACATGCGTCTGAAACACTTGCAAAAACACTTGAAACCCAGGCCTTGTTCACTTTGCAAATTTTTTGAACCTGATGAATAGTACCACTTTCGTCTTATTTGGTAAATATTGTCCAATCGTGGACCAACTAGGCTCAAAAGATTCATCTCGTGATTTCCAACTAAACTGTGTAATTAGTTATTTTTTACCTATATTTAATACTCCATGCAAGCGGCTAAAAATTGATGTGATGGAGAGAGAGTGAAAAAACTTGGAATTTGGATGGCATCTAAACAAGGCACCATTGCAAATATACACAACATCCAAATAAAACACTTGCAACATATGTATGAAACATATGCAACATCTAGATAAACACACTTGCAACATACGTCTGAAAAACAGATGAAATATTGAAAACAGACGTTTGCAGCATATGTGTACAACCACTGCAAACATATTCAACACCTAGATCTAATTTTGTAACATCCATACAAAACACTTGCAGCATACCTCTGAAGCATTTGAGACAACACATATGCTTGCAACATGCGACGTATCCCCGTGCGGCCTCCTTCGCCGTCTGCAGCGGGGCCTCATAGCCGTAGTAGGAGGCGAGACCGGAGGGCTTCCGCGCCAGGGTCCGACGCTTCTCCTTGCGCCAGCGGCGCCTGTTGGCGTCATCAGGTGCGAGCACGCTCGGTGACCACCGTGGCCAGCTGACAACCGAGGAAGCGGTCCCCATGCGCGGGCATGTCGATGCCCCTGCCATTAGGCGGGGCGGGCGACGGAGCAGGAGCAGCGACAAGAGAGATTCGCTCGGTGTGGAGACTTGAGCAGTGGAGGTGGCGGGCAGTAGATTTTTTGGGGAAGAAGAGGAAGAGAACGCCATGGACGATGGTGACCATCGATGACGGAGCAGAGTAGAGCACCCGAGCAGGGGAGGTCTGTCGTCTCATTTCCTTATCCGGCCGGCGCAACGGAATGGATGCGGGCATCGTAATAAAAACGGACGCTCTATATTGGGCTGGTGCGCAGGCCCAGAAAGAGACGTTCGGACCAAGAGACGTCCTGCACACAGCATTACCGATTAGCGAATGTAAACCACACACGTCTCAAAGTTGTAAAGACCAAAAAAGAAATTCAAGCTTTAACAATCCGTAACCACGGACGCTTCGGTTGAATGGTTCCAATGAAAAAAAAATCAAGGTCGCGTTCGACTCGCTGAAACTTGACTGGAACTGGTTGAAAAACACTATTCTGGCTGAAATGTTATGAGAAAAAATATTATTCCGGCTAAAAAAATAAGCCGAATAAACCGGATTTAAGGTAAGCCGAACGAGCCCCAACAAACGGGACAACTGAAACCAGCACGGGATTGAGCAAATAATAAGTGATTATCAAACTAGAGGAAAGCATCTTTATTTGTCAGCTCCTCCGCCGCTCTCCACATCAAACACGAAACCGCCCTTTGAACCAGAACAAGACCGACCATTTTGGACGCCACGGCCGGGGCTGATTACCGCTTACATGATCGCAACTACAAAAACAGTCGCCTTTTTTTTTCCTTTCTGAAAAGTAATCGCCCAAATTTGAATGGCCCGCAGGCCGCAGCCGCAAGCAACCCCACCGGCCAGACGGCCACCTCCCGAGCCGCAGTCTCCCAAATCCCAACCGAAGGAAAAAGAAAACTGGGCGAGGAAAACAAGGGAGCGACGACCTGTGCTGTGCCTTCCCGTCGCTCCTCCGATGGACATCCAGCGGCTGCGATTCAAAACAGGCGCGAGACGTTGGACCCCTTCCCAGTCAGAGACGGAGGTCCGTTTTTGTTTCCTGACTATTCCGCCACGTAGCAGTAGTACCGAAGCAGGCCTGAAATCCTGGAGATCCAAGTGCTATTGGCGTGGGTTTCTGAGCATGAGAATTTACACTCTTGCCCTCCATGTCAGTGGCTGCTGCTCAAAAAGCACGGGCTGGCGCGTCATTTCGCCGCAGCCGTTAACCGTCTCACGTGCTTTAGTGCTTGTCGTCGTGTTTACTTGCCGATAAGCATCGACTGAAAGTACGGTCGAAAAAAAATACAACTTATAAATTAAAGAATAGGACGTGTGTTGGTGGGCCCACGTGTCATTGGAACAACAGTGCGTGCGTAAAGTTTTTTTTTAAACTGCGTGCGTAAAGTTGCGTCGGGGACTGTAAATTCCTCTGCCTGATGGTGTGCGTATAATGACGAATGAGCCCTTTATCTGCTCTGGTAATTGCGACGGTGAGCAGTACTACCTGATAGGGTGTGGTTAAGCAACCGTCGTAGTACTTGGTACCTCTTTTTCTAGTCAGGACCAACCTACGACCCATGGCATGTGAGTGCTAAACATAAGTCCTAAGTAACATTTGTTGTTTATTAGAGGAGTTGAGCTTGCTACTCTTTACTATACCTAATGCTGCCAACAGTACTCATCTCAAAATTGCATACGTAGGTTATTAAGTGAGCAATCTTGATTTCAAATAACCGGTGTCTTGGCACTGTTCCATCGACGAGAATTATAAGTCCCACATGGAAATGAGAATGTATTATACTGAGATGCGAGGGGTTATATTCTGTGAGAGAACTTTTTCCGTAGTGAATCTGCTAACACGAACTTTACGTTGTACTCGGTGCATTCTGCAAAGAAATAACATCTCGCAAATTCTGCAGACTCCCAGGGCTATCCTGCATTTTTCCAGTGCAGTTACGGCACACGGGCGGGCCGGCGGGCGGGCGCGCGCACGCGCACGCGCCCTCTGGGCATAACCGTTACCGTTAGCGCCGTTAACGCTGAGCCCGGGAGCCGTTAGCCACCAGTTCCTGTTCCTGACTCGTGCTGCTCCCACTCGCTTTTTTCTGGATCTGACGAAGCGGCCGAATTACGTGCGCCATGTGGCCGATTCAAAACCTTCCCGATGCGATGCCAAGCGAAGCAGTCTCCACCACTCCACCCACCCGGCCCGCCTCCCTCCCCACCGCTGCACCTGCACCCCATTTAAATTTAAACATTTTTTAAAAACCACCCCCACGAAATTCGCAGGCCACCTTAATTCCCATTATTATTATTTTTTATTCTCCATATCCAGCCCGCTGCTGGGTGCTTCCTTCCTTCCTTTCTCTCCTCCAGCGACAGAGACAGGGAGGGAGTCAGGCAGAGGAGGCGTAGCAGCTGCGGAGGCGGGGCGATTCGCGTCCGGGAGGGGGAGTCGGGCTCGCCGCGCTTCTCTCGCCATTCCTGCGGTTGCGCTGTCGGGTTGGCGGCCAGCGAGATCGGCTGTTATTTTTTTTCCCCGGCGGTTTTTGGGAGGTGTTTTGCTGGGTGTGAGCGTGGATTGGCGACGGGAGGAAGGGGTTTGGGGGTCGATTTGAGGCCGTCGGGGCGTAGATCCCGCGGGGAGCCGCGGTTTCGTCGCGGCCCGTGAGTTGGATTCCGGGCGCTGCGCTGTGCCGCCCGGCCGGCCGGCGAGACGATGGCGTCGGTGTCGGTGCGGTCGGTGCGGAAGTCCACGGCCCTGCGGGCGCGCGGCGGGCCCAGCAAGCTGCAGCCGGCGCGGGTCGATGCCGCTCGACTACAGGTACTCGGCCGGGGCCGCCTCGCCGCCGAACGGCGGCGCCGGTGGCGGGCCGGCTGCGAACGGCGTCGGGCGCCGGGCGGCTGCCGCGGCGGAGGCGGAGAAGGAGGAGAAAGAAGGGGAGGTGGTGCGGCTGGAGCGGGACGACGCGGACTCGCCGTACAGCTCCAAGGCGGTGACAGCTGAGGAGGAGGAGGTGGGGGAGAGAGGTGGAGGAGGAGACGAGGTGGATTCGGCAGCCGGGGCGACGCCAAGGCGATTGTCGCCGAGAGCAGCGGCGAGCCCCACGGAAGGTGACGCCAGGTGGAGTGACATCAGCTCGTACGGCGCTAAGAAGGTGGGCTGGTTGCCTCTCATTTCTGATGCTTTTGAAATGTGAGTGTTGGGGTTGGGAATTCAGAACATTGGGAAATTGTTTTGGTGAAACAATGGCAGATGCGATGCTGATCTGGTACTTTGATAGAGGGGGAGGGTGAGTTCTCCAGTAATATGTGAAACCAAACGCTACTATAAGCTATGCTAATCACCATTTGTTGTTTTGGCACGTTCAAAGGTGTGAATTTGTGCCCTTTAGGTTGTTTTTTCATGGCAAGTGATAATGCAGTTACCTGAGTGTTTATGTAATTTGTTTTTTTTTTTGTTTTCTGAGAACAGAATTGACTTCTACTATAGTTCTATCCTTCTAGGTTATTATTGCAATGCGATCTGTATACACCTTTCCCCAAGCAATCTCAAACCTGATGTGGGCAAGGATATTTACCATTTTACTGCAAAACACCTTTTCCCTTCCATCCTGAAAGATTTAGACAAACTTTAGTGTTTCCTACTAGATTTTACTCTTCATTTCAATAACTGTAGCATGTCGAAACCTACAGAAGCATCTGATTAGTTATTCAGATTTTATTTTTTGGAACACAGTTAACCAGATTTCCATCTCAGGTCATGCCTATTGATATTCTACATGACACATCGCACCTAGTTACTATGCTTTCATGACAACTGACTTTTTTTTTGGAAGTGTGCAATGCTACACATATAGTACCTAGTTGCCAGACCTCTGTCTTTTCAAGGAACTTGCATTTGGACACCTCTCCTCACTTGGATTACAGAGTGAATTCATATTCTACCCTATATGTGTTGCAGAAACATAGAGTTTTCTGTCAGCTTCCGAATGGTGATTGGGCATTATGCACAGTACTTACAACCTCTGGCGATGAGTCCGTTCTAAAGGTTTCTGAAGGAAAAGTAAGTTGCAGATTTCTTTCTAAGAGAGTCCGTTCTATAATCACTGGAAGGCTGGAAGCATCATCATTTGACCCCCCCGCTTTTTCCCCTTTTAAGGTACTGAGATTGAAAACAGACAGTCTTCAACCTGCAAATCCTGAAATTCTTGATGGAGTGGATGATCTTATGCAGCTAAGTTATCTAAGTGAACCATCAGTACTATACAATCTTCAGTTCAGATACTCCCAGGACATGATTTATGTAAGCACTGATGTGATTTTTTTTTTCTTTTTATTGAGTTCAACTAATGGCTTTATTATTGATATTTATTGTACTGTAGACTAAAGCAGGTCCAGTTTTGGTGGCTGTCAATCCTTTCAAGAAAGTTTCACTGTATGGTAATGAGTACATTGATGCATATAGAAATAAATCAATGGACAGTCCACATGTTTATGCAATAGCAGATGCAGCACTTCGTGAAATGAAAAGAGGTCAGTCCACAAATGTTGATGCAACAATCTTGGTTGTCCAGCTAAATTTGTGCCTAACTAAGTGTTCTATTCCTTTTCAGATGAAGTCAACCAATCTATAATTATAAGGTGGGTATTATTTTTTAATGAGATATTCTTAGTGTAATATAGCCCTGTACTTTGATGATAAATGATAGTAAATAGAGTCAAGCCTCAGAATGTTTTCTTTTTCAAGAATGGCACTGTTTCATTTATACTAGTTTTCCCATCAGCTGAGCTGAAGAAATAGTAACCTGTCCATCCAAGTGTGTTTTACCTGTGTTGTTCATTAATTAAGTTCAGATCCTAAGGATCCTGTTGAGAGGATTAAAAGATGCGTTGTTTTTTGGTTTACTAGAATCATGATGTGACTGGTCTTCAAACAGATGGAATGGGCATTGGCTCATGCAACCTTTCCATTATGTGGTTCACTTGACGCAAGATTTTTTTTTTGGTAGATTACTTGTCTTGAATACTGAATATATACCTTTCATGTGGTAGAAATATTTACTTGAGGGCACAAGTTAAAGTTTGTTTTCTATGTTAGCTTGTTGAGTTCATTTGAGATATTGATTGCATTAATATTCTAGTAATGGTGCAGCACCCTTATTGATTATGTGAAGAGGTGATGCCATTTTTATTCTTTTGATACAGTGGTGAGAGTGGAGCAGGAAAAACAGAAACCGCAAAAATTGCTATGCAATATCTAGCTTCTCTTGGAGGCGGAGTGGTATTGAATATGAAATTCTTCAGACCAATCCAATACTCGAGGCTTTGGCAATGCGAAGACATTGAGAAAATGATAACTCAAGTCGTTTTGTAAGTTTTAGTTTTATTTTTTCTTGTGTGTTCACTATGCTACACCTTCGAATGAAGACCAATTCTTATTCTCAATTGCAGGGAAAGCTTATCGAAATTCATTTCAGTACCACTGGAAGAATATGTGGTGCCATGATTCAAACATGTATGCAGATCTATCAAGTCCCTTATGTATCATTAATATTTGCTGGTTTCATATTAAATTTCTAACTATGGTTGCTTAATTTTTCTGATTATCTTGTTGCATGAACAGTTTTGCTTGAGAAGGTTAACTTCTAATCTTATGTTTGTCCTTAGAAAAATAGACTACTATATCATTTCAGAGCTATTAGTCTAATATGCCTTCTTCACCATGGCAGTCCAGAGTTGTACAATGTGCAGTTGGTGAGCGATTCTACCATATATTTTATCAGCTGTGTGCTGGTGCACCTGCGTCTCTAAGAGGTAAATAATCTATTGATTATGGTGACATCTGATTATATCCTTCAAGCAATTCTTGACTTGTTCTATTTTAGAAATTGCTATTATTTGTTTTTTTCACTTTCCAGCAGAGATTATTCCTTCATAATTCTTAATGGAAAATCCATGTTCCTCGCTTTTACTCTGCATAAACCATGATTGGATCATATAAATTTCGTTATTATGTTTTTTATACAGAGAAGTTGAATTTGAAAAAGGTGGATGAGTACAAATATCTTAAACAGAGCTGTTGCTATTCAATTGCGGGTGTGGATGATGCCCAAATGTTTCGAACTGTGACGGTACACTGTTTTTATACCTCATTCTACAAAACAAGCTCTTTCGTGTGTTTTTTCTGTCCTTTGCTCCTGTCATGTTTGCTGATTTCTTCTATTTTAGGAAGCTATGAACATCGTTCATATCAGCAAAGAGGACCAAGAGAATGTTTTTGCAATGGTCTCTGCTGTTCTATGGCTGGGGGATGTCTCGTTTACAGTAATTGACAATGAAAATCATGTTGAAATCATTGTAGATGAAGGTAAAATTTTGTTTGATCTTCACTCAATAACTTAGTGTTCTTTTAATGGTCTGAATGTTTCTTCATCCCCTCATTGTACTAATTTTGTTGTCTGTCATTTCCTAATTTTCATTTCAGCAAATTTACTTTAGTTTCTATCTGTTGCACATCATTTTGAATAACACCTTTCATTGGATTCTGTTCTACCTTGTTTTATTTGTGGTTTCGGAATCCTGAAGTTTGAAATTGCTCCTTTACAAAAATTCTAATAAGATGCTTTACCATTTGAAATAATGTTTTTTACTAGTGTGGTGCAAGCGGTAGAGTCTTACCGCCTGTGACCGGAAGGTCCCGGGTTCGAGTCGCGGTCTCCTCGCATTGCACAGGCGAGGGTAAGGCTTGCCACTGACACCCTTCCCCAGACCCCGCACAGAGCGGGAGCTCTCTGCACTGGGTACTAGTGTGGAATTTTCGATGATTTCTGATGCCCTGCTTTCCATTGGAACTTCAATATTTTGGGAAACATCTAGTGTACGAAACTAAACTTTGCACTGTAGTCTTGAGCTATGAGGTCCCATATTAAAAGCTATCCTGATTTTTTTGCTACGGTCAAGACTGAGCAATAGCTCAGTTTGTAGATGCTCCATTTCAGAGGCTGCCCACCCAAGGTTGAAGCTTGGTGTTTCTAGGTTGTGTGAATACCTTCCTAAAGAGTTTTTACCCACCACGTCATACTAGTTCCTTATCAATAAACCTTCTGAGATTATTTACTACAGGAAAAAAATTACGATAACCACAAATTTGGTGTTGCGACTGTAGTCCATATGTTTGGACAGGTTGAGTTTCAACACAGAACTGTTGATACATGATTAGAGTTTATTTTGTCAGGATGAGATTTGCTGCGACAGAGTGCATGTGCATAAAACTTGTTTCAAGGAGTCTGCCTAAGGATGTTTTGGAAAACTGAACACAAATTAGCAATTGGTATCACAACAAGGCACTGCTATGGATTTTTTTTTAAATGTCCTTCTATTCTATTGCAGCTTCAAAAACGGTTGCAGAACTTCTTGGCTGCAGTATTGAAGATCTCAATCTAGCTTTGTCAAAGCGTCACATGAAAGTCAATAATGAAAACATTGTCCAGAAACTTACCCTTGTTCAGGTTTGTTGTTTATCAACTTATGGTAAACTATCAACCGTAGTTATAGGAAGTACTATAATTTGTATATCTGATGCATCTACCCTTTTTTAATATTTCAGGCAACTGACACAAGAGATGCTCTGGCCAAATCAGTCTATGCCAGTTTGTTTGAGTGGCTTGTAGAACAAATTAATAAGTCTCTCTCAGTTGGCAAGCGTCGAACTGGGAGATCTATCAGTATTCTTGATATCTATGGCTTTGAGTCATTTGATGTAATGTGCCTTTCTTTTTTACCTAAAGTCGTCATATGTTAAACTGCATATAGTTTACTCGTGACATTATTACATTTGCAGAAGAACAGTTTTGAACAGTTCTGCATTAATTATGCTAATGAAAGGTTGCAACAACATTTCAATCGTCATTTGTTTAAGCTTGAGCAAGAGGTAAGTTATTTTTTACGTTTCAAACGTGCAGAATCTGTTTTCTCAAGTTGCAATTCTTTTAATCAATTGGTTAACATTAAAAGGTGTGATTTTTAGAATGATGGTTCATTTCTTATGTCATGAACTTTTTTTGTTCTTAAAGCAGCTTTGTTTCTTTGTTACGTCCATCCCATGCTTAATCATGTAATTTTGAACAGTAGTATTATCACAAGCTTATTATTGTGCTTCTTTTGGGTGTTCTAGGCAGTAATATGGAATGTGCTTCTAGAATCTGCTAGTGTTATCTAAGTGGAAAATGTTGTACATGAAATGCTACTTATTCATGCTATTTTTTAATACTGTCAAACACTCAGAATCAATTTGTTTCTATGAACAGGAATATGTGGAGGATGGCATCGACTGGGCAAAGGTTGACTTTGAGGATAATCAAGACTGTTTGAGTCTCTTTGAGAAAGTATGAGCCACTATCTGTTCACTGATGTCACTTGCTAACGATAATATGGGTCCACAAATTCTGGAGATTCATTATTTAGCATTTAGCAATCCTTTTTCCCTCAACCATGGTGGAAGCTGGAAGCTGTTCCTGGGTTTTGAATTTCTTTTAGGTAGGAGAGTAATGAATCCCAACTGTCCAGAGGTTCAAACCTGGGTGGGCGACTGGGTGTTCCCTCAACTAGGGACTCTACCAACTGAGCTGCGCTTGTTCTCATGTAACAATTCTTGTTCTGGGAGGAAAACAAATCTGCAATACTGCTTTAAGATAAAAAAAAAACTTTTCCTATTTTATTTCACAATAAGCAAAGATAAGTGCTACTGCCTGCTAGGATGCCTAGTCCATGAGTGATGAGGAAAAAAAGAAAAAAATTGTTGACCTTGTATGCTTTCTTTTGGCTGAAAAGTATGGTATATTAGAAGATACAAAGTAGAGATTTGTTTGTTTAAAATAATACTTGTCAAAGTGAAATTTTCTAGGAAGAATGTGTCCAAATGGCTGGGTGGGTTTGTGCGAGGTCTCTTGACCTCTCGTACTATTTTCCTTCTGAATGAAATGACATGTGGCTCTGCTACTTTGTTGGAGAAAAAAACAATGTGTCAAATGGCTGAAAGCTAAGTCTATGAATTTCGGAATACTCCACTCTGCAGTCTGCAGATATTATTGTTAGATATAAGTTAGTTCTATGGAGCTTTGCCAAAACTTTGGTGGATTTACGGACCTGGACAATATTGCAAAGTAAAAGGAGTTACTGGCTTCTCAAACCATGATGGTAAAGCAAGGTTATGGCTTAGAGCCAACATACATAGACCTGATAAATGTTACAAGTAAAATGACTGATATATCAAACCAAGATGATAAGGCAAGAATATGGCTTAGAGCCATATTCTTATTAAATCAATAAGACTTAGACAATTCATACTTTTTTTTCTTATTATGTTTCATAATTTCATATATAGGATCTGAAAACTTTGTAAAGTATCCTAATTTCTATTGCTTTGTATATCTTGCAAACTTGACCTGCAGCCATGTAGTAATATATATATTCTTGCTGTCTAACATTCTTACTTAATACAGAAACCACTGGGGTTATTGTCTCTGCTGGATGAGGAATCTACTTTCCCCAATGCCACAGATCTTACTTTTGCAAACAAGCTTAAGCAACATCTTGACTCGAATTCTTGCTTCAGAGGAGAAAGAGGCAAGGCATTTGCTGTCCGTCACTATGCAGGAGAGGTTGGATGTCGCTATACACACTGTTACTTTTCACAGTGAACAGTACTTTGCTTTCTTTCATCTTTGTTTTACCATTTATCATCATTGGTTCTTATTCTTGATAATCAGGTGGCTTATGATACTTCGGGTTTTCTGGAGAAGAATAGAGATTTATTGCACATGGACTCGATTCAGCTCCTTGCCAAATGCAAAACTTCTCTGCCAAAAATGTTTGCATCTAAGATGCTAGTTCAATCAGATAATTCTATGTCTGTTCCGTATAGATCTAGTGCTGCTGATTCTCAAAAACTAAGTGTTGCCATGAAGTTCAAGGTGTAGATTTTGCACACCCAGAAAGAGCCACTCTGCTAGATCTTGATTGAATCAGAACAGTTTAATTGACAATATGTGCAATTTTTGCAGGGTCAACTGTTCCAACTTATGCAAAGACTGGAAAATACAACACCACACTTTATTCGCTGCATTAAACCAAATAATTTACAACTTCCTGCAATTTATGAACAAGGACTTGTGCTTCAACAACTTAAATGCTGTGGGGTTCTTGAGGTTGTTCGGATTTCAAGATCTGGATATCCAACAAGAATGACTCACCAGAAGTTTGCTCGGCGGTAAGTTGATACTCTGAACAACTGCAATAAATTTCTGCCAACTTTTTTTAATAGAAAAGTTAATACTTAATTTAATCAGGTATGGCTTTCTTCTTCTTGAGGATGTTGCATCCCAAGATCCACTTAGTGTTTCAGTTGCAATTCTTCATCAGTTCAACATTTTACCTGAGATGTATCAAGTTGGCTACACAAAGTTGTTCTTCCGAACTGGCCAGGTTAGTTGTTCTATTTATTCAATTTGCTGGTAATGACCACATTAGAAACTAAAGCTATTGCTTTCATTACATGTTTATAGACCATTCATTGTCCTGGATTTTTTATCTTTATATGTATGCACTACCTTTTTATTTGTTAAGCATTTGGTGAAAATAATCTTGTGTTACTGTGTCCTTTGATATTGGGCTGAAGATTGGCAAACTTGAAGATACTCGGAATCGTACTCTGCACGGTATTTTAAGGGTTCAAAGCTGTTTCAGGGGGCATCAAGCCCGTCATCATGCAAGAGAACGAATAAGAGGAGTTTTGGCTCTTCAATCATGTAAATTCTCCTTGATCACTATCTTGACATATTTTACTTTTTATTCTTGTTGAATTTTTCTTCTTTAAGTTTACCGTATGGAATGGACCTCACCCTTCTTAACTTGCAGTCATTCGTGGTGAGAATGCACGACAAATTTATTCCTCTTTGTCGAGGAAACATAGAGCAGCAGTTATTTTGCAGAGAAATGTGAGATGTTGGATCGCAAGAAGGTATTTCATAAATGTCCGGAAGGCCTCAGTGATAATACAGTCTGGTACGAAGATTCTTGATCCTCCTTTTATAGAAGTTCATTGGAGGGAAGCGATTATCTGACACTGTTTCCATGTCTTCCTATGTTGGAAAATATATAGGTATTCGTGGCAGTCTTGTTCGAAGATGTAATGGCAATATTGATCTAATAAACGTGCTAAGAGAGTTTGAATCAAAACAGGTACAATAAGTGTGTGTGTGCCTTATATTGTACCGCTGACAGTTATATGCATGACATCCTCCTTGGAATGTGTTGCTTCGTTCTTAAATAATTCAAACTGGCCTGAGTTTTACATTATTAATATTCTTTCAGGAGTCAGAGGGTGACCAAATTTTGATCAAGGCATCAGTCCTGGCTGAGTTACAGAGGCGGATACTAAAAGCTGAGGCCACAGTTCGTGAAAAGGATGAAGAGAATGAGATGCTTCATCAGCGGCTTCAGCAATATGAAAACCGCTGGTTAGAGTACGAGCAGAAAATGAAAGCTATGGAGGAAATGTGGCAGAAGCAAATGCGTTCATTGCAATCGAGCCTTTCCGTAGCAAAGAAGAGTCTTGTTCTGGATGAGACGCCTAGGATGTCAGACTCATCAGTGGATCAGAGCTGGGAAAGTAACGGGAATCATGTCAGCAGTGGGTCTCAGCTGGTGCCACGCACTGGTGGGCGCGAAATGAACGCTGGCCTGAGCGTCATTGGCCGCCTAACGGAAGAATTCGAACAACGGAGCCAGGTTTTTGCTGATGACTCCAAGTTCCTGGTTGAGGTCAAGTCTGGGCAGGCAGATGCCAGCCTAAACCCAGACATGGAGCTTCGGAGGTTGAAGCAGAATTTTGACTCGTGGAAGAAAGATTTCAGTGGCCGCATAAGGGAGACAAAGGTGATCCTGAACAAGCTCGGGAACGGCAACGAGTCATCGCCCAACTCTGTGAAGCGGAAATGGTGGGGCAGGCTTAACACCTCCAAGTTTTCGTGAGTTTATTATCTATTGATTGGCAATTTGTAGATGTACCGGTATTTTACACGCCGGTGTGGTTCTAGCTTCCTAGAGTATCTATTCTATGGGTGTTGTGAAAGTCCAGTGTGTTGGACTGGATTTGTGTTCCGTGGAGGGCGAGTTGTATAATTCTTCCACAAGGGCTTCCTTTGAGGGGTCAAGGACCACTGAATCGTGATGTAATTACTTGCTGAAGTAGTTGTCGAAGGGGGGAAGATTGTGAGATTGCTCACTATTCCACTATCCTCGTGCTTTACTTTCTGCCTGTTGTAGATTAATAGATTTAAATGTGGCATGCTGTAACATATGTAATCTATCATCTGATGCCTGTGTAAATTAGATACTCGTTGCATTTCGAAATGTAAGGTCTCGGTAACCCCTTTTTTTTTATCTTATTGTTCATAGCAAGATCATAATAAAGTATCATAAATTTGACATTCTTAGCCGTTGGTACACAATAGTGTTAGCGTTCATTTTGCAATATTACGTGACACATGATACTACAACAGCTGATGCCGCTGGTGACCTAGAAGGCTGCTCCAATGACGTTGCCCCTCCTTCGCCGAGGCCCAAGTGACAAGTGCGGCCCAACTTCTAGGTGTTTGGGCCCATGTGGCAAGCGTAGCTGAGTATATCTAGCAGAGAGCCGTGACCGAAAGGGGAGGAACCAGTGAACCGTATATTCATTCTTGTAATACAAAGCACTTATCGTACTGTACTTCTTCTTTTTCCTTGCCAAGCATTCGATTCCTAGCTGTATCTTACAATTGGTATCAGACTAGGCCGATCTGGAACTGCGCCGCCACAGTCGCACGAGCACTTCACCAGGCTCCGCCGCGCCCAGGGTGCCATGGATCCCAACCAGAAGCTAGTCCTCGACGAGCTCAATCATCAGTTCGACGAACAGGATGAGAAGTGGGAGCGCCGCTTCTCCGATCTGGACCGCGATCGCGCTGCTCGTGATTCGGCGGTTGACGGCCGCCTCGCCACCCTGGAGGCCGCCTGCTCCGACCTGGACACGATTCGGCTCGCCCACACCAACAACGACCGCGACAGTAGAGTCACGGCGCTGGAGGTGGCGGCCACGAACCTCGGGACTTGGTGGCCAGCGGTGGAGGCACTCATGGACGACCTCAGGCTCGAGGTGAAGCGCATCTCCCACAACTGGGACAACACGCAGGGCGCCTCGTCGACTCGCCAGCTTGGCCCCTCCCTGCCCCCTTCGTCGGCAGCCGTGCGCCCAGCTACCGGACCACCCACCGATGGAACCAACGGGCACTGCTCTGCCACGATTACACGGGGTACTAGATCCGGGGTCGTCACGACTTGGAGCCATATCCCGACCAACGGTACAATGTCCACTCCTCACCCTCCTCCGATTTCATCATTAGTCGTGGTGTTGGATCGTCCTCCTCCCATTATCGTTCCTCCTCGCCCTCCAATTTGGCCTGTGCAACCCACCTTCCACCTTCCACCCCCCATACCCGCCGCCAGCCAATTTCCCTCCACCACAGCCAAATCCACCTAGCTTTCATCCGCCGTACTCCACATCACAGAATTTTCCCCACACCAGCCCAATTCAATCGAATTTCTCTTCACCCCTTCCTGCTCCTCCCAATTTTTCCCAACCCAACCCAATTCACCCAACTTTTCCTTCACCCCTTCCTGCTCCTCCTAATTTTTCCATTCCTTCCTCTGTTCCACCAATTTACCCGCCGCCTTCTTCGGCTATTACGTCAATTTATCCATCAATTACTTCAGTTCCACAAGTTTTTCCACCACATCCTACAATTCCTCACAGTTTCGCCCACCAAAAGCCTCCAGACCTCTATCCTCCCTCCTTTGCTTTAGGTGGCCTTCCCAAGCTTCCCTTCCCCAAATTTGACGGTGACAATCCACGCTTGTGGCGTCGTCGTTGTGAGAAGTATTTCGCTATGTATGGCGTGGAGGAGTCTCTGTGGATCAGCGTGTCTAAACATTATCTGGAAGGCCCTACAACACGCTGGTTCTAGTCCATCAAATCCCAAATTCGTACTGCCACTTGGTCCACCTTCTGTTAGTTGTTGCATGATCGTTCCGATCATGACCAACATGAGCTGTTGATCCATAAGCTGTTTTCCATCAATTAGCTTACCACTGTCTCTGACTATGTCACACGCTTTACTGAACTCATGGATCAGCTATCGGCTTACTCCAATTCTACCAACCCTGTCTATTATACCATGCATTTTATCGATGGGTTGTTTCTAGAAATTAAGGCAGTTGTGCTAGTTCAGCGTCCACAAAACCTCGATGCTGCTTGTGTTTTGGTATTGTTGCAGGAGGAGGCGGGGGCTGTCGCTCCAACCAAGTAGCCTCGTTTTGGTGATTGGTATGCTTCGTCCAAATTCCAGCATACTCCTAGGACGCCATTGCCACTTCCGTCGCCACCCCGTACTGACAAGGGACCAGCCCCAACTCCTGGTCCTGCGGTAGTGGCTCCTGCAGTTAAGCATTCTTCAAGTGCTGATCCCAAGCTTAAGGCGATCAAGGCTTATTGGAAGGCTTTGGGTCTATGTTACAAGTGTGGTGCCAAGTGGAGTAAAGACCACACATGTCCTCCTGAAGTGTTGCTTGCAGTGGAAGCTCTTTGGGACTCATTTGATAACTCTGAAGATGGTTGTTCTGAACATCAGGATAAGTCGGTCACCGAGCAATTGTTTGTTGCCATCTCCAAAGCTGCTGCTCTTGGTGCTTGTGCTACTCGTACTATCCAGTTTTCAGGGATAGTCGCTGGCCATCTAGCGCTAATTCTGATTGATTTTGGTAGCTCATCATCATTTCTCAGTGAGTCATTGGCCGCCAAATTGTCATCAGCAGTGCTTACTCCACAATCAACTCAAGTGCAAGTTGCTAGTGGTGGCCTGTTGCTAAGCTCTGGAATCCTTCGCAATGTCCGTGGACACTGGATCAATGCACTTTCCATTCTGATTTCAGAGTGCTTCCTCTGACAGCCTTCAATGCTATTGTGGGTATGGACTGTCTTGCTACATTCAGCCCAATGCACATCCACTGGCAGCAGAAGTGGTTCTCTATTCCCTATCACGGTGATTCTGTGTTGTTGCAAGGTCTTGATAAGGAGTCCCCTAGCCAGTTGCTTCTTCAACTCTGTCAGGTTCTGGATACTAGCGCGGCATCTTCTTCTGCCAGCCAGGAGCTTCCAGCTGAGATACAAGCTCTTGTTGATTCCTTTCTGGACTTGTTCACTCCACTGGTGGACTTGCCACCTTCCAGAGCGTGCAACCACTCTATACCGCTGCTGCCAGGTGCTAGTCCTATGTACATCCGCCCTTATAGATACCCCCCAAGCCTCAAAGATGAAATCAAGCGACAAGTCAATGAAATGCAGTCTTAAGGGATCATACAGCCAAGCTCTAGTCCCTTCTCTTCGCCAGTGCTCTTGGTCAAGAAGGACGGCTCATACAGGTTTTGTGTGGACTTTCGTTACCTCAATGCACTCACCGCGAAGTCCAAGTTTCCTGTACCAGTGTTCGAGGAACTGATGGATGAGTTAGCTAATGCCAGTTGGTTCACCAATCTAGATCTTCGTGCGGGGTTCCATCAAATATTGCTCCAACCTGGTGAAGAGCACAAGACCGCATTTCAAACCCATCTCGGTCAATACGAATTTAGAGTGATGGCTTTCGGCTTAACTGGAGCTCTAGGCACATTTTAGGGTGATATGAATGCGACGTTGGCTCCTGGGCTTTGCCGCTTCATGATCGTCTTTTTCGATGATATATTGATCTACATCAGATCCTATGAGGAGCACGTACAACATGTTGCTCTGGTTTTTCAGTGGCTTGCAGCAGAAAAATGGAAGATTAAGCTCTCTAAGTGCAAGTTTGCTCAACGACAAGTTTCCTACTTAGGCCATGTGATCAGCGATTTAGGTCTAGCCACCGATCCGGCCAAGGTACAAGCCATTCAAGATTGGCCAACACAATCTTCCGTTCGTGATCTTCGGGGATTCCTTGGTTTGGCCGGCTATTATCGAAAGTTTGTCCACCATTTTGGGGTCATCGTGAAGCCCCTGGCGGATTTTCTCAAAAAGGACTCACTCTTTGTATGGACTTACATTCATGAGTCCATATTTATAACTCTCAAAGCTGCACTATCCTCTGCTCTGGTTTTGGCGCTCCCTGATTTTTCCATCCCTTTTGAGATCAAAACTGATGCTTCTAGAGTGGGTGTGGGTGTAGTTCTACAGCAGCGAGGACACCCTTTGGCTTATATTAGTAAGGCCCTTGGGCCTCGCAATCAAGGTTTGTCCATCTATGAAAAAGAGTACTTGGCAATTCTTATGGCCGTGGATAGTTGGCGCCATTACCTGCTACAGTCGGAGTTCATTCTACACACTAACCAGAAGAGCCTTATTCACCTCAATGAACAACGGCTCCACATGCCATGGCAACAAAAGGTCTTTATAAGATTGTTGGGGCTCCGCTATAGAATTGTCTACCGTCGTGGCGAGGAGAATACTGTTGCTGATGCCTTGTCACGACGGCCGCATCCAGAAACTCTTCTAGCCTTGTCATCACCCACACATGATTGGCTGGCTTCTCTATAGCAGTGGTATTTTATAGACTCTGAAGCAACGGACTTGCTTACTCAGTTATCTCTTGATTCTGCTTCATGGCCTCCATTCAGTTTGCGCCAAGGTGTCATTTTATACAAAGAGCGCATTTGGCTGGGCTCTAATGCTGTATTGCAGAACAAGGTGATATCAGCCCTCCATGACAGCACTGTGGGCGGTCATTTTGGCGTCCCGGCTACTTTCACCAAGGTCCATCAGCTCTTCTATTGGCATAGTATGCGTGCTGCCATTCGTCAGTATGTGCAGTCCTGTGCCGTTTGCGCCCAAGCTAAGCCCGATCGCAGCAATTATCTAGGTCTCTTACAACCTTTACCTGTACCCAAAACATCATGGGAAGTGATGTCAATGGATTTTGTCGAAGGTTTGCCGACATCTGGTTCTGCCAATGTTATAATGGTGGTTGTCGACAAGTTCTCCAGGTTTGCCCATTTCATTGCTTTGCGCCATCCGATCTCTGCTGCATCTGTGGCATGAGCATTCCTGGACCACATCTATAAGCTGCACGGCTTGCCTCTGGCGATCATCTCTGACCGGGATCGGCTGTTCACAAGCAAATTTTGGCAATTGCTCTTCAAACTGGCTGGGACAGATCTTCGAAATAAGCTCTGCGTATCATCCCCAAACGGACGGGCAAACCGAGCGTGTCAATTAGTGCATGGAAACTTATCTTTGGTGTTTTGTCCATTTGTGTCCACGACAATGGTCTCAAAGGCTTTCAATGGCTGAGTATTGGTATAATACTTCGTCGCACTCCGCCTTGGGTTGCTCTCCATTTGAGGTGCTATATGGGTTTCCACCATGACATTTGGGACTGGATATTTCTGCAGCAACACTGGTTCCTGAACTCCATCAATGGATGACTGATCGAGACCTCATGCAATGATTGGTTCAGCTGCACCTTCATCGCGCTCAGCACCGTATGAAACGGCAGGCCGACAAACATCGCACTGAGTGTTCCTTCAGTATTGGTGATTGGGTATTCCTTAAGCTCCAACCTTACGTACAGTCTTTTGTTACTGCTCGCTCCAACAACAAGTTGTCTTTCAAGTTCTTCGGTCCCTTTCGCATCCTCAAACAAGTTGGAAAGGTTGCCTATCACCTAGACTTACCGACGTCTACATCTATGCATCTAGTGTTCCGTGTCTCGCTGCTCAAGCGGTCTCCAGGTTCCCAGGCGGTGAGTCCATCCATTTTGTCTGCACTTACTGAATTTTAGGTTCCTGAGAATCTATTGTAGTGGCGCTGGTCATCTGGTGAGCGGCCAGTTCATCAAGTCCTCTTCAAGTGGTCGCACATGCCGACTTCCCTCACCACCTGTGAGTCGGTTGAAGAACTTTGTCGCCAGTTTCCCCGGTCACTGGCGTGGGGGCACACCGGCACTCAAGGAAGGGGGATTGTTAGCAACACCCCTGATACTACAACAGCTGATGCCGCTGGTGACCCAGAAGGCTGCCCCAGCGACGTTGCCCCTCCTTCGCTGAGGCCCAAGAGACAGGCGCGGCCCAACTCCAAGGTGTTCAGGCCCATGTGGCAAGCGTAGCTGAGTATATCTAGCATAGAGCCGTGAATGAAAGGGGAGGAACCGGTGAACCACATATTAATTCTTGTAATACAAAGCACTTATCGTACTGTACTTCTTCTTCCTTACCAAGCATTCGATTCCTAGCTGTATCTCACATACTACTTCCATTTGGGCCTGGAATATGGATTTGTTAACTGTTATAAACCATCTTAAGTTTTGTCTTTGATCAAGTTTTTAAGAAAGAACAATGAAATCTGCAATATGAAATAAATTTCATTAGATCTTTTATCAAATGTGTTTTTATGAGTTAGCTTTTCAACGAGGTTCTGCAAATTTAATTAAACTTGAAATGATTTGACGTGACAATTGAAGATCACTTTTATTTAAGATAGATATATAGAGTACTAAAATACTAAAAAGGAACAACAAATTCTGATGACCATTTAGTAACAAGGAGCTACAACTTTTTTTTTAAAAAAATACTAACCTGTTGTGGAGTCCACCCGTCCTTCAAATAGAAAGTAATCCATATCATAAGTGGACCCACAACTTTTTTATTAAAAAAAATGGATTTTTCTTGTTTCATGAGGCCAAATTTGGAGTAAACTTGTTAACAGATATTAGAAGTTTAATTCCTTATTACATTTCACAAATAGTTGTAGTTTTTGAAAATTGACTCATGGTTTAAAAAATACCCTCTATCCGTCTCAAAATAAGTACACATCTCGCTTATCGAGGAGTCATTTTTTTAAATTTAACGAATTATATAGAAAATAATATTAATATTTGTATCTTCAAATAAGTTTATTATAAAATTATATTCCACAACTAATCTAATGATACTTATTATGCATAAACAATTAGTGTTTTAATATATTTAGTTAAATTTACTCCCTCCATCCAAAAAAGAACGTGAATCTCACTTTTCGAGGTTAGATTAGTGTAGATGTAAAATTACATTTTACCCCTTGTTTTTTGGGTGTTCTAGAATGTTCTTCAGAAGTTTAGAATATTTGTACGCATGGTATGGTAGTGTTTTAGGCATGCAATGATTTTTAATAGGTGCATCCACTAGAAAAGTTGATCTTAACTCCACCGTGACATTCTTTTTTGGGACAAGATTTGTTCGGGATTACATTCTTTGTGGGATGGAGGTAGTAGAAAAGTTTGATTTCTTGACAAGCGAGATGTGCATTTATTTTGGAACGGAGAAAACACATAGACTAAATATATAAGAATTCCATAGCTTGAATGTATGAATTCCAAAAAAGACTGTCTTGCTAACAAAGGGGGCTCTGGCTCAAGGCCGCAATAGACAAAAGGGTCAACTCCCAATGAGAAATTTTGATATTTAACTTTGTATTCGCGCGCCTCTCAACATTTAACCCCGAATTTACAGGCCTTTTGAAATATAACCCTGCGCACGAGAATTGCTTTGATATTTCAAATTTTTGATGATTTCTCTCTTTTAGTAATTCCAGAGGCCTCTTTTCACTGTTTAAGACACGTGAAAAGACCAGACTGCCACTCTCTCTAATTAGATGGCCTGGAGCGGCGTGTGCGTGCGTTCCTCAAGGCTCGAGCTGCGGCCGAAGAAGGCCACCGTGCAGTTCGTGTTGGCTGCGGCCGCTATGGGATGGCCAATTCGCGGCTGCCGGTGTGGTGAACGTTGCCGTGGTGGCCCCAAACACTGGCGAAACATCAGAACATGTTCAGCATCAGCAGCCGCCCGTCTCGAACCTCCTGATCGGCGCAAACAACACATCAGCTGATTGGCGCAAACAACAGCCAAAGCAACAATCTTGTAGTGCAGCCATGAATGCGAACTCTAACTAACACTGAACTCCAAATTCTGTACCAAATTTACCAAGCTTTGGGACCTTATATCTTTCAAAGCATCTCGTTAAACCAAAATGGTAGAGCTATATGTTAGTTGATCTCCACCAATAGGCCTGGGCCCTTGGATCTGCGCCCTGATCGGGGGCGTCCAACCCTAATATGGTTGGTGGGCCCCTGTCACACAGTACTATAAAGAGAGGTGGGGATCAGGGCTCTAACTATGAAGTTGACCGGCCGTGACCCACCAACAGAAAACCTAACCTGATCTAAAGAGGGTGTTGCCAGCGACGGGAAGACCCACTGACTTCGTCGCCACCAACCTCATCATCGCCTCTGCATCACGACTGGACCTCGCCACCACTACGCTAGACTCCACTACGCCGAGCTGCCGCGACACCGGCGTCCAAGCCGCTGTGGCGCCATGGACCGAATGATGACCTAGGGCGATGTACATCAATAGTTTCCCCATCTAAGTAAGATGTTTACCCCTGATCTACGTTTAAGAGGCACTATGTTTACCAACAATGGTACCAGAGTTAGGTTAACAGTGTGTAGATCTAGTATGGGGTAGAGAATTCAAAAGAAATCAAAGAAAAGATCAGAGGGTTCGATCCGGTTTGGATTGAAACCCTAACCCTAACCGGGTAAAAGAAAATAAAAAAGAGACCGGGGAGGTGATGGGCGTCACTCAATTGCTGGCCACCACCGCCACCACGTGGGGAAAGGTGCCGCACCACCGTCTTCGCCAGCGCATGGCAAGAAAAGATCAGAGGGTTCAACCGAATCTAAACCGAAAGAAAAACGAATTGGGTTAATCCTAACCCTAACAAAACCCTAACCCTAACCCTAATCCCCAATTGGCAAAGAACTAAGAAGAACACAACAAGATCTATAGAAAGAGAAGGGGAAAGGGGAAAGGACATGTGAGGCGGCTCGTCGGAGCATGACCGACGACCACCGATAGCTAACCCTAATCGGGTGAAGCACTAATAAAAGAAGAGGGTCGCTGAACCCTAACCCACGAAACACTCGCTGGGGAAGATGAACAGTGACTCCAGTGAGTCAAACCCTAACCCTAACTTGTCTTAACCCTAACCCTAATCCTCAATCGGATGAAATCCGAGAAGAAGAGATGAAAAGATCCAAAATATATGAAGAAAAGAGAAAGGGGAAGAAGGGGAAGGGTCCTACCTCGCCGTGCACTACGTTGCCACCTCGCCGACGCACGAGAAGAAGGCTGAATGGGCCAAGGGCACCACGGCTAGGCCCCTCGATGGTGGCACGCTTGGCTCGCTCACCCGTTGGGGAGCGCGCACGCCGGCGAGGGGGTCGGCGACGGCGCCATGCTCCACCGTTTCTCGGTCGCTTGCTACGGCTGTGCTGAGGGGAGGAGAAAAGAGCACGGCGAAGAGAGAGAAAAGAGGCAGCTGAATGTGTTAGGGTTTGGGGGAGGACGCCACGCGATGGGGTCTTGTTCTCCCTATCCGCGCACGTGACCGTCCGATCGGAACGGATGAGCGACGATGACCGGGCCAGAATCAGACCCAGGCGGGCGAGAGCGGGAGACCTCTTTGCCGACCTAGGCCTAGGTTGCGACCTAGGTGCGGGCAGCGTGCATGCGTGGGTTGCTATGGCAGGGCCAGGCCGCGCACTGTTGCTGATCGGCTGGTTACTATTCCTACAGGCCGGGCCAAAATGAATAGAAGAGCAATTTTTTTATTTTATTTAATTTCATAAGCTGATTTGAATGAATTTTGATGAATTTTAAAGGTTTAAAATTTCTGGTAAAATTACACCAACGTGTTATTTTGTCCAAAAAGTAGATATGAACAAGAAAAGCTTCTAAAAAATAGATAATTTTTTACGTTTTCCGCTGCTAAAGAAATTGTTTATTCTCCAATTATTTTAAACCAACGTGATATTTAATTAGAGAAAAAGAGATTATGACATGATTATGATGTTGTTATTGTTAATAACAATATTGTAATCAACCAATGTGATATTTAATTGAAGAAAAAGAGATTTTGACATGATTATGATGTTGTTATTTTCTGACCAACATTGTTAATAACAATATCGTAATCAACCAACGTGATACTTAATTGGAGAAAAAAGAGATTTTGACATGATTATGATATTGTTATTTTATGACCAATGTTGTTAATAACAATATCATAATTTTAATGATTTTATGCATTAATTCTATTTCTGCCCAACGGTGATGTAGAATTAGTGTATAAGAATAGTTGTATGTTTTAATTTTGACCAACGTTGGAATTAAGGTATGCAATTATTGTTATTATTTATGCTCTCACTCTATATGAATTGTGTTGCCAGGCAGATACAACTTGATGGGTTGTATCAAAGAGATCCTCACTCTCAGAGGTGACAACAATATGGAGTGGAAGAAAAAGATTGACCTGGCCTTCATCTAGGCTAAGGTGGACTGGGTAGTCACCTCACCGTGTCCCCCTGAGCCTGTGGCACCGGTGAGGTAGACAAACGAGGCTGATGCCGCTTGTGCAACTAAAGAGAGGGATTTTGAATCCCAAAAGATGTCCTATGACCTTGAGTATAGGCAGTGGGTCACTGCCAACAAGAAATGTTTGGCTATGATAAAGAACATGATTGAGCCTGTAATTGTGGGCTCAATCCCAGAGTATGACACGATCACCGATTACCTCTATAGAATAAAGAGTCAGCGCACTGGCTCTTCAAAGACATATGCTACCCAGCTGATAAAGCAGCTGGTGACAGAGAGTTACTCTAGAAATGGTGGCATAAGAGAGCTCACAATGCGTCGTCGAAATTATGGCACTGTCGTTTTGGCCATATTTTGAGGGGGAGAATAGAAAGACTAGTTAAGAATAATATTCTTCCTCTATTAGAGCTCTCAGATTTAGAACAATGCAGAGAATGCATAAAAGGAAAGTATGTAAAGAAAATTAAGAAAGATGTCAAGCGAAGCGTAGGAATTTTACAGATTATTCACACAGATATCTGTGGTCCATTTCCTATAAAGAGTGTGGATGGTTATAATTCATTCATAATATTCACAGATGATTACTCCCATTATGACTACATTTATCTAATCAAAGAAAGAACAGAAGCATTGGATAAATTTAAGATATTTAAGGCAGAAGTTGAAAACCAACACAATTTAAAGATTAAGATAGTTAGGTCCGACTGTGGGGGGAGTACTACGGTTGGCATACCCCATATGGCCAAGTTCTTGGACCTTTTGCAAGGTTCTTACAGGAGAATGGCATAGTAGCCTAGTATTCTACACCGGTGAAAGGTCCTAATGGCTAGAGGGGGGTGAATAGCCTAATAAAAATTTCTACAACAACACTTAACAAAATGGTTAGACTATTATGAAGTGAAGCAAGTGTTGCACTAGCCTACTCAAAATGCAAGCCACCTACCACAATTCTAGTTTAGATAGTATCTTTTCACACAATAGCTATGAAACTACTCTATGTTAGTGTGCTCTCAAAGGCTAACTAAAGAGCCACACTAACCAAGCAAGCTCTCACAACTAACTACACTAAAGAGCTTGTCAACTAGTTTGTGGTAAAGTAAAGAGAGTGATCAAGAAGGTTATACCGCCGTGTAGATGAATGAACCAATCAATCACAAGGATAAATAACAATGAAGACCAATCACCTCGGAATCAATGATGAACACAATGATTTTTTACCGAGGTTCACTTGCTTGCTGGCAAGCTAGTCCTCATTGTGGTGATTCACTCACTTAGAGGTTCATGCGCTAATTGGCTTCACACGCCAAACCCTCAATAGGGTGCCGCACAACCAACACAAGATGAGGATCACATAAGCCACGAGCAATCCACTAGAGTACCTTTTGGTGCTCCATCGGGGAAGGGTCAAGAACCCCTCACAATCACCTCGATCGGAGCCGGAGATAATCACCACCCTCCGCTCAATGATCCTCGCTGCTCCAAGCTGTCTAGGTGGCGGCAACCACCAATTGTAACAAGCAAAATCCACAGCAAAATACGAACACCAAGTGCCTCTAGATGCAAACACTCAAGCAATGCACTTGGATTCACTCCCAATCTCACTCTGATGATGAATCAATAACGGAGATGAGTGGAAGGGCTTTGGCTAAGCTCACAAGGTTGCTATGTCAATGAAAATGGCCAAAGATGATGAGCTACAGCCGGCCATGGGGCTTAAATAGAAGCCCCCACGAAATAGAGTTGTTATACCCCTTCACTGGGCATAACACGGGCTGACCGGATGCTTCGGTCCAACTAATCGGACGCTACTCCTCAGCGTCCGGTCGCCCGATGGCAGCCACGTGTCTCCTACGTTCAACTATGAATGTTTGATCTCAACGGTCAAAATGTTGACCGGACGCTCTGACAAAGCTGAGCGGATGCTGGACCCTCAGCGTCCGGTCATTTACAGTAAGGGTCCAAAACATGTTTTTGCCGACCAGACGCGTCCGGTCATGCTTGACCAGACACAACCCAGCATTCGGTGCTCAACCCTAATCACTGTGCCGACCGACAACACAACCGGACGCAGCCCTTCAGCGTTCGGTCATGGAGTGACCCAGCGTCTGGTCAGTTGACCGACACCAGCATCATTGCGACCAACTCCATTTCACCTCTAACTTCTTCACCCTTGTTCAAATGTGCCCACCACCAAGTGTATCACCTTGTGCACATGTGTTAGCATATTTTCATAAACATTTTCAAGGGTGTTAGCATTCCACTAGATCCTAAATGCATATGCAATGAGTTAGAGCATCTAGTGGCACTTTGATAACCGCATTCCGATACAAGTTTCACCCCTCTTAATAGTACGGCTATCAAACCTAAATGTGATCATACTCTCTAAGTGTCTTGATCACCAAAACAAAATAGCTCCTATGGTTTATACCTTTGGCTTAAGCTTTTTGTTTTTTCTCTTTCTTCTTTCCAAGTCCAAGCACTTGATCATCACCATGGCATCATCTTCATCATGCTATGATCTTTGTTTGCTTTGCAACTTGGAGTGTGATACCTATATCATGATCACTTGATAAACTAGGTTAGCACTTAGGGTTTCATCAATTCACCAAAACCAAACTAGAGCTTTCAATCTCCCCCTTTTTGGTAATTGATAACAACCCTTATACAAAGATATGAATTAAAATTCAATTGAATCCATGTTGCTTGCCCAAGCATATTTACCATGTGTAAAAGGATATGGACAAGTTTCATGAACTCCAAATGGTAGCAATTGCTCCCCCTACATATGTGCTAAGAGTTTGGATAGTAGCTTGCACATATGCTTAGATAGGAAATATAGGAGTCAATGTCTACCACATGATGCTAAGGTATAAAAGATGGACCTTTGAAGCGTGATACTAATTGGAGTGCACCAATATACCATCCTTAGCACCATGGTTAGCTCAATACCACTTGGAAACAATACTTGAAATGAAAGTTATCTAGTGATTTCATTTCATCATTCAATCTTACAACTAACATATATCACACAAGCATGGATGTTTAAATTTAGAACTTATGCCATGCAAGCAAACATATGAAATGCATATTCAAATGCACCATACAAGTTCATGAGCTTGCTCCCCCTACTTGTGTGCTCAAAATTTTAGTATTTTAGTTGATCCTTTTCCTTTGTCATATCTCTCCCCCTATATCATATATCAAGATATCTTTATGTTTTTCTCCCTTTATGATATCTCTCCCTTTTTTCACTATCTTTGCTACTATCTTTGTTTCTCTCCCCCTTTGTCATCAATGACCATAAAGGTTCTAAATATAGATAGTATTACTTGTAGGGTCAAGATTATCAATGTCAATCAATGGAGTGAGGATCATTTTCCTAAATTTGGTCTAGTCTAGATCATTTATCAAAGATATTTAACTCGGTTTGATCCAAGGACAAGCTTCTTCACACCTCCAAATAAGGGTTATCTTGTACCATGTTGAGTTAAATACTTAGAGCTCATTTTCTAGATTAAACACTAGGTTTACAAGCCCATAAACATGTTATATGCTACCACTAGATCAAGTCAAGCATAGAAGCAATAGTGATACCATATAGACATCAAAATCATTTGATTTTCATGAATGAGCCTAATAAAATAGAACCACTTGAAAGGTCCTAATAAAATTGAAAATGTGACTAGATGCACTAACCATGTCCTTAGCAAAGATGTATGTCATACCAATCAACTTTTACCTTGGATTGCTCGAATGAGAGGCATGTCATATGAGTGGGCATTCATCAACACATATTTGAGAAATCCAATATGTTCAACTCATTCCTTAGCTTGCAAAACCTTTTCTCATCCAATGGCTTGGTGAATATATCAGCAAGTTGATCTTCGATGCCTATACTCTCAATGCAAATGTCCCCTTTTTATAGGTGATCTCTTATGAAATGATGGCGGACATCAATGTGCTTTGTTCTTGCATGTTGAACCGGATTGTTGGTTAGCTTGATTGCACTCTCATTGTCACATAGCAATGGCACTTTCTTGAACTTGATTCCAAAGTCACTCAAAGTGGCCTTCATCCAAAATATTTGTGCACAACAACTACCGACGGATATGTATTCGGCTTCGGCGGTTGATAATGCAACACTATTTTGCTTCTTTGATGACCATGAAACAAGTGATCTTCCCAACAATTGACATGTGCCCGAGGTGCTCTTTCTTTCAACCTTGCATCCCGCATAATCCAAGTCGGAGTAACCAACTAGCTCAAACTTTGCTCCTTTGGGATACCACAAACCAACATTTGGTGTATGCTTCAAGTACCTCAATATTCTCTTTGTAGCCTTCAAATAACTTTCTCTTGGTGAGGCTTGAAATCTTACACACATGCATACACTAAACATGACATCCGGCCTTGATGCAGTCACATAGAGTAGGCTTCCAATCATGGACCGATACAACTTTTGATCCACCATATTTCCACTTGCATCACTATCCAAGTTGCCATTGGTTCCCATTGGTGTGCTAATGACTTTTCTATCAATCATGCCAAACTTCTTGATCATGACCTTGATATACTTGCCTTGACTCACAAATGTACCATTCTTCAATTGCTTGATTTGAAGACCAAGGAAGTAGCTTAACTCTCCAATCATGGACATCTCAAACTCATTAGCCATCATCTTTCTAAACTCATCACAAAAGTCTTGATTGGTTGATCCAAATATGATATCATCAACATAGATTTGCAATACAAATAGATCCTTTCCAATCTTCTTGATGAAAAGAGTGGTGTCAACCTTGCCCATTGTGAACCCTTTGGAGAGTAGGAAATCTCTCAATCTCTCATACTATGCTCTTGGTGCTTGCTTTAAGCCATACAATGCTTTCTTCAACTTGTACACATGGTTGGGTTTCTTATCATCTTCAAAACTGGGAGGTTGCTCAACATATACTTCTTCATTGATGTAGCCATTGAGAAATGCACTCTTGACATCCATTTGATAGAGCTTGATGTTGTGGGCACAAGTATAGGCTAGCAAGATTTTAATTGCTTCCAATCTAGCAACCGGGGCATATGTTTCACCAAAGTTAAGACCTTCAACTTATGTATAGCCTTGTGCTACTAATTTCGCTTTGTTCCTTACTACTATCCCATCTTGATCTTGCTTGTTTCTAAAGACCCATTTGGTTTCAATCATATTGTGTCCCTTTGGTCTTTCTACCAACTTCCATACTTGCTTTCTTGTGAAGTTATTCAATTCTTCATGCATAGCATTCACCCAATCAACATTCTTTAAAGCTTCATCTATCTTCTTTGGTTCAATGGATGACACAAATGAGAAATGTTCACAAAATGATGCCAATCTTGATCTTGTTTGTACACCTCTTGAAATATCACCAATGATAGTGTCCAATGGATGATCTCTTGCAACATTGGTTGGTTGGAGGATTGGAACTTGATTGCTTGCACTTGCTTGATCATTGGGTTGAGATGATGTACTAGCCACTTGATCTTGTTCATTGTCATGAGATACACTTGTACTAACTTGATTTGTATCATCTTACACATTTGAGTTAGAGAGCACTTGCACTTGATCATCTTCATCATAGGCCTCAATTCACCAATATCCATGTTCTTCATGGCATTTGAAAGTTGAATTCCTCTAACATCTTCCAAGTTCTCATTCTCTACTTATGAACCCTTGGTTTCATCAAATTCAACATCATAAACTTCCTCAAGAGTACCACTATCCAAATTCCAAACTCTATATGCTTTGCTTGTAGTGGAATAGCCAAGTAGGAATCCTTCATCACATTTCTTGTCAAACTTGCCCAATCTTGTGCCTTTCTTCAAGATATAGCATTTGCAACCAAAGACCCGAAAATATGCAATGTTGGGCTTTCTACCATTCAAGAGCTCATACGGTGTCTTCTCTTTCAATTGGTGACAATAGAGGCGGTTGCTACAATAGCAAGCCGTGTTGATAGCTTTGGCCCAAAAGGATTGACTCACATTGTACTCACTAAGCATAGACCTTGTCATATCAATGAGTGTTCTATTCTTCCTCTCAACAAGGCCATTTGATTGAGGTGTGTACTTGGCCAAGAATTGATGTCTAATTCCAAATTCATCACACAATTCATCAATTCTAGTGTTCTTGAACTCACTACCATTGTTACTTCTAACTCTCTTGATGGTTGTTTCAAACTCATTGTGATTGCCCTTGACAAATGATTTGAATGTTGCCAATACATCACTTTTGTTCACTAGAAAGAATACCCATGTGTATCTAGTGTAATCATCCACTATCACAAAACCATATTTGTTACCACCAATGCTAGTATATTGTGTTGGCCCAAACAAATCCATGTGCAATAACTCAAATGCTTTACTAGTGCTCATCATGCTTTTCTTAGGATGGGTGTTTCCAACTTATTTGCCGGCTTAACAAGAGCTACAAAGCTTATCCTTTTCAAACACAATATCTTTCAAGCCTTTAACTAAGTCATGCTTAACCAATCTATTCAATTGTTTCATTCCAACATGACCAAGCCTTCTATGCCATAATCAACCCATGCTAGACTTAGTGAACAAGCATGTAGATAATCTAGCTTCACTAGCATCGAAATCAACCAAGTATAGATTCTCATATCTAAAACCTTTGAAGATCAAATTAGAGCCATCTACACTTATGATTTCTACATCATCTACCCCAAATATGCATTTGAATCCAAGATCACACAATTGTGCCACGGATAGCAAATTGAAGTTCAAGTTCTCTACTAGCAACACATTGGATATGCTCATGTCATTTGATATTGCAATCTTACCAAGCCCTTTGACCTTGCCTTTGCCATTGTCACCAAATGTGATACTATCATAACCATCATTGCCATTGATGTCGATTGAGTTGAACATTCTTGCATCACCGGTCATGTGTTGAGTGCACCCACTATCAAGAACCCAATGCCTTCCTCCGGCTTTGTAATTGACCTACAAAAGAAGATCAATTCTTTTTAGGTACCCAAACTTGCTTGGGTCCTTGAAGGTTAGTTACTAAGCTCTTTGGAACCCAAATAGCTTTCTTCTTTGAGCCCATCCATGGTTTACCAATGAACTTAGCCTTCACATCATTTATACCCTTAGTAAGCATATAGCATGAATCAAGCTTAATGGAGGATACATTAGTATTTTTGCTCTTGTTTTTGCATTCTTGCTCTTTGTGACCCACTTGCTTGCAACTAGTACAAAACTGACCATTGTTCTTCATAAAACTAGTCTTGTGAGGAGCAAAGGCTGCCTTGCCTTTCTTGGGGGTATAGCCTAATCCCTCTTTGTAGAGAGAAGCTCTTTGGCTACCCAAGCACATAAGCAAGCGGTCCTCACCACCATAAGCCTTAGCTAAGGTGTGAGTGAGCTTGTTGACTTCCTTCTTGAGGTTCTCATATCTCCCAACACTTGGTTTGGTGTCATGGTGTCCAAACCACTTCTCACTAGAATAGTGACCAATGTGCCAAATCTTGAAGGTAAGCATCTCAAGAACTTATGAGAGAAGTCCTTGTCCTTCACCTCTTCTCCAAGTGCTTTGAGATCATTGACAAGCACTTGAAGCCTATGAAACATCTTTGGCACACTCTCATCCTCCTTCATCTTGAAGCTTGCAAACTTCTCTTTGAGAATGTATGCCTTTGCACCCTTCACAGCTTGAGTGCCCTCAAATGATTCTTCCAACTTCTTCCATGCCTCATAAGCCATCTCAATATTTTTGACTTGCTCAAATGTTCTTTCATCACTTGCATCATGAATAGCACTTAGAGTAATATCATTGTTTTGGAGAAGTACTTCTTCGGCCGCGGTGGGATTCTCCGGATCTTTAATCTCAATTTTTGTTTCTACCACCTTCCACACCTTCCTATTGATTGACTTGATATAAGTTGTCATCTTGGCCTTCCAATAGGGATAGTTGGAGCCATCAAAGCATCCGGTCATTTATAGTAAGGGTCCAAAACATGTTTTTGCTGACTAGACGCGTCCGGTCATGCTTGACTGGACATAGCCCAGCGTTCGGTGCTCAACCCTAATCACTGTGCCGACCGACAACACAACCGAACGCAGCCCTTCAGCATTCGGTCGCAGAGTGACCCAGCGTCCGGTCAGTTGACCGACGCCAGCATCATTGCGACCAACTCCATTTCACCTCTAACTTCTTCACCCTTGCTCAAATGTGCCCACCACCAAGTGTATCACCTTGCGCACATGTGTTAGCATATTTTCATAAACATTTTTAAGGGTGTTAGCATTCCACTAGATCCTAAATGCATATGCAATGAGTTAGAGCATCTAGTGGCACTTTGATAACCACATTCCGATACAAGTTTCACCTCTCTTAATAGTACGGCTATCAAACCTAAATGTGATCATACTCTCTAAGTGTCTTGATCACCAAAACAAAATAGCTCCTATGGTTTATACTTTTGGCTTGAGCTTTTTGTTTTTTCTCTTTCTTCTTTCCAAGTCCAAGCACTTGATCATCACCATGGCATCATCTTCATCATGCTATGATCTTTGTTTGCTTTGCAACTTGGAGTGTGATACCTATATCATGATCACTTGATAAACTAGGTTAGCACTTAGGGTTTCATCAATTCATCAAAACCAAACTAGAGCTTTCAACCGGGCGAACCTCAACAGAATGGAGTAGCTGAAAGACACAATCATACCGTAATGGATATGGTGCGCAGTATGATAAGTTACTCCACCTTACCGTTGAGCCTGTGGATGGAGGAGTTAAAAACCGCCATTCATATTATCAATAGAGTAATAAGTAAGTCGATGCCCAAAACACCGTATGAGTTATGGACAGGAAGAGTACCTTCACTAAACCACTTACGTGTGTGGGGGAGTCCTGCTAAGGCTAAAGTATTTAACCCAAACATTGAGAAACTAGATTCCAAAACAGTAAGTTGCCATTTCAGTGGCTACCCAGAAAAGTCAAAAGATTTTTATTTCTACTATCCAGACAAACATACAAAGTTTGTGGAAACAAGACATGCTATCTTCCTAGAGAATGAAATGATGAGGGGGAGCATGGTAGCTCGAGAAATTGACCTTGAAGAGAAGTGGGTGTATGCGCCCACTCTGATAATTCATGAGCCATTTTTTCTCACTACCTGCTGTTGCTACACCAATAGTGCAAGATACTGTGGTGTCAGCACCTGTTGTTATTCCGCCTATGGCAACAATAAATGACGATGAGGAACCTGTTCTTCAGGATCCTGTAGAACCTATTGCCACAAATGAGGGGGAGCAACAATAGCCTCAAATAGAAGATGTGCCAAATGTGGAGGCTCCTAGAAGGTCTCAAAGAGTTAGAAAATCAGCTATTTCTGCTGACTATGAAGTATACAACATTGAGGAATTTCAAATGGAGGATGATCCCACCTCATTTGAAGAAGCCATGAGAAGTGATCATTCATCAAAGTGGCTTGAGGCCATGGAAGATGAAATGAAATCTATGAATGCCAATAAAGTTTGGGACTTGGAAATAATTCCTAAAAAAGCCAAAACAGTAGGCTGTAAATGGGTCTACAAAACAAAACTTGACTCTCAAGGGAATATAGAGAGATATAAAACATGACTTGTGGTAAAAGGCTTTACGCAAAGAGAAGGGATTGATTAGAATGAGACCTTTTCTCTAGTCTCATGTAAGGATTTCTTCAGAATCATAATGGCATTAGTGGCACATTACGATTTAGAATTACATCAGATGGATGTAAAGACGACATTTCTCAATGAGGACTTGGAGGAAAATGTTTACATGGCATAATCGAAAGGTTTTGTCATGGAAGGAAAAGAACGAATGGGATGCCGCCTAAAGAAAAATCCATTTATGGATTAAAACAAGCTTCAAGACAGTGGTACTTGAAGTTCGATCAGACAATAAGAAATTTTGGGTTTAAAGAGAATGTAGAGGACAATTGTGTCTATGCAAAGTTTAAGAATGTGAAGTTTATCTTCCTTGTACTGTATGTGGATGATATCTTACTTGCTAGTAGTGATGTCAGTCTACTACTGGAGACAAAGAAGTTTTTGTCCTCAAAATTTGATATGAAAGATCTTGGTGAAGCTTCGTTCATTCTAGGGATCGAGATTCACCGAGATAGAAGTAAAGGGGTATTAGGACTGTCACAAAAGGCATACATAGAAGAGATCTTAAAGAAATTCAGTATGCACAAACATAGTCCCTCACCTGCTCCTATAGTCAAGGGTGACAGATATGGAGATTTTCAATGCCCCAGGAATCAATATGAGATTGATCAAATAAAAACGGTTCCATATGCTTTAGTTGTCGAAAGCTTGCAATATGCTCAAGTATGTACGCGCCCTAACTTGGCATTTATTACCGGGCAACTTGGTAGATTCCAAAGCAATCCTAGAACAGAACACTAGAAATTAGTAAAGAAAGTTTTACGTTATTTGCAAGAAACAAAAAACCTCATGATGACATATAGAAGATCTGATTCACTCCATATAATGGGATATTCAGATTCTGATTATGCGGGAGATGATAGAAAATCCACGTCTAGATATGTATTTACTCTCATAGGGGGAGCTATTTCATGGAAAAGCTCAAAGCAAACCGTCACTACATCGTCCACAATGTATGCAAAGTTTATAGCATGTTATGAGGCAATGAGGCAGATGAACTAACTAAAGAAGTTCATACCTGGTTTGAAGGTGGTTGACGACATTTATAGACCACTTAAGTTATACTGCAATAATAATCTGGTGGTACAATATGCTCACAACAATAAGTCAAGTGGTGTTACCAAACACATTGACATAAAGTATTATGTTGTGAAAGATAAAGTCTAGGATCATGTCATAAGTCTTGATCATATAAGTACCAAAAAGATGCTTGCGGATATGCTTACAAAAGGCTTACCACCCAACATGTTCAGAGAACATGTAGCTAGCATGGGTTTAAGGGAAAGCCTATAATTCCTAGACAAAAGAAGGCCCAAAGCTAAGTATCTATTTCAGAACAGAGTGGTGTGCTATAGCTGTTAAATCTATCAGTAATTGACCACAATGATGAAACATGCTCTATGCGCTAATCTATAATGGAATGAACAAAAGTAAATGATATGAAATTGAAAGATGGTAGTGAGATCAAGGGGGAGAATGTTAGTTGATCTCCACCAATAGGCCCAATGGCCTATTGGGCCCTTAGATCTATGCCCTGATTGGGGGTGCCCAATCCTAATATGGTTGGTGGGCCTCTATTGCACAGCACTATAAAAGAGAGGTGGGGATCATGGCTCTAACTACGAGGTTGATCGAAGCCGTCGTGACCCACCAACAGAAAACCTAACCTAATCTAAAGAGGGTGTTGCCAGCGACGAGAAGACCCACTAACTTCGTCGCTACCAACCTCATCGTCGCCTCTGCATCGCCACTGGATGTCGCCACCACTACGCTAGACTTCACTGTGCCGAGCTACCGTGACACCGACGTCCAAGCCACCGCGACGCCATGGACCAAATGATGACCTAGGGCGAGGTACATCAACAATTTCCCCATCTAAGTAAGATGCTTACCCCTAATCTACGTTTAAGAGGCACTGTGTTTACCAACACTATATACCATAATCGATTGTTGTTAGAATCGATTAAGTTGTTTGCACATGAATATGAGAGAAAGGTGTCAATGGACAGAGATGGTTTAGGCTCTAAACATGATTCTAGTACTGAATCAGCACTGGCAGCAAGATCCATATCCAAATCAGTAGCAGCGATGGGTGCGGCGAGCAGCACTACCAGGAGCCGTGGTGGGGCCTCGCCGGGCCTGGAGGCGTTGCCGCGCCGGTGCTAGGAAGGGCCGTGCCTAAGCCACGTGGGTCCGCGATGGCCGTGCTGGTGCAAGGATGGCCGCGCCGGGGTGGGTAGGGGCCTCGCCGAGGCTGAGAGGAGCCACGCCGGCGCCGCGCATGGTGCCAGCGGCGACCGCACGACTGGGGCAGACGGGTCTGGAGGAGGCGGCGTAGCAAGCGGGGGTCGCTGGTCCGCGGTGGGACCAGGCTGGCAGTAGGCGCAGGGTGGCGCTCCGAGGAAGCACACAGTGGTGGCAACTCTGACACTGTGAGTAGCGATACGGAGAGGAGAAAACTGGCGATAAAGTTCAAGCTAACAAGCTTTTCCGGTGTTGTAAATAGTAAAACTATCTAGCTGTAATTACTAGTAGGGAGAAATCCTCAAAAATCCTAAATATCAAAGCAATTCGCGTGCGTAGGGTTATATTTCAAAAGACATGTGAATTGGGGGTTAAATGTTGAGGGACGCACAGATACAGGGTTAAATATCAGAATTTCTTTCTGCAAATGGTGTAGATCATAAGTTCTTAAAAAATAGATCTTTTTTGTAAGGAGATGGAATTTTGAAGAAACCAGCTTGCACATGGAAGAAACCCTCGATCCATTGTCCCTCACCCCTCTTATGTTTCTCGGTCCACCGTCTCTCACTCTTAGTATTCTCGTTCTTGTTTTGAGTTTTGAGTTGCAAATCCAAGTTTTAGTCCAATTATCCTCTTAAATTACTCACTCCACCACTTTTCTTATTTTCACAGTCATCTCTTACTGTAGCTAGCTAAACCCTCTTCTTCTGTCGGTTGTATGGAGCACCAAAACCAATCTACCAATGGTAATGTTGCGCGCCCCCGCTCACAGGATGGATCCTGCCCATGCCGCCATCGCCCACGTTGCCCGCTCGCTCTACGCGTTGCGCGCCCTTGCTCGTGGGATGAACCCTGCCCTCGCCCTGCTCACGCCGCGTGCCCCCTATGGTAGAACCACTTAATCTAATGCCTCACAGGAGTACTTATCTTCCATTAGACACTAAGTACTCAAGAGAGGACACTAGACTATGCAGTTCCGTCGAGCACATCCTAAGGGAGAACTCGAAAATCCATAGTTTTTCATCAGGATAATAAATGAGAGAATAAAGCTTACAACATTCTTAAGTCATTTCTTACATCACTTTATTACAGTAGTAGAATATTACCTTAATTGATTATAACAACGAAATATAACAATGTTATCAGAGTTACAGAGAAAGCAAAGATTAATTTAATGACATGGCGGAGCATTAATATAGTGAACATTTTTATACCAGAGATGTTAGCAGATTTTACATCTTTTCTTATAAAAACCTTTAGTGAGGGTTATAAATAAACACTATGGTCATAGCGGGAAAGAAATCCTCTCTGAGCCCACCAGGAGGTTTCCACACACAAGTGTCAGCTCTACGTATCCTCCGGTCACCTGCAACAGGGAGAATAAAATCCTGAGTACTCGATTATACTTAGCAAGACTTACCCGACAGGAGGAAAACAAAAAGACTCTAAGGATATGAAAGGCCTATTTGGCTTGTGGGTTATTGCATCTGCGGAAGCATTACTAAACGTGTATTCTTATAGTCAATTTTATTAGTAGTCATCATTAGTACATTAACTAACCATTCTATGTAAGCACCTATGCTACTTTCAAGCAGGTGGTGAGCAATCAGAACCATTTTACCGTCTTTTATATTCCAGATCTTACTACAGTGCTAGACCGTAGCTAAGTCTGTACCATCTCACAAAAACGATGATTAACGAATCAATGTATCCTAGCTAGGTATCTCAAAACACATGCCTCGCTTATACCCCAGGCACAAACAAGACCAACCCATTCCACTCTTGTCATGGGGTCAAGGTCCCCATTCAAACTTGGACTCCAAGCCCCCACACTTGAGACCCAGTCTTAGTATGGTGCTTAGACCTCCACCTTTCCCGCCTCTAATCAGTCGGTCCGAAAAGAGCCAAAATCCATGATAAAAGCATAACAAGCCTTCCCGCTCCCATAAGCAAGTATGTGCTCAAGATAATAAGTCTGTGACCTGACTATCATCCACAGCAACGGACGGTTCTCAATCAACACAGGCGGAACAAGTGCAATCCAAGCCTCGCTCGAATGTCTAAGCAAGTCCAGATCCAAAGTACCATTTTGCCCGATCTCTAATTATCATTCATATATATTCCATGTGACAGTAATATAATAACAATAATAATATCTTTCCTATCTCTCGCGAGTGACAGGTAATCACTCGACTTCTACCGAATCCTAAGCATAACAATCTACACAATCATGACATACTAGTAGGACTCATAGGATATATATATATATATATATATATATATATATATATATATATATATATATATATATATATATATATATATATATATATATATATATATGCAAGTTGTTTTCATTCAACTCCTTAAAACTTAATGAACAAGCATAAGATAAAGTGCAGAATAATAAGGGTTATGCACCGGGCTTGCCTGGGTAAGATATAACTGAAAGTTAGCATTCCATCATGGTGACACGATCATCAAGGCACCATCTTTTCTGCTACTTTGGTTGACTCCATGATCCATCTTGTTCCTATTATGATATAAGTGGATGCAACGCAGAGACGCAAATAATCAACGATAACTGCCACTCTAAAATACGATTATGCTCCACAAGCTAACGAGCTAGCTTTAATAACTAACGTACTAGTCTATATATCCACGTCGTCAAGTAAGGCCTTGCCTCCAAAAAAATGTTTTAGTTCTAAAATCCCAAAGTGTTTCAACATTTTATTGATTAAACATATATATTCAAACTAGGGCTCATTTAGCTACCTTAGCGAACTAATTATTATAGAGCTACAAAAATTATAGTGAGCACCTAATAATGTTAGGAATTTACTGTGAAAGTTTCAGAGCTAACACTATCACTAATTTATAACAAAAATTCTTTCAAGTTTATATCTTAACAACATTAAGCATCTCAAATTAATTAGATCACTTATGAAAATATTATAAAACTATGTGAACAAAATATACTAGCAGGTAGATCATGATTTTAGGAACCTAACAAAATTTGTTTCATAATTTTTGGTTAACTACACAATTTTATATTGAATTTATAAGTTTACCTTAGAGACTAAATTAGAAAATGCTTAGAAAAGGAAAAGGGTCGGTGGCAACCATTTGGTCCAGTAGCCCGGCTTGGCCCAACACGAAATGTGGGCACGCGCAGCAGGTCAGCCCAGCAACAGGCCAAGGCCGGGGGCGCCCGCGCGCGACGACGGCTTTGTAGAAAAGCCCCTGTGCTTTTAGATAATAACATGACTACTATGCCCACTATTCCTAGCGTCAGTAGTCTTGCAACTAAACCCTCGGATGTTTTCACCTTTACCACGGGGAGGTCCCTAGGGATCCCCACGTGCGTCGGCGCAGCGGCCGACGGCATAAGGCGGTTACACCGGGCAACCTAGGCGTGCTATGACGGAAGTAAGAGGTCGACCACCATCTACAGCTAAATGCGCAAGGATGGGTGGCGGTAAGGGACTCGGAGGCACACTGTCACGGGCTGCAGCGGCGAGCGGCTATCCATGGGGCAGCACGACTGTTTCGGCAACCTAAGGTTCTATGGGGGTGGTAGGGATAGCGGGTAATCACTAGTAGCTCACTAGAATTCATGCTGCGGTGGCGGTTGAGGCGGAGGAGCGCCGAGGTGGCCTAGCCACGTGCGCGCAGTGATATCGGTGGCGCTCCAAGGTTGACACCGACACGTCCGGTCCTCACTCGCGTTGTTCCTGGTCAAACGAAGATGAGCAACAACACAAGGAGACCAAGGTGAGCTCATAGTAACAACTAGTTGAACCCCTACCGAGGGGTAGGGCCTTACCCCCAAGTCATGCTCTATTTCAGAGATGTGATGACCGGTGGCCACGGAAACACTAAATTCGTCTGCGTCGAGGCGAGGCAAAGCCTCGATAGGGGTCGGCTAGCTAGTTGACTCCCCAGGCCACTTGCTGGTTGAAAGAATTGAATTACAAAGCTCTGAGCTAAGCGAATCAAGAGGCAGAGCGCGTGGTGCACCTGTTGTGGTCATGTCGTGGAGAAAAGCATGCGGATGAGCTCGAGCAGTAGGGCGTGTTAAAGCGAGGCTCCGATCAATGGTGGTAGAGTGAGGTCATGCACATAGGTGATGAGACCAAGCGGCTTGGTGCGACGCGCTTGAATTGGAGCGGCTAGACCCGAGCCTATCGCACCGGCATCAGCTAGTGAGGGCAAGCGAGGTAGGGAGGCATCCCATCGCCACCTTGAAGTAGTGGTCGGCTGACCCAGACATGGCGAGCGACGACACAGACTCATGGTAGGTGAATCGTAGGCAGGGTGATTGCCACGTAGCCATGGCAACAACGGCCCCGGCCACAGCCTGACCCCGCACGTGGATCAGCGATCAAAATGGCGTGCGCACGCGACGATAGCGAGGGCACCCGACAACAGCATTGCGATGATGCCTCTCCACATGACCACACAATGGCTGCACTAGCGTAGCGTAGTGGCAGCCCTTTGACATGGTGTAGCGGTGCGCACAGAAGCGCGACAGCAAGGTGGGGCAGCAGCATGATGGCCAATAGCTGCACGACGATGACAGCGGCCCGCTGGGCCGGCCACGGCCAACCCACGGCCATACAGGCCGACCGGGCATTGGCACCGCTGCGCGTGGAACTCGGCCAGCCGTGCGACGCAAGCGGCCACGCAAGGTGACCGTGCGCATAGGCCAAGCACATGACGTGCATGAATTTTAAAGCGAAGCAAAGGATGTCGATGATCTCAACCAAAGTTCAACCAATCCTACTAACCTAAAGTCGACACTACCAGCTAGATAGCGGAGCAATCGTCATGACTCAAAAGCAACTAGAGAGGGAGATAAAAGGATGCCAACTTGGGTTCATTGCTGGAGTGTCGGTTCACGAACAGAGCACCAATAACCTGGTTTACAACGCGTTCCAACAAAGTTTGGGCAATTTTTACAAGAGCAACGTGACATCCAACACAACTTCGACCTATGCCATGCTCAAGCACTCACTTTGATGCAATCAACAATACCAAAACGTGTAGCTAGTGTTTAAACATTTTTGTTAGAAATTAAATATCAAAATAGCATTGTCTTACTACATTTCCATACTTAGAAAATTTAAGGATTTCAGTTGGGGTTAAGCAACCATTAACTCTTTTATCGCAGTTTTTAATAGGTCTAAACCTTGTTAACTTCAACCAACAAATACTTCATGCAAAAGTCCATACCTTATACTAATCCAATGGAGCAAAATATTTAAGCACCATTTAATTATTTTGCTCAATAAAATTCGCCCAAAATGGTATTTTTACAATAGTTCAAGTGTTTGCCGACTTAACGAAAAGAGCTTATCTTAACATCAAATTTGGTTTTTGAGCTCCCAAGAGCACTAGTTAACACTATTTATTTTGTTTTTTCTCAACCACAAAAGTGAGTCACATAGGATTCGCTTATTATTTCACGTGCGTTATAAAATTTTAAAACCCGAAAACTTGTTTGGCTAATTCCTCTCGGACCTAAATCTTGGTGCTAAGCAAGCTCGTAACATCAGGGGTATTACAATCTTCCCCCTTAAAATAATCTCGTCCTAAGATTCGAAACAAGAGTTAGAAAGGAAAAAATGTGATTACACTTCACAGATCTAAAATTACTCAGAAGATTACACGACATCGAACACTAAACCACACCGGGATTTAGAGATACACGGTTAAGATCAACCTAGTACAACCAAGGCTTAATCCATAAGTCGAGATAGACGGGGACAATGGAGAAACAACAAGGAAATGATTATCCAAAACATGACGTATGTCCAACAGATTTAGAAACAGGAGACTGAGAACTCAAACATCGTGAACCTTAAGACCAAACTAACCAAAAGTGGACTTGAACTTCTTCGATGAAAAGCAGATCCCTCCTTCTTCTCAGATTTCGCAATCACCTCTGACTGGCGACCCTAGTTTTACGAGCGACAGGTGGATCCCGTAGCTCTGCTTTGGATTCGAGGGGATGGGGACGAAGGAGAGGCATACAAGGTGGCATCTTATAGCTTGGTGGGCGGAGGTTGGGCATAGCGCACCGGAAGTGAAGGCGGCGTGGATGGAAGACATCAAGACACTGATGGTTCACGAGGTGAGGAAAAAGTTGGCCATGGTGCACTCCCTGCGTGACCTTGAGTGGAGGGAGGAAAAAGGAGAGGAGAGGGGTTTGCTCGATGAGAAGGCGTGCAGGCGGCCGTGTCCCCAAAAGAGGAAAACAGGAGGGGGAGGTCTGGTACGGGGACGGGGGGCGAGGATCGAGAGCCGATAGGATGCCGGGAAAAGGAAAATGCACAGCTAGTGAGTACGGTGGATGCGGCATAATGTCGTGGTTACACGAGAACGGGGTATTAGTGGACCCTAACACTAACAGCGTCCGTAGGCGTCTGCTGCCTCGCCTCGGTGTCTCCTCCTCCCGGCGCTGGCTGGGCATCCGTCACCTCGTTCCTCTCTTCTCGATGCTGGTGATGTTCGGGGGCGGTGCAAGCCCCATGTGGATGCGCGAAACAGTGCAAAAAAAGGACTGCAGGTGTGGGCGTCCGGACGCCCCGTCCATCCGGACGTCGAGGCACTAGCAAGCTAAATCTGAGTTTATGTGTGTGTCATAAGCATGTGGGTTGTATTCTAACTTTTACAATCTCACAAACAGATGTGCATGATAACCACTTGTTTAAACTGTAGTATTTTTTTTTTCATATGTGATTATATTGATTATAATATATAGTATTTATGGGCCTTGAGATTTATATATCTCTATCGTTTATGTTTATGAGCCTGTTAGGTCTTTATAAAACCCAATACAAATAGGGCGACCGTATTAGGCCTCCAAAATTTTAGAGCCCATACGAGCCTAACATAGCACTGAGCAGTGAAGAGTTTGTTTTGTTTTTTTTTCCTCGAAAAACGCAGGAGAGTTGCACTTTAGTATATTAAGAAGAAGACCCTAAACTACACCTACACACTTCTGACCTAGACCCTGATTGTGATTATATACGAGTTAGAATACATTTCTTGCAATGATACCAAGTTCAATTCTTATAGCGAACGAGCCGATGGCTCAGTGGTGAGAGTATGTTTAGCGGAGGCCCCATAGCCTGGGTTCGAGCCCCGCTCGGCGTAGGCTTCGCACCGGTTTTTTTCCCATTTTATTTGTAGCCTCAAGCGGAAATGTTTCACAACGGTCAGGATGATAGGTACTTCTTAACCACAGTGTGTGTCTTTAGGAAGTTCGGATACTTGTACTTCAAGTATTGAGAAAAAAAAATCAATTCTTATATATTTGATTCGGTGGCCTAAAATCCTCTGCCAAAGTTGTGTTTTTTTGAACTGCCAAAGTTAAGTACACGCGGGGTCTCTCTCACTGCCATTTCAATTCCAGCCCACGCATGGGAAAGCTCCGGGGCCAGAACACAGGCCCGCCGGCGGCCGCCGCCTCCCTCCGCTTCGCCGCGCTCCTCAAGTCGTGCGGCCGCACCGGTGACATCCGCCGCGGCCGCGCCCTCCATGCGCGCCTCTTGCTCACCGGCGCAGCTGCCACGTCCACCTTCCTCGCCAACCACCTCATCACCATGTACTCCCACTGCGCCGACGCGGCCTCCGCCGTCCGCGTGTTCAGCGTCTTACCCCGCCCCAACCTTGTCTCCTGGACGACGCTCATCTCGGGTCTCGTCCAGAACTCCATGCACCACGACGCGCTCGCCGCCTTCGCCGCCATGCGCCGCGTGCACGTCGCCCCCACGCAGTTCGCGCTCTCCAGCGCCGCGCGCGCCGCGGCCGCACTCTCCGCCCTGCGCCCCGGCGCGCAGCTGCACTGCATCGGCATCAGGCTTGGCTTTGACACTGAGCTCTTCGTCGCGAGCAACCTTGCGGACATGTACTCCAAGTGCGGGATCCTTGACGAGGCGTGCAGGGTATTTGAACAAATGCCTCACAGGGATGCCGTCACGTGGACTACCATGATCGACGGCTATGCAAAGAACGGGAGCCTCGAGGATGCTATTCTGGCTTTCCGGGATATGAAATGTGAGGGACTGATTGGAGCTGACCAGCATGTCTTCTGCAGTGCGTTGAGTGCATCAGGAGGGCTCAAGGATGGATGGTTTGGTCGAAGCTTGCATTGTTGTATAATTAAGGCTGGGTTTGAACAGGAGACTGTTGTGAGGAATGCGCTATTGGACATGTATGCTAAGTCTGGGGATTTGGAGAGTGCCTCTCGTGTGGTGAAGATTGATCCTGGAGGTTGGAATGTTGTGTCAGGCACCTCACTGATTGACGGTTACATTGAGGCTGATCGTATTGAGGAGGCTCTTGAGACGTATACTGAGTTGGGGAGGCAAGATGTCGAGCCCAATGAATTCACTTTCTCGAGCATGATTAAGGGCTGTGCCATGCAAGATCTGCTCGAACAAGGTGCTCAGCTGCATGCTCAAGTCATCAAGATAAGTTTGATCAGTGACTCATTTGTTGGTTCCACCCTTGTGTATATGTATGGAAAATGTGGCCTCATAAGTTTGTCCCTTCAGTTATTTAATGAGATTGGATACCACACTGAGGCCGCCTGGAATGCGGTTATAAATGTATATGCACAGCACGGTCATGGTTGGGGGGCAATCCAAGCTTTTGACAGGATGATTGCAAGTGGTATCAGGCCAAATCACATTACATTTGTCTGCCTCCTGACTGCATGCAGTCATGCTGGATTAGTGGACGAAGGACTGGAATATTTTTACTCTATGAAGGATGCACATGGTATTGAGCCTAAAGAGGAGCATTATTCATGTATCATTGATATGTATGGTCGAGCTGGGAGACTAGATGAAGCAGAAAAATTCATAAGTGAGATGCCTATCAAACCCAATGCGTATGGTTGGTGCTCCTTGCTTGGAGCATGCCGGATGCGAGGAAACAAGGAGCTGGGAGAGGTTGCTGCGCAGAATCTTATGAAGCTTGATCCCGATAACACCGGTATTCATGTATCCCTTTCTGGGATATACGCATCATTGGGCCAATGGGAGGATGTGAAGTCAGTCAGGAAGTTGACGAAGGATAGCAGTATTAAAAAACTGCCCGGTTTTAGCTAGGTCAATGCTAACAAGAAAACACGTGTTTGGATCTGAGGTTTGGTAACACCCGAGCAGATACACAAAATTGTAAGACATAATCTGTTGCTGATCTCTTTCTCTTGCTGCAGCGGAGTTGGCATTTGGTCAGCTCGGCTGTCCAGTCTCTACTGCTGTAGCAGTATGGCAATAGGCCACCTCTAGTACATTAGTTGGTAGCTATTACATTAGCCATGTCTTGGTAGTGGGCTGATCTAAGCTTTGTATTGCTAGTACTGGGAGTAGTTGGTGTACCTTAGGAGTAGGTAATTGGTGTACTCGCCAACAACTATGTATCTAGTAGAGGTACTAGCACTGGTATATATATCACATCTAAGGCAATACAAAAGTTCAGTTTGCCACATCCAGAAGCAGAGCTTTCGGCCAGCACTGGGCTTGTGCCGTGTGTGTGAGTTGTTCTCAATATCTTCTTCTACCTTTAGCCATAGTGAGTGAGTGTGCTGGTAAGCTTACTGCTTACCTGTGCAGGGCAGCTGAGGGACCAACAAAAATGCTTGAGGAACTCTCCAGAAGGATAAAGGAGGAAGGTTATGTCCCAGACACAATCTCGTTGCCACTTAACCTTGAAGATAGAAAAAACGAGAGGCTTCTGCGCTATCACAGTGAGAGGATTGCCGTTGCTTTTGCTTTGATAAGCATGCCAGCTACAAAACCAATCATCGTGAAGAAGAATTTGCAGATCTGTGTAGACTGCCATTCTGCATTGAAGTTCATTTCTAAGGTAGAAAGCAGGGATATTATCATTAGAGATAATTCTAAGGTTCCACCATTTTGTGAAAGTGAGGTGTTCGTGTGGAAATTACTGGTGACTAACTCTTATCCATCACTTATTTCCTGATTTCTTCCATTGGCATAGAAAGGATACAGACGGCATTCTTACATTGCTGCCAGCTGGTCGTTTCACAATGCTTATACTTGATATCACATTGCAACTGCATGTGAATGTACAGTTACCAGATATAACCATTTTGATGCTGCAGACAAAATATATAGTTACCAGATATAACAATCTCAAGGACAGAAAATGGAAAATGAGACCAAGTGGTGATGAATTCAGACCTGAGCCTTGAGAATTGATTTGCAAACTTACAAAAACTACGTCAAGTAAGCTTCAGATGCCTGATGGGATTGAATCCTAGTGTTTCTCTCTCTTATTCTATAACAGTAACACGACTAATTGACATTTGAACATCGTTAGTGCTCAGTTAACTAACATATTTGGCCTAATACTCTAGTAAGACTAGCTATGGGAGGTTACTGGAAATGAGACCAAGTGGAACTGAATTATTTAATACATTTTGCAAAAAAAACTCTTTTTTTGAATTTTTTATGAAAAGTCCAAATTGGACAAAAAATTGACAAAAAACCAAAATTTTGTATGACCAAATGAGAACGTGTATTTGAAGTGAGCCACCAGGGTCGATTAAGCTCTAGCTTGGCCTTGTTGGAAATCACTCCCTCTCCTTTCTTCAGTGTTTATCACAAACACACATCATGAAATCACTCCCTCTGTCTTCAGTGTTTATCACAAACACTAGGGAATCAATCCCTCTGTCTTCGGTGTTTATCACAAACACTTGGGAATCACTCCCTCTATATTCAGTGTTTATCACAAACACTAGGGAATCACTACCTCTGTCTTCAGTGTTTATCACAAACATTTAGGAAATCACTCCTATATTCAGTTTTTATCACAAACACACACTAGGAACTCTCTCTCTCTCTCTCTCTCTCTCTCTCTCTCTCTCTCTCTCTCTCTCTCTCCCTCCCTCTCTCCCTCTCTCCCTCTCTCTCTCTCTCCCTCCCTCCCTCCCTCCCCCCTCCCTCTCTCTCTCTCTCTCTCTCTCTCTCCCTCCCTCCCTCCCTCCCTCCCTCTCTCTCAGCTCTCTCAGTCCTCACCATTTTCTCATACATATAGCTAATATAATACACCTGTCCATGCTATCCTCCTAATTACTGCAGTCATAACTCCTATGATTGCATATTATTCTCCTTAACTACTAGCTGAAAATCTGCTAGTACTAAAAACTGCATCTAGACACAATGAACTTGGACACATGCATGGACAGGATTAGCTAACAGGCCCTTGGCTGAAACTGTCATATCCTTGAATTAGAAAAGTTGTTTGCACGCTTTACTTAGGGTGAGACCTGTTGGCCCCTGGATCTCCGGCAAGGGTGAGCCGACCGCTCACCAGTGTTGTCGACCACACACTATGGCTAGAGGTAGAAGAAGGGAGGGAGAACAGAGCGCACACACAGCATAAGCACCAGCATTGGCTAGAGCTCTGCAGAGGAGATGGCAATACTGAACTCGCTCCCTTTACTGAGTTGCAGTGGAAAACTATATATACAACTCTACCCATCTAATCCCAGTACACAGACATGTCAGGCTGTCATGCTGCTACAGTGACTAGATGTGACAACAGGACTGACTTTGACGCCTGCCCTGCTATGACTACAGTGTGGCAGGAGAGCCTTTCGGCGCCTGCCCCTACAGCGGTTACAATGCAGCAGTAGGAAGCCTTTCGGCGCCTATCCTTGCCGCGCATTCATACAGGGAGCAGCAGATTACTTAACAAGACCTTTAGTTCCGCATATTGCCTGTCCAGTTATACTTTTCAAATGAAAGTTCCTGTTCTGAGCTGAGTCTCTCTAAGATAAATCTCCCAGTCTAAGATAACCTGTTGGTTAGTAAAAAAGGTACTGACAGGATCTGATTGATTAGTTCGTTCAGTATGATCAGCCAATGCATTTGAGAATACTGAATATTCAAGGACATAGTTGAAAAACTTTGTTTCGCAATCAATGTGATTGATCAATTCTCTCTCTTCAATGTACATATACCATATTAACATGGTATCTATGATGTTTCACATTACAAAACTATGTGCATCATCTCAGCTCTGGAATTACATGCTGAAGATATTTAAATGACTTCTCATAGCTGACAAAGCCCATGAACCAAAAATCAAAGCCATCAACAGTAACTACATCAATATACTTCTCGTCTGGATTGTATAAATTTTCCCGCACTGAAGCACTCTTTATCCTCTTTGTGGGGATCAACACCTGCAGAAGGTACATATTTTATTAGCTTTAACTCAAGTATGTCCGATATCTTTAGGCCACATTTTCTATCTGATAAACTTCAGGTACACATATTGAGAAAGAGATTTTGCTTCAATTACCTTGTAAGGCACCCTTGTACTGCCTCCTTTGGGAGACATGAAATTCAAAGGCCTATCACTATGGAAAGCAATCTTCTTAGTTGAGATGAAAAGCATTCCAGCTATTGGACCAGCTGTGGTTGAAAGATAGCATTGGAAAGCCTTCAGTAGTTTCTCATCTTTATCGACTGCAAAGTATTCTCTGAAGACTTTATCAATACTGCCAGCTTGGAGAACCTTTGCACCGAAGCTTAGTTTCCCTTTTATAGTTTCTGAAATTTTTGGTCCCAGAGTTACTGCAAAGAAAAAAGATTTATTAGTGATGAACATTTTATTTTTATATCAACATAACACAACTTTGTTTGTGAAAAAGGACAATGGTTGGATTCTTACAGTGTTCTTTGAACCCTTGCATGTAGTTATCTGTTTTATGGCCCAGTTTGTTCATTCGATAAATGAAGGAACTCTTCTTATCTGTATCATCGAAAGGATATCAAGTCAGTATGGGCACAGAAAGTTTTTTTTTTTTTTTTTTTGTGAAGGAAGAACTGGGAAATCAGGTTGCGAGATTCTTACTTTTTTTATGAACCAAGGCAGAACAGGAAGGTTTTCCTTGTCTTTCCTCATCGACATATGCAAACGAAGTCAATGGAATTCCAATGACGTGCTCCTGGGTGAAACTCTCCATTGCTTGGAGAAGCTCTATCTACAAATCTGCTTTGATGCTAGGAGACTTCTCTTTGCCTGTGAGAAGTTGATGCCTGCGTGCTCAGAGTCTGAGCCATATGGGGGCATTTATAAGGTGAAGCCACCAAAAAGGCAACTTTATTCCAGGGAACAATGTGGCGTAACCGAATCAGCACTTGATGCTGCATACTCATCATCGCCTCATCAGGAACAAAAGCAAAGCCTGCTTTCTTGACAAAGGAATGGGCATGAGCAGAACAGCTGGAGCTTTCAGCCCAGCCAATGAGGAGGTGCCAATGCTTTCCTTTCCTACTACACTTTCTATTGCTAATTGATTAGCACAAGGTGCTGACGATGCAGTTGGTGACAAGCTTATAGTTGCTTTTGTACATTGTAAGGTTCTGATGAGTGAAAAATATAGGTTTTGCTAATAATATAATGAAGACACCTAGTGCATAACCGGTTCTTTTCCCCATTTCAGGAAATAGGATGATGGAGAGTGGAGAGGAAAGTAAAACAAACACGTGGTTGGTTCAAACCTGAAACCAAACTACCTGTATACATTTGGTTCCGGTACATGTTTCCCTTTCATGCATACTTGTGAAGGTTTTGGAATCTCAAATAATCTAGAAAAATATGCACATTTATATGACAAGATGAATGTCAACTGTGTGTTGGAGATGTGGGTTTGATAATCTGCCACTTAGTGTGGAGCAGAAGAGTAACAAAAACTAAAAGATCCTTTCTGCTATGTACTCATCGACACATATTTGTGTAACTACATTCAAAACCTAACCATACTTACTAACACATGCGGGGAAGGAAACGCACAGATGCTTTAGGTCCTGTTCGTTTCGCTGAAATTTGGCTTATGCTGATTTGTTATGAGAGGAAAACACTGTTTATTCGCTGAAATTTGGCTTATGTTTTCGGTACCGCTAATGTGGCAATTTGACCTTTTGAGTTCAGTATGGCCTTGTTGATCCATGATATGTAAAGTTGACTATTTGGCATCAATAATGCCATGCTTGCCTCATCACCTTACGAGTTTGTTTTCTTTAAATCTCAAAGCTGTTTGCAGTAATTTACTGTTCCTTAATACGAAACTGCTGACCAATGGCAAAAAAAAAAAAGTTCTGTTGAGCCTTTCGGTTCAAGATCCTCCTTTTAGCTGTGACTCGACATTAATGGGCCTTTTCACTTGCACCTGTGGGACACAACATTATGAATCTTAAACACTTATAAAAGGTATTTCCCTGTCATGTTCATGGTTTAGGAACATGGTGGCCCAGGTAATGGGCTCGGACTTGTGAATGATGTGTAACGGGACTCATCTGATGTGTCAACTAGTCGATTTCTGCAAATATGGACTGAAGAATACAATAATCTTGCTTTGTTCCAGGTCTCCGTTCCATTTTCCATGCCAGGTGTTGACCTGACATACGCTGAACCTACACACAACCTCGTCAGAGAGGAGATAGCTCGATAAAGCCACTGGTTGGTGATTGGTTTATAGGGCCTTGTTTAGATTGGGGTTAGGAATGATACTGTAGCACTTCGTTTGTATTTAACAATTATTGTCCAATCATGGCCTAACTAGGCTCAAAAGATTCGTCTCGTAATTTATAATCAAACTGTGTAATTAGTTATTTTTTTATCTACATTTAATACTCCATGCATGTGTCCAAAGATTTGATGTGATGGAGAGAGAATGAAAAAACTTGCAATCTAAACAAGGCCTAGGTGTGTTATATCAGAGATATTGTATCTGCCCTTTGTCACTTTTGATCTGACGTAGTGACATGTGGCCATGTGGGCTGCGGAAAGTCCATTGACCATTGTACATGAATATTAGCTAAGACCCAGTCTAAGTTACCTGGCTCTGCATTCTATTCATCAATGTGTCAAATGAACTGTGACGTGATAAGCAATCCATATAGATAAACAGTAACCATTTGTCGATAAATGATGACGGTACAGGATTGTGGTCTGCTGTGGTTGCCTGAAATCCAATCCAGCGTGGGGAAGGGGTACAATCCCCTGAACTATCATTTTTATTTAATTATGTAGTTTTATCTTCTAGACCTTATTTATTTATATGATTCATGAACTTCACTGAAAAAATGATTTCCATTCAATAGGATTGATCAATTCTCTCTGTTCAATGTACATTGATATGCGGTGAAGTCCAGAACTAAAGGTAGTTTTATTCAAGGGAACAATGTGGTGTAACTTAATCAGCACTTTGGGCTGCATACTCACCATCGCCTCATCAGGAATTAAAGCAAGGCATGCTTTCTTGACTAAAGGAATGAGCACGGGCAGAATACTTGGAGCTTTCAACCCAAATTATGAGGAGGTACTGATTCCCATTACATTTTGTATTGCTTACCACAAATGTTGATGACATGCTAATAGCTTCACTTCATAAGGTGCTGACGGGCGTGCACGTAGGCTTTGCTACTTATGTTGTTGAATTCTAATAGTTTATGACACGTGGTGCATAACTGATTCTTTTTCAGTTTTAGGAAATGGGTTCATGGAGAAAGGTGTCAAAACCAAACTATCAATACATATTTCGTTCTTGTACATCTCTTCCTTGCACATATTGAATCACTCTTTTTGTGTAGAATATTGTTAGGGATCTTGAGTCTTGATCAATCCAGAAAAATGTGCACATTTCAGGTTTACATAACAGGATCTATGGCATTTTGGCTGCTCCATAGCGGCCCTAATGCCATGCTTTGTTCATTAGCGCCATTAGTTCCTTTCATCTAAAAGTTCTTTTCAGTAATTTACTTTACCTCATACCTTAATACCACACTGCTGATTAAAGTGATCAAAAGAATAATATTGTTCTGTGCCTTTCAGCTTAAGGTCTTCTTTTCAGTTGTGGCTCCACATTGTTTGTGTGCCTTTTCACTTTTACCTGTGGGCCACAGCCTTGTGTTTTAGAATCGTTTAGGGTCTTAGAAAAATATTTCCCTGGCTTCCTGCCAGATCCATGGTTCAGAAATACAGTGGCCAAGATGTGGAATGAGACTAATCAGATGTGTAAAACTACTTGCATTCTGCTAATCTGGACTTCAAGGATATCATAATTAGAGAGTTAAGACCCTTGCACAAGTCTTGAGGGTACTCTTGATGGTGTCCCCACCAGGTAGAGAAGCGTCGTGTTGTTGCTCAAGGTGTTACAGCAGCCAGGTCTAAATTCAGCAGGATTAGAGACCAAATTTGCTGAGTGAAAACACCGGAAATCAGAATGTGATCGATTGTCTTAGTCTTTACGTTCTATTCATCCACATGTCAAATGAATTTGCAATGCAATGAGCAATGATTAATAATCATTTGTCTACAATGGATGATGGTATCGAATAGGAGTCCGCTGTGGTTGCTTGAAATTCTATCCTGCAAGTGAAAGGGTTACAATTATTTTGCCCCCTTGAACAATCGCTGTGATTGGTGAAAGCATTTGATTCTGTAGCTAGTTTGGTCTTGCGAACTTTTTTTACATAAACAACCAAATTATTTATATGAACAATATGTTCAGTACAGTCTCTCCTGGTGATCTCTATAAAAATGTATTAGATAATGTTGTATCCTTCAAGAACATGGTGGGATGTGCGGGTGGTTTGTTGGTCGCATCTAGTCTTCTTCAGGAGCGATGCTTGCAAACCTGGCCCTTTGGGGCTTGTATGAGTCTCATTTATTCTTTTTTCTTCTTAATATTAATATAATGATACACAGCTCTCCCACGCGTCCGAGAAAAAAAGAACATTGTGGGGAAAAAAATGCTTTCGGTTCAATGTGTGTGATCAATTTTATCTGTGTAATGTATGTACATATACATATACCACATCAACATGGTATGCAGTATGTTTGAGACTACTGAACTACGCATATCATCTAAACCTTGAAATTACATGCTGAAGATGTCTGAATGATTTCTCATAGCTAATAAAACTCATAAACCAAAAATCAAATCCATCAACAGTAACTAAATCAATATACTTTTCATCAGGATTGAACAAATTTTCTCTCACGGAAGCAGTCTTTATTCTTTTTGCGGGGATCAACACCTGCAGAAGGTACAAAATTCATTAGCTTTGACTTCTTGTGTAAATCCAAATATCTTTGAACCGCATTTTCTATCTCAAACAGTTGAGGTACTATACTATGTTGGAGATTTAAGATTTTGTTTCAATTACCTTGTAGGGCACCCCTGGTCCTTTCCCCTTTGGGACATGCTAAACTCAGAGGCCTATCACTATGGAAAGCAATCTTCTCATTTGAGATAAAAAGCATTCCGGCTATTGGACCAGCTGTGGTTGAAAGATAACACTGGAAAGCCTTCAATAATCTCTCATCTTTCTCCACTACAAAGTATTGCCTGAAGATTTTCTCAATGCTGCCAGCTTGTAGAACCTTTGCACCGAAGCTCAGTTTCCCTTTGATAGTTTCAGAAATTTTTGGTCCCAGAGTTACTGCAAAGAAAAAAAAAAGCAGTGATGAGAGTTTTTACTAATGAACATAACACAACTTTTATCTGCAGAAAAAGAAGACAATGGTTGAATTCTTACAGTGTTGTTTGAACCCTTGCATGTAGCTATCTGTTTTCAGGTTCAGCTTGTTCATCTGGTAAATGAAGGAAGTCTTCGTGTCTGTATCATGCATGGGAAGGGCGCCAAATCAGTCTTGATTTACAAAGTTGTTGCAAAGGGAGAACTGAAGAAGCGGGTGGTGAGATTCTTACTCTTCTTGTGAATCAAGGCAGAATAGGAAAGTTTTCCTTCCTCATTGGCATATGCATACGAGGCCAAAGGAATTTCAATGACATGCTCCTGGGCAAACTCTCCATTGTTTATAGCCGCTCTATCTGCGATCCTGCTTGGAATTGGATTCTGGGGGGTCTCAATGCCTGGCTCTGAGAAATTGATGCCTACTAGTGCTCAGAGTCCGAGCCATACATGGGCTTTTATAAGGTGAAGCTGCCTAAAAAAAAGTAACTTTATTCCAGGGAACAAACAATGTGGTGTAACCGAATCAGCACTTTATGCTGCATACTCACCATCGCCTCATCAGATTGACTAGAGGAATGGGCACGAGCACAACACTTGGACCTTTCAGCCCAGCTAATGAGGAGGAGGTAGCGATGCTTTCCTTTCCCACCGCACTTTCTATTGCTTACCATAGACTCTTGATGACATGCTTACATGTATAGTTAGTTTTGTAAGGAATAGGTTCATGGAGAGTGGAGAGGGAAGTAAAATAAACACGTGGTTGGTTCAAACTTCCAACCAAACTACAAACCTGTATGCATTGTAGGTTCCGGTATATGTCTGATGTCTCTCTTTCTCCCTTGCACGCATATTGGAGTCACGTGTTTTATGGAGAGCGTTGTAAGGAATCTCGATCGGTCTAGAAAATGTGCACATGGCAAGTTTACATGACAATTGACAAGACTAATGGCACATATCTGCTACTCTGATGAAGATGTGGATTTGATGAATCTGATGCTGACTAATGGAACAGAAGAGTAGCGTAAATAGAAAAGAAATGTTTTCAGCCGCGTAATAACAATCACGTGTTCCTGTAGTTGGTTAAGAGTCAAGTGTCGAACCATATGCTACTGACACTGGGGGAAGGAAATTCTCAAAAGCTTTCATATCTTCAGTTCTCCTAATTCGCTAGTTATATCTTTGATTTCATTTATTTATAGCCTTGTTCATCCATGATATGAGAAGCTGACTATATGGCATTTTGGCTGCTTCGTCATAACAGAAATAACGCCATGGTTGTCTTGTTAGCTCACGAGTTTCTTATCTTTTCAGATTAAGGTCTCCTTTTCAGTTGTGGCTCCACATTGGTTGTGCGCCTTTTCACTCATATATATACTATACCTGTGGGACACAGCCTTTATGTTTAGAATTATTCATCGTCTTAAACAAACATAGAGAAAGCATTTCCTTGCCAGATTCATGGTTCAAGAACATGGTGGCCCAGGTGATGGGCTCGGACATGTGCATGATGCACCATAGGACTAACCTGTGTAAAACCGCTCGCTTTCCGCTAATCTGGAATTGGTTATAATAAAGGTTCCATAATGTTTGCTTTGTTCAACGTCCGCCACATTTTCAATGCCAGGTGTTGACCTGACATACGCGGAACCTATGCAAAACCCCTCAGAAAGGCGATCTTGCTCACAAATGCCAGCGGTCTAGCTGTCTTGGGAGATCCCAGGTTTGGTTTAATACGGGCAATTGGTGTATAATAAGATTATTATGCTAGATATATTGTATCTGCACTTTGTCACTTTTGGTCTGACAAGTGGCAAAGTCTGAATATAGGCTCTGCATTTCTGCAAAATGAATCATGGTAGGAGCCTGCGAGAAGCCATGTTGCAGAAGCATAGCCATTCCCAATGCGCCACTTGGCAGTCTCACACTAAATATATTAGCAATCATCGAAACCTATGGTTGTGAAAATTAGTAGTGACCAATACCTGAACAAGGGGTATCCCAATCCAAAAGTGTACGACGACCCGTACGTTTCTCGTAGTCTAGCGAAAGTCCACCCTATGTGGGGTGTAGCCGCTGAGCCCCGCGGTATGGCTAAGAAAGACTCTGCGTGGCCATTGGGCCCACTTTACAGGTCCGACCTTGGCTTTGGCCCCCTAAGCGGCCCCACAAAGAGGTATCCAAGTCCCCACAGGGGGCTCGGATGTAAGCCACTGCCTTCTCGAGGGGCCAAGGAGAAATACCAAGGCCCATAACAGTCCAACAAGAGGGCGTCCGAGCTCCCCTCGGACCCAGATTGCCTTCCCCTTGGAGAGTTGAAGGAGTGATTGTGTTGGGACATTAGTCTCGAGAGGGTGCATCCAAGCTCCTTTGGTGGGCTCAGATGCGGCTTGACTTCTCCCCGAAGGTTCGTACCAAGCCAACATATCACCAGCGCTGCACATGCCCGCTCACACCTGCACAGGGAGGACAAGATGATGGCTATAGGTCTTGAAAATACAACACAGTGGATAGGGTCGGGGCTTCCCTGGCCCTGTGGTGCTAATAAAATGCTATGATCCAACGACACATGCGCAGGATTGGAGCCCATGACCTATGTGACTTCGCCCTAAGAATAGAGATGATGGCCCCCTACCATCTCGAATGGATAAGGACAAAGGACGAATGCATCACCGGAGGAAGACAAACGCCACCACTTCTTTTCTTCTTCCTTCTCCCTTTTTCTGTAACCGGTTCCCCCGTAAGCTATACTAGAAGATACCCCACGTGTTGCTGCTAGGACTGCAGAGAATTTGAAATGAAATTAAGTGAAGATGATGTGGATATCTCACAATTAAGAGGTTGAAAGTTAGTGGAATAACATGCCTATAAGTGGGAGATGATGCGGATAATTAATGAAGGATGGTGTGGATGGCTTGCATGTTGAAATAGACTTCTAGTGGGATTAGCTATATAAGAGATAGATAAGAGAGGACGTGGGTTCTCTCTTAGGCATCAAGACATCAAACCGTAGAACATTTACACACCCTCATTTGTGACCCTACTGTAAACATTCGAGCCTTCATGCTCAAGAACACGGATAGACGCCGTCAAACTAGACGTAGGGCACATTGCTTGAACCAATATAGATTTTGAGTCTTTGAGCGCTAGCCATCTAAAGCCATACACACGGCTACAAATTCGCTAGTTGGTGTTACAATACAAAACATTGATAAGTAGGTATATAAATCTTTCCGTGAAAACATGACGCAACCTGCCACCTTTTGCATGCATTCAATCCCATCCATTTGTATTCAATCCTTTTGTGATAATTCTCCAATGTAACATCCAATTGAGAAACAATTTTCACCATTTTTTTACATAATTTGGTATCCATTGCAATTTTTTTTTTGAAATATTTAAAATTAGAAAAATACACTTTTATGGATGGATTTGCATATTTCCGTGAAGCATTTTCGAGTATAGAAACCCACAAGCACTGGCATAAAATGTTGAGATGTTCTACTCTTCTCTAAGATTTGAAGTTTAAAACCACCGTGTCCAGTCGCAACACACGGAGGCATAGAAACAAATGTGTCCATTACACGGAGGCATAGAAACAAACGTGTCCATTCATAAATACCTATAGCCTAGCATAGAAACCACCATGTACAAAGGTAAATATCTTCATCAGATTCCATAGAAACATTCACATAGAAAAGTATGCAACTCAATCTAATCTAACAATCTGCCACACTGACACATGGGATGGTGGCTTGGTGGGTGGGTTGAACCATGTGGTAGGTTTTGGGAGGTTGGATGGGATTGCATGCTTTTTCACGTGAAGGTTTTTATGCATGCCGATGAAGATTTTATGATTGCTCATGTTTAGAATTTAAAATATCAAGTTATAGAAAAAAATGTTGAGAGAGAAAGATTGAAGGGTATAGATGTTTAGGATTTCCCTTATATGAGAAAATAGAAAATAAGAAAAGTTTAGGAGAATTTTAGAGATGTGCTGGCTTTTTAACGGGGAGAGAGTTTTTTTTCATTTTTTTTCTAATCAAATGTAAACTTAAAAGTCCGTGAGGCAAAAGCACATGCACCCATGCTAATCCGGCTAGGAATCATGGGCTTCTTGACTCAAGCCCATATAATCCAGACAGGACCAAATATTTTTCTGCCGCCCCTTCCATTTTTTGAAGCAAAGGCAAGATCCGATCCCGCTGCTGCAGCCTCCTAGCTGATGCCTTCCGCTTCTACCGCCCGCCCCACCCCTCGAGGATTGATGGGGGATTTCTAGGATAACGTTTCTGTGAGATCTCTCGTCACTTTCCCTGCGTGCGGACTGTGATGACACTATGTATACTTGCAAAAAGTTGTGGGCGGCGCTCGCTCAGTTGCTACTAGATCCCTATTGCCACGCTAGTTACCGTGGCGATTTTTTTAGTACTTTTTGTAAACTAATTGTAAATCTAACGCTATTTTTTTCAAAACTAACACTTTTGACCGCGCCATACATGGTGGCACGGCAGGAGGATGACGTGGCGACGACCGGGGCTGCTGACCGGTGACGTGGCAGGGTCTGCCGCGCCACCAATCTTGGCACGACAGTGACATGCCATGGCACATGGCGCGGCAGGACCTAGACACAGATAGAAGATTGGCTGCTATCGGTGAGGATCGACAGCGACACGACCATGGACCCTGGCTTTCTCGACCCCTCGCCGGTGGGCTCCGACTAGGTGCTCTAGTCCGACATGAGGTCGCGCAGCACGGTCGACTACTGCGTGTCTAACCAGGGTGCCTTCTTCGGCGATTTCGTGGCGGCGATGACCAAGCTCGGGAGGATCGGGGTCAAGATGCCGGCCACCAGCGGCGAGATATGCCGGGACTAACGGTTTCTGAACTAGTTGCTAGTTAATCTCGCCGATAGTGCTGCCGCGACACATTGAAACGAATATGAAGCAAATAAATGAAGTCCGTGCGCAAGTTGACAAGCTGCCACATAACATTTTCATTGGTTCGACATAAGTTCGACATAACATAACCAACTAAGCCTGCAAGTTTCGAACGATAATATTCGTTCGACCTAACAAACTAAGATCCAGGAGTGTAAGGATCCCTCGGACGTCTCTGTCTCTTCGGATTTGTTGGCAACATTTGAAGTGTAGCTAACGTCAGTGTGGCTGCGTTGCCAGTGCGTACGCCTCGTACCCTGAAGTATATGATATGCACGATTACTTATAATATTTATAATCGTTAGTACATGGAGCCTACGTATTTAAAGAATCTACCTTTGTTACTACCTATGAGGCTCCTTGGGTACCAAGCGGGGCACCACCTAGCTGAGACATGCCGATCTCGTCCTACGGCCAAAGGTCCCACTAGTGGTGCTGTCTGCCGAAGCCTAGGGGGTCATCGTTGTCATCATTGTCCTTGTCGTCTTCGCTTGTAGGGTCATTCCCAGCGCTATGATGTGGTGGTGTATACACTGCGGAAGTGGCACTTGTCACTGGCTGAGAAGAGCCGGCTGGTGTCCTCAAAGAGCCAGAAGAGGTGCCACCCGACCACGCCGGGACTGCCGGTTCCACCCATGGAGTGTCCATGCAGCTCAACTTCTGAGCTAGCTTCCTACAACTCCGCTTCACCTTCTACATAAATAGACGTTAAAGTTAGTGCATTTCCCAAATGGAAAAAGTCTACTTAACCCCCCCATCTTTCATACTTGGTCTACTTTACCCCCAACTATAAAACCGTCTGTTTTACCCCCTGAACTTTCCAAAACTGTCTATTTTAACCCATGGGTGGTTTTTTGACAGCGGTTTTACTACAGTAACAACGTGTCTGCTACAGTAACTGCGTGTTTGCTGCAGTGCCGTTGGTTTTGAATTTTCTTTTTTTTATTTATTTTTGGTGAATTTTTGAAAAATCATAGTAAATCATAGAAAAATCTAATTTTATTGGACTCCACATGAATAGATCTACACAGTGAATATATAATACGGTATGCTTTAGTACAAATTTTTTTTAGCTTTAGATTAATTGGAAAATCCAAGTTTGTCTGTAATTAATTAAAATTTATCTATAACTAAGTTATACATAGTCAAATGAGTACAAAATTTTTACTATAGTTCAAGCATACAATAATTAGCGTACCATAAAAATTTCACCACAATTGGACCATAGAAGCTGCAGCTATGAATTATTCCAATTAATTATAGACAAAATTAGATTTTCCAATTAATCTAAGGCTACAGTAAAAATTTTATACTAAAGCATACCGTATTATATATTCACTATATAGATCTACTCATGTGGTATCCAATAAAATTAGATTTTTCATTTTATGATTTTTCTATGATTTACTATGATTTTTTAAAAATTCACCAAAAATAAGTAAAAAAAAGAAAATTCAAAACACCGTCACTGTAGCAGACCCGCTGTTACTGTAGCAAAACCGCTGTCAAAAACCGCCCAAGGGGTAAAATAGACGGTTTTGGAAAGTTCAGGGGGTAAAACAGACGGTTTCATAGTTGAGGGGGTGAAGTAGACCAAGTATGAAAGGTGGGGGGTTAAGTAGACTTTTTTCTTTCCCAAATGCATATACACTAAAGAAACATTTTCGAAACAGACAAGTTTATGTTTACCTCCACAAAAGCCTCAAGAACGCCTGGCCCCTGCCCTCTAGACTCGTGAAGCCAAAACGCTGCTTCGTTGGATATCCTTGACAATTGTGTCACCTGGGTACAGAAACGCGGTTGGACAGTTTTAGTATATATACTTAATACCAAATAGATAACAAATTATACCATTCGAGTATCTTACCACGTATCTTTGAAGCGGGGCTCTCTATAGCTGTGTGTCGGCCCTAGTGGCAACGTCGTACACATCTTCGATCACATCTTCCTTTGAGTCCTTGTCAATCGCCTCCTTAGTGTACGGGGGCTTGATATGTGTCCTCGTAAACCTGTGAAGCCACCACAGGTACTCATCGAAGGTGTGCTGGTCGTGTGGGGGACCCACATGGACCGGCTTCCGTTCCCTGGTCTGCCATAACTGGATGTACGCGTTGTGTGTTACACGCCAATTCTTGGTCATGTACCTCTTTCTACGGTCATACCTGCAACAAAATGATATTAGTTGTACCACACACACCTCTGAATTGTAGCTTTGTTATTAATCGATAACGCACTCGTATAATTCTTGGTTGGTGGAGTAAAGCGATGGTGGGCAGCCTGTCATTCTTCCAAACTGTCTACAGACCCTGATGGGCAAGTGAATCTTGACCACGTGGAAGAAAATAAGAGGGACATTACAGCGATACTCGTTTGACTCATCCCTAGTGACAGGACTTAGATAGTACTCGAGCTCCGGAGCATCCCAAGGACACTAATGCACCTGAACATTTCATAATTGAGTTAGGTTGTGATATAGTGTACATCGAACAAGACACATATATGATAGTAAAGAGAGCGTAACCTGGTGCTGTGTTAGGACGTCGAGACCATCCATGTACTCCCTGTACTTGCGCCTCGCATTCCCTCTAACTAACTCTGCTTCCGTCCAAATATACAGAGTTGTAGGGAGTGTATCCTGCCCATTCCATTGCTACATTAAACATAATAATGAATTAGCCATTAATAATTTAATCATATGTAACTACCTCGAAGAATATAGTGAACCGAAGTACTTATCGGTAAACTAGTATTAAGAGGCCTCCCAACGGGCCATCGTTCCCAACACCAAACCTAGAGTAGGTAGGAGCAACCCCTAAGGTTTGCATACCTTGAGGTGCGACAGAAGGCAACGCACAGCTGTCGATACGTCCATGTCAGGACTACGCTGCTTTAGTTGTACGCCGCTATATTCTCCCACAGCTGGCGTAGTATGTCAAGGAAGATCCAGCTGATGGTGTTGCCCGAGGCGTCTGGAAAGAGAAAAGCACCAAGGAAGTGCCAAAGCCACACTCTAGCAAACCTATCGATCCGAGCCTCATCAGCCTATGGATCCAAGTAATCAAAATGCTCTGTGATCCACGACGACGAAACTCCAAAACTTTTCCTAAAATTCACCAAAGAAAATGAGACCCGATGGCTGCAGGAAAGCAATACAAGTATTAAATAGGCTTGAATTGCTCACTTATTTTTCTTGGAAACCCATCGTCCGGTGGAAGAAAGCCAGTGAACTGAGCCGCCAGCTCTCTCCAGTGATCGTTGTCAACTATACCTATCACTGGAAGTCCCCCCAACCAAAGGCCAAAGATAGCCTTCACATCCTGCATGGTTAAGGTCATCTCGCCACAAGGTAGGTGGAACATATGGGTCTCAGGCCTCCACCTGTTATAAGAATAGAACGACTGTTAGTTGCCTCAAATTTGTTATAAGAATGTTTTCATACGAAGAAGGCACTCGCACCTATCTACAACAACAGTAGTAGTGCTGGGTCAAGGGGTGGAAGACCATAGTTGACAACACGGACAAGCTCGAGAAAGTCGGCACGCCGTATGTACGACGCATAACGCTCGTCCCACTGACGCGCCCTAGTGTGCGTGCGGGGCCTCAAAGGAGGCAAGGCCACCTCTGCATCGGTGTCACTCAAGATATATGCTTGGTGCTGGTCGTTGTATTCCACCTCGAGAAGGGGAAACAACGGGTGCTGCGTGGGAGGGGTCATCCTGTTATAAATTGATAAACAATGGGTTAGAGTATTCAAATTAACATTATGTAGCATTGCAAAATTTGAACTACTTGTTATGCAATACAAACACAATGTGAAAGCACATGTATATATTCAAAGTAACATTAACAGACATATTATTAAACAACTTCACTAGGAAAATAAGCATTTGATGAAACTTCATCAAGTCATCCAAATCGACGTATCACGCACTACTAAGTACCAATACTTGAAAACTAGTATCTATACCCAAAATCTCTAACTAAATAACTAACTATAAACTAAATAATAAATACCTAATCAATCCCTAAACCCAAAATCCTAACTAACAGTAACCTAAACCCTAACCACCTAACCAAACCTTAACTATACTACAACACACAACCTCAAACCTAAAAACTACCTACCTAATTAAACAAATTCATTAACCTAACTATCCTAAATCACTAACTATACTAAATCACTAACTATTCTAACTATCCTAAATCACTAACTATCCTAAATCAATAACAATCATAAAACCCTAACTATCCTAAATCACTAACTATCCTAAATCACTAAACTAACTATCCTAAATCAATAATAATCATAATAACATGAAATTGAGAGGGAGCTACCTTGATATGAGCAGGCGGCCAACGTTCGTGGCGCGATGGGGGTGGCCGGTGTGGGCGGGCGGCCGTCGGGGCGACGGGCGCTGGCGGTGGGGTGCTGCGCGGCGACGGGTAGGCGGGTGCTACGTGGCGTGCGGGCTAGCGTGCGTTGTGTGTGGGTGGGCAGGCTGGCGTGCGTGTGGGCGGGCGGGCTCGCTCGCGATATTTATCTGGTCCTGCTATGCCATGTGCCGTGGCACGTCAGTGCTGCACCAAGATCGGTGGCATGGCAGACCCTGCCACGTCACCGGTCAACAGCCCCGGTCATCACCATGTCATCCTCCTACCGCACCACCATGCATGGCACGGCACAAACATTTCGCCGCACCATGGCAATAGGGGCGGCCAAAAGTGTTAGTTTAAAAAAAACAGTGTTAGATTTAAAATTAGTTTACAAAAAGTGTTAAAAATAAAAAAATCACCATGGCTACCCTCATGTCTACGGACTCGACACGTGCATGCTGCCTGTTCTGCTGCACCAGTATCGTTGTCTGCATGATCGACCATAAGCCACTACTACACAAAGTTTAATGGAGGCGGGCGTTTTTGATTTTCCGCGGCGGGCAAAGCCGTCCGCCGCGGCCTAGAGGCCACGGTAAATCGTGGCTTAACCGCGGCGGGCGGCTTTGCCCGCCGTGGTTAACCGATTTACCACGGCGGGCGGTGTAACGTACCCGCCGCGGTAAACATACTTTTACCACGGCGGTCACGTTGAACCGCCCGCCGCGGTAAATTATTTTACCGCGGCGGACACGGTACAGAGCCCGCCGCGGTTATGTTCGTTAGCCGTGGCGGGCATTATTATTTGCCCGCCTCGGTAAATTATTTCCTGAATTAAAAAAAATACAGCAGCCATATAATTAAATTCAAATTCAAATTCAAATTCAAATTCAAATCACATCCAGATTTCACAAATTAAACTTAAAAAGTATGCAGGCATTACACATGAGATAATATACATATATATACATTCACTTAGTCGTTCTTGTCATTGTTAATTCATTACATTTACATATTAAAGTCGTTATACATGCCCTAAGGAGTAATCTTGCGGACGCATCATCGTGGGCCATTTCCTCAGCCTCTCGTACTCCGGTAAAATCGCTAGCTGGCTGTTCTCATTGAAGAACGTGCTCCCTTCAAGCACGCATTTGTCTAAGACAAACTTACATATGTCCGCCTTTGTCTGCTTGAAGGAGTGTTGGGTGCTCTGCACGTCTCTCCACCAGTTCAATCCATTCTTGAGCACCCTCCAACTGCTGCTGTACTGCTTGCACTCCCTCAGGTACTCACAGACATAGAAGCCACAGGTTTGTGATCCTACCGGTTGTTTGGCACACTGCATGATCGATACACAAGCATTAGAATACAGGCATTAGAACGCTTATGAACAGAACGCACAATTAAACCTTTCAAATACTTACCGGAAAGTTGCGTCTGATTTTGATGCGGTTCTTATGCTTAGCCTTAAAATTCTCTGTTCTTCGATCATAGCATTCAGGATCCTTCACGTACTCCTTATAAGCGCTATATGAAATGTACTAGTATTAGGCAGGGCATTAGAACGCATATGAGAAGACAGTTCAGTCACTTACACTCTGAGGCAATCTTCAAAGGCCTTGTACCCTTTTAAGTTTGGCATTCTCAACGAATCAAATACGCAGGCCCTGCCATCCTGAGGGTAGATGATAAATGCAACCCAGTGACCCTCGAGGCCTTGGCTGCGCCATTGAAACAAAATACAGGTTACAATGAGAAATAATAATACTAGCTAGCTACCCACTTATCTCTACAGGCATGTCTTCGACTTACCCAAAGTGGTAGGCAGCTACGATACACCCATTTCTCCTGATCTTCTTCATTGCTCCTAGTATGTACCTTGAAATGTTCAACTTCTCATTGTCCATCAGTTTCTTCCTGTGCGCCTCTCTCTGTCGCTTGGTCAAGTCTTTCATGGTTGGATGATTGTCATCTAGGTGGTAACCAATGATGACTCTTTGAGCAATATGCATTGGAGATAGATAGATAACATCAAGTTTTAGTTCCTTGGATATATAGGCCATCAACCTGCAAGGACAAGCCATCGTGGCATATATAAGTAGTCTTGACCGATTCAAAGGCAGGTGATATGTGAAACTCGCAATTCATCACTTACATAGAGAACAAGGTGACTTGGGCGATGTCAAGGTCTTGTTCCCGTAGTAGTCTGTACATGTCGTGGAAGTCCACGGGGAGTTCTACATCATTGCCGGGCAAGTGGAAGTACTCCGCCACAACCTTGACTAGAAAACCATGTAGGCCAGCTTTTGCCGCTTCCATGTACCAGAGATGAAACCTCCTTGTCTCCCACCTTTCCTCGTCGACGAGCTGGGCCTTGGTTATCATGAACTTCCCATGCTCGTAATGGCCGAGGCAGTCATCCGATTCAGGAAATAGATGGAAAGGTGATCTTGGCCTGGGATAGAAATGTTAGTACCATATTATGGCAAAGAAAAGTTATTAGCAAATTATGCTCGCCGCTACCATACCTTTCGAACTCAAGTGAGTATGTGAGATGCCCTTGGTCGCCTTTAGTCTTCGTCGGCGGTGGAGGACAGTGGCTTGTGCTCGCAATGGCAGCAGGCGGTGTCTTTGCCCTCGGTTCCTCCGTGCCTCCCGGTCCTTTGCTTGTGCCCTTAGACGGACTATCGAGAGGTGCGGGTGGACTTGTTGTTGGAGGAGGAGAACGAGGGTGAGGGCTTGTGCCTCGGGGTGACTTCCTTCCCTTGTCATCCCCGCCATTGCCTTCGTCATCGCCGTCGCCGTGATCCGGATCATCGGGGGGACAAGATCCGGCAACGGATGGTTGTGATGCTGGTGTCGCCATCGGCGTAGAAGTCGGCGTCGAGAGAATGATCTCTATGTCGTCCTTGTTCCACAGGACTTCGGAACCAATGGTAGCTCCAAGGATCGTTACCCCTTGTGCAGTTGGATATTCCATTTCAAATTCTTCGTATTGGGTCGCATACCATGTAAGTATCACGGCAGCATAGTTGGCAGGGATCTGGTCTTGGTTGAAATCTTTGATATCTTCTTTGGGGTGCATGTAACCCTCACCCACGGTAAAGTTCAGAATTCATTAGGTATTTTAAGTCTCATGAAGATGAAACTAGTCTATACTAACATAATTCATTAGCTAATTCATTAGCTATATTCATTAGTCTATACTTTTGAGGTCCCTTGGCTTTTTATTACTTGACTTTTGTAGCACACTTAAGAATCTTATCCTCTTTTATAGAGTATGCATATAGAGTATCTGGGATTGTTACATATAGAGTCTCTAGGATACATTATTATATATATGTCTCTGGGATACGTATAGAGTCCACTACATTATTACATATATATATATATATGTCTCTGGGATACATAAATCATTTTGGTGCAGGTGCTTTCACCGTCCTCTTCTCACCATCAGGGCGGGCCCACGACATCATCCTGGACTTGTTGAATCGGTCCTCGACGGCCTTGATCTTCTTTGGGTGATCGGTAAAAAGCTCGAGCTCTGCGTAGTTGTTGTATTGTTCGGGACTCTGCACCCCATCAGCTCCCACAATCCGCTGCTTTCCAGACACAACCACATGCCTTTTTGGGTCCTCTGCATATATATAGTAGGCCACTTGTGCGACATTGGTTGCTAGTACCCACGGGTCATCTTTGTAGCCGATACTTTTGAGGTCCACGGTGGTTAGCCCATAACTGTCCACTGCAACCGCATTCGGTTTGACCCACTGGCAATGGAAGACGGTTATGCATAGGTTCTGGCCGTAGTCAAGTTCCCATATTTCTTCAACTTGCCCATAGTATTGCCTCCTCTGGCCCGTGTACTCTTCTTCGCCCTCGTATCGAACACCGCAGTTCTGTGCCGAGCTCTTCTTGTCCTTGTCTTTCGTGTGGAACCTGTAGCCCTGGACGTCATACCCTTGCCACATGGTGATTTGGCTGGATGGGCCTAACACAAGCCTCTTAACGGTCTCCGTATCTTCATCAGGGCATCCTTCAAGGGGTATGTGTTGCTCTTTGAGCCAGTCTACGAAATTGCTCTTGTGATGGTTCTGGACCCATGCCTCCGTGCGTTGTCCATCATTAGCGGCGCGGATCTCTTCCAGGTTCTTTTCAATATATTTCTCCATGCTCACTAACTGATGAAAGATGCTGTAATGAGCTTCTTGCACCATTCGGTTTGGCACATCGGTGCGCACTTTTCGGCCTGTGCACCCCATTCCTGAGGTTTTGCCTTCGTGGTGATGGACAGGCAACCCAATCACCCTCCCATCTCTTATGTACCTCATACACCAGTTCACGGCCTCCTCCATTGTGTATGCCTCGATCATAGAGCCCTCCGGGTAAGCGCGGTTATGGACGTATCTGTTGAGGGTGGACATGAACCGCTCGTACGTCCACATCTGGTGTAGGTACACGGGGCCTAGTTGATGGATCTAATCGACCATATGCATCATTAGGTGTGGCATAATATCAAAGTAAGATGGTGGAAAGCACATCTCGAGCTGGCAAAGGGTCTCCGCGATGAACTCCTTCAGGGCAGGCAGCTCAGCCTTATCAATGACCTTCTGAGTGATGCGATTAAAGAAGTATGACATCCGTGTGATGACCATCTTCACGTACTCTGGACGGATAGCCCTAATCGCAATTGGTAGGAACACCGTCAGCATGACGTCGCAGTCGTGTGAGTTGTAGCCGGTCATTATGAGGTCTTTCATGGAGACCAGGCTCTTGATGTTGGAAGAGAAACCAGTCGGCACCTTGATACCCCTAAGCAACTTAAGAAAAGCCGTCCTCTCGTCTTGCGTTAGGTTGCAGGCCGCACCCGGGATATCGACTTTACCATTCTGAGGCGGTCTCGGGTGAAGGTCCGGCCTGATGCCCAGATTGACAAGATCCGTCCGTGACTTAATACCATCCTTTATCTTGCCCTTGATGTCCAGCAGGACACCGATCGTGCTTTCGAAGACATTTTTCTCTAGGTGCATGCAGTCGATGGCATGGGGTGTATTCAGTGTTTTCCAATACGACAGGTACTTGAAGAAAATTGACATCTTCTTGAAAGGAATGGCGGCGGGGACTTCCTCCGTCTGGTCCCGCTTTCACTTCCTTGTCTACTTGGGCCCCTCTTTAGGCGGCTTCTTCTTCTTTCCAAACTCCACCTGATCCATGTCCTTGACCATCTCATACACCTTTGTTCCCCAACTAGTCTGCGTCATTTGATCACGCTGCGGCTCATCTTGATTGTCAAAGTATTTGTTCATAATACTTCTTCTATACCTATGATTTTTGGTGAGGAACCGTCTGTGCCTCGTGTACACCATCTTATTGGATCCCTTAAGGTAAGTGTAGCAGGTCTCGTCGATACAAATTACGCAGCTGGTCTTCCCTTTGATCTGCCCCGATAGTGAGAAGAGACCGGGGTAATCGGTGATGGTGACAAAGATGATTGCTTTTAGTGTGAACTTCTCCTTGCGGGATGCATCCACCATCTGGACCCCAACATCAAATAGTATCTTCATTTCCTCCATGAACGGCTCCAGGAACACATCTATATCGTTACCGGGCTGCTTCGGTCCGGAGATAAGCATGGTCAGCATAAGGTACCTACGCTTCTGACATAGATGGGGAGGTAGGTTGTACATGGTGAGCACGATGGGCCAAGTGCTGTGCGAGCTGCTAAGCTCACCGAACGGGTTCATCCCGTCGGTACTTAGCGCGAACCTAACATGCCTAGGCTCCTTGCCAAACTCTGGGTAGGCCTCGTTGAAATCCTTCCACTGCTTGCCATCGGATGGGTGCCGTAGCTTGCCATCGTCGTTCAGGCGGTCAGCAGATGCATGCCAGGACATGAGCTTGGCATCGTCCGGGTTCCCAAATATTGCACGTAGGCGATCGGTCACGGGCAGGTACCACACCGACAGTGCTGGACTTTTCCTGTGCGTGTAACCCTCTTCTTCATCGTCCTGCTGAGCTGAGATCTGTTTGGCCACACTGCTCTTCTTTGCCCCCTTCTTGTTCTTCTTCCGACCACCCCACAAGCCTCCCTCGTCTTCTGCATCCACGCGACAACCAGCATTTTTCTTGTACCGACTAAAGCCGCAGTGCGGACAACTCGTCAAATTCTCATACTCATTGCCCCGATACAGGATGCAGTGGTTAGGGCATGCATCAAACTTTCTAAGCTTCATCGCCACTGGCCGGATCAGCTTCTTGGCCCGATAAGTATTGGCGGGCACCTTGTTAGCCGTTGGGTACGTGGTGGCAAGGTAGCTTAACAACTCATTGAAGCTAGTGTCAGACCAACCATGACGAGCCTTCAACATCAACATATGGAGGTTAAAACGGAGCGTCGTGCAGTCCTTTGGACAATCGCCGCCGTCCTTATAGAGAGGATCAACTGCCGCCTGTTTCAACTCTCTGAAATTCTCCAACCACTTTGGGCAACCCAACACAACATCGTCTTCATCGAAGTGTTTGACTAGATCTTCAACAAGCTACACATCCTCGGGATGGCTCACAGTATCCTAACCATCAACACCGTCGCCGGCTTCGTCGACCATGTCTTGCATTACATCATCCACTGTGATGTAATCACGACAACTGTTGTCACTGTCGGCTGGCGCAGCTGCTGCGGAAGGATCTTTATTCACCGGTGGTGCTGTCGTCGTCGGCGTCGAAGAGGTAACTCCAGATGCAGCGCCACTCGCACCAACTCTTTCGCCGTGAAATGTCCAGACTGTGTAGCCCTCGATGAAACCATACATGATCAAATGAGTTTGCACCTCGCTGTCTCGGTGGGCTTTCAGGTTCTTGCAACGAGAACATGGACATATGGTTGTCATCCACTTCAGTCTCTCACGGTGAGCTTTACCAGCCGCAATAAACTTCCTTAATTCAAAGAGGTACCGCGGATCATTCACTCTATCGATCCGGTACATCCATTCCGATCTATCCATCGTATCTGCGAACATTATCCATCACAATCAATATTAAATAAAGAAGAATTAGTAGAAATTGATGATTTTTACGTCCAAAATCATGAAAAAGAGAGGAAATGACGATGTGAAAGATGAAGCATGCATCTATGATGAATCTAAAGTTAAAGAAATACATGACATCATTTTTTCCATTAAAATTGATCTAGATCTAGATCTAGATCTAAAGAGAACTCTAGGTGATGGAAATAAAGAGAGAGGATGGAAGGAGAGAGGGAGAGCCTTTATGAACCTCTTATGATGTCCTCCTCCATCAAATCCAAGCCCTTCAACTCAAATCAAAAGTTTCCTCAAATTTTAGGGCAAAGCCTCCCCCCATGAGTTTTGAGAGAGGAAGACCCGTGGAGAAGAAGGAGGGTCTGAGGTCTGTATATGTACAGGATTTACCGCGGCGGGCAACATAAAACGCCCGCCTCGGTAAATCAAGTCTTTACCGCGGCGGGCAGTTTAAAGCGCTTGCTATGGTAAACCGTATTAACTGCGGCGGGCTATTAAAACCGCCCGCCGCGGTAAATAACGATTTTCTGCGGCGGGCAGGTAAGGTCGCCCGCCGCGGTAAACCAATTTTCCGCAGCGGGCGCCCCGGTGGCCGGCCTCGCTGGCCGGCCACTGGTTAACCGTGGCGGGCAAAAAAGGTGCCCGCCACGGAGCGTGTTTTAGCCACGCTGCGCAAATTCATTCCTGTAGTAGTGAGCTCATGACCACACACGACGTACACTACTTCGGATCATATAACAACACTATCTCTTCCTCGTTGACAACCAGATCCATGGCCCCACCCTCGTCACCATTCGTGCCCCTCGCCCAGAGCGGATAGTTTGCCACCTCCTCGACATGCTGGCCCCTTGTCTGCATGATGGTCAGTCGCCACCCTCTCGTCTCCGCCCGATCACTAGAATTGCATCGGTGCTGGCATCGTCATGTAGTGGCAGCTCGTTGCTAGCTAGAGCCAGGTGGCCTTCTAGTGTATGGGGATTCTGTTGCTATGACCTTGGATGCAGATAACATATGCTAGCTCTCTCTTGAGTGGAGGATGTCTTGTACCATAATGGAGGCTTACTGTTTCCTCACCCAGGGAGGCCACATTCATGTGTGCACACTAGTCTTCAACCATGGTGGAGACCTTGAAATTATATCTGACTCAATATGCTTGTTCTATAGAGGGGAGTGGCATAGACAGCCAGTGATTGGTCAATACCTAGTGAACTCTAGAAGCGTGCTCCACATGGTCGTTGGATATGGTACTCGTTGCTGGTTGGTTGCCAACAACCGAGTTCAAGATATACAAGCTGATGGATAAGGAGTTCAAGGTATACAAGCTGATGGATAAGGATGGTGCCAACAAGGTTGAGTACACATGGAGTGAGTTGAAGACATTGGATGGTTGGATACTGTTTGTTGGATGGGGATGTTCACGATTGTTTGAGATGGCCAAGTACATTGAGATGGGACTTGAAGAGGGGTGTACTATAGATGATGAGAGCTTCTATTATCCTATGATGTTGTTTTGTGGTGTTAATGACAGATAATACCCGTGCAGTGATAATGAACATTGGTCAAAATGTGCAATTCCCAAGATTCAATGTTTGATAAATACATTAAATTTTGAAACTATATTTCGTTTACTTTAGACTCTCCAACTGTGTTTTGGAACTAGTAGTTTTCTATTTTAGGTTCGATTCATTCAATTATTAGCTTCCTACTTCCATATGTTTATTAAATAGAGGTTGCATTGAGGCGGACCTACTGTGTCTTTATGTGTTTTGTATTTACACATTTAGTATGTAGTTTTCTTCTTTAACATTTGCATTTAGGATCTCATTTTATGGCTATTGTTACTAACATGTGATATCTGAGAGTCTAATATGTCCCTTAGGCATGACCACAATATATATAGAATTCCTCATGGGCCATATAGGCCTAGAATATATAAGGGCTATGGGCCTTGACATACTTAACACCCCCCTCAAACTCAAGGTGGAAGCAAAGGATCTGAAGCATTGAGTTTGAGAAAGTGAAGACGATGTTGCTATCAAGTTTGTGCTTTAGTAAAAAAACTACCACTTGCAATTTAGAGGGCACACATTAAAGAGCAATTGTTTTCTCATGACAATGAAATCGAGTAAACGAGGCATCAACATCAATATGCTCTGTAAGCTCATGCTTCACGTGATCATTGGCAATTTGGATACAACTACTTGCTTCTTGGACTTCCATGTAAGGAGAGAAGAGGCAATAAGAATGCAATAGCCTGTCATAGAACAACGATCTATGGGATCACTAGCCTAGGTGGAGTTTGAGTATGCATAAAGATGAAGTGGACTATTGTGGGCATAGAATAAACACTGTGATGATGTCCCCCGTACATATCCAATAACACAAAGCAAATGTCTATAATGGACTGAAGTAGGAGCAATCACAAATTGGCTCAGAATATGAACTGCATAGGCAATATCAGGTCTGGTAATAGTGAGGTAAACAAGGCTGCCTACAACATGTCAATATTGAGAGGGATCCTAAAAAGGTACACCATAAGTAGAGAGAAGCTGCAAGTGAAGATCCATAGGTGTTGCAGCTGTTCGAGTATCAGTAAGACGCAAACGAGCAAGAAGGTCTTGTATGTATTTAGACCGGGAAAGATAACACCCATTTGTAGAATGTGAAACCTCAATCCCTATGAAATAACTATGAGGTCCTAAATCAAACATCTAAAAATTGCTCACCAAGTTGTTTCTTCATAGAGGAAATATGTTCCATATCATCTCTTGTAATCAACATATCATCAACATATAAAAGAAGCAAAGTACGCCCACGTGGTGAAAATGAATAAATAATCTAGGATCATGTTCACTAGGTGAAAAACCAGCAGCCCATATCTCAAACGAAGCACTCTAACCAAGCACGAGGAGCTTGTTTTAGGCTGTACAGCACGACAAAGGCAACAAACATAACCTGAAGGAGCATCGACACTTGGGGGTGGATGCATATAGACTTCCTCATTTAAATCACCATGAAGAAAAGCATTTTTAACATCCATTTGAGAGAGTCCAAGTGGAAGTAGTCGCCACTACAATTAGAGTACAAATAGTGGCCATGTGCGCGGTAGGTGCAAATGTCTCTTCATAATACCGTCCCAGCATCCCTGAGTCTGCTAAAATCCTCTTATAACATGATGAGATCCGTATCTCTCAACAAAACTATCTAATTTGGTTTTAATCTTGAATACCCACTTACAAGTGACTGGTACAACATGTGATGATAATGGGACAAGTTCCCAAGTGCATGTACGATCAAGAGCAGCAAACTCTTCGGACATAGCAAGTTGTTCTAGAATACAAGAAGCTTCTTGATAAGAGGATGGCTCATCAATAATAGCACTCACACATGGAAACCCCAACTTGTCAGGAGGTTCAATAGTAGCATAATTCTATAGATTATACTGTGGACCATCCTGCTGTGTCTCATCAGAAGTAGCACATGACTCATTAGAATTAGTAGAATCATCAATATTGGGAGCATTAGGACTGGTTGAGGAAGTAGGAATAGGAGGTTTGAGATGACAAGTGTAGACATGTGTAATGGGTGGGTGACATGGTGGAGATGCAAGAAGGTTGGGTGGTGAATTATTAACAAGAGGCCATGAAGGAGTGGGCAAGGGTGGAGAATCAAGGGTGCTTAAAGGAGGAGTAAAATGAATGAGGGTACTAGAAGGTGACACACACTATGGAGTGGTGTCATCACTGATGGGAATAGGAGAAACACACATAAAAGATGTGGACTCTGTAGGAGCATAAGATGACTTTGTAGAGGAGCTATAAAAGAAAGGACGATCCTCAACAAAGTGACATCACGAGAGATATGTATGCGATGAGAAGAAAGATCATAGCAACGATAACCCTTGTGTTCAGACTATATTGATGTAAACATGGCCCGATCTTCTAATAGGTATGTGTAACACCCTCAGTGTTACATTATAAATCATTTACTAAAACATATCATGAGCATCATGTTTATGTGTTAATGCATGTAATAAAGTGTGTAGATCAAATTCCATAACTCAAAACAATCTACAGAAATGCGAAACGAAAGTTTATTTGATAGTTAAGTTGTATCACTTAGGGTTTAAAATCAATTTTTATTAAGCAAAAGTGCTATAAAACATATATGTGACACCTTAATAAAGTTTGAAGCACACATTTTGTAGAAGATAGTGCAACTTTTGTTTTCACAATATAGTTGTTGACACAGAATTTTCGTCTCTGTGTCGAGGACATACGCAGCAAGCCAGAAGGGTCCACTCGATGGAGCAGATCCACAAAGTTTTAGCGCAAGGGTGGTCGATCCTACGCAATCCTCCTGAGATATGCCAGTCAATTTGACCCTGCAATTGACAAGGAGAGAAAGCTCATCAGTAATTAAGGGCGGAACATGCCGATGTTGCCAGACAGTCCCGAATGTGCGGCTCTGAGAGCCAATATGAGAGGAGATCGACTAAATAGTCGATTCCAGCATATTCATAAGAATAAATTGATTAAAGCTCATGGGGTCGTATAAGAAGAATCGGTTATCATTCAGGATAAATATTATTTAAGCAAATATTAATCAATGGCAATAAGATATCAATGATGATCGGTTTATGCTGAGCCAATGATTACAAGTAACCGAACTCCTTTTTATAAAGAGACAATTCAACACCACTTAACCATTTAATAAAGATAAATCTAATGAACATGTTAGATCTCATCCATCGCCATGACCAGTGGGGCATGAGGCAGAATCATGCAGGCCGTAGTAACAACAATAGACTCGATGACCCTAACTTATTACTAATATCAGTGGGGCATGAGGCAGAATCATGCAAGCCGTAATACAATAATAAGATCATGGGGCTAACATATCTTTCAACTTATCTCTACTTCAATGATCTCGTAATATGAACTGTTCATGAAAGCGCTCGATATCAGCTAAACAGCCGATTCAGGCATAGCGCACAGTTAAGGTCATGCCTTCTTAGGAAGGGGTCTACCAACTAATGATCCCCACTCCATGGTGCCAACAGTGGGGTGAGAGGTAGAATCCCACAGGCCATGATGACGGGCCATGGAACGGTTTTCATTAACTAATAGATCTACTCAAGATCGGACATGCCTTAACCGCACGCTATGCACGATTAAGATTGACGCAAAACAGCCGATAAAAACATAACTCATTGCTTAAGATGTAGATTAGATTAGTTTTAGATTAGCAAACGATGAGTTAAACAAGATATAAGGCCGATCCAGATCAATCTCAATCGGGCAGAGTGATATTGCTGTAATTAGATAAACAATGAAAGCAATAAGCAATATTGGTAACTTAATGAATCTACCAAAGACTGCCATACTAAGGTAGAGCCAATAACTTGACCTTGATCTAATTCAAGCAGTGGGGTGTGAGGCAGAATCACATAGGCCATACTTGAATTAGATAAGAATCAATAACTATCCTATACTAGAGTCATAGTGGGGGTCGACCGGATCGATGCAACCATACGAACAGAGGTATAAACCATAACGGTACTTATAGACAAGTAGTGGAGGTCGATCGGATCGATGCAGCCATACTCGCTAAAGAGCTCGCCGAGATCTACTCTACTCGTACTCCTAAGGGGTGGCCGAAGACGAAAAAAGTAATTAACTTTATATTTGATTGATTGTTCTTTTTACAATAGTCGGGGTTTGGTATTTATACCTAGAGTCTAAACATGAACCTTACTCGAGTACGACTCAATACAATCTTTGGTATAATGAAAATATTCCTAATTTAAGATAACTTGGACTCTAATCTTTCCCTTTTTGTAGAGCCCAGTATGTCTCGTCCCAGCACCAATCATAGCCTCTATCGTTATCTGCTAGAGCTATTTGAAGAAACCCGATTCTAGTGCTGCATCCGAATCAGCTGGTTCTAATCCGTACGCAATTGATTCCTTGCTGACATGATTTTGGGAGTTCTCGAGCTCTTGAGATCCTCCTTCCAAATTCTGGTGTAAACACATGCCCCCCAATTTTGAGATAAAAGTAATTTTATTTCAAAATTATCTTGTCTGCATCCTTGATTGGTCCACAGTCATGGGTAGAGAACCTTGATCTGGGGTCCACCGTTTGTCGCCGCTTACATCCATTCACGAGCCCAGGCCTCAAAACCTTTGCAAGAGCACCACTGTTTCACGGGCATTTGGATTTATTTTCTCGGACCGGCTATAAAACGCTCGTCTGACCCTGGCGAGAGCAACTCGACACTTCAGCCATGTTTTTCTTCCATCTGTCTTTTCGAGTGCTCCCAACCCCGCTAGACCCTCCATGGCCTATCTCTTTGCGATAAAGATTTTGAGCGGTTAGAAGAATTCTTGTGCATAGGGTGATTGTGTCGCCCATTCTAGCACCTTATCGAGCAAGAGGATTAGCTGCTGTGGCTAGAAGAAGTCTTGTGACGCGCCTGCGTCTTCTCACCATGCTCGCAGAGCTGTTCTAGTGTTTGCAAGGGCTAGAATGTGTGGACACTTTTCCCTTGTTTGTTCCATCAAATGCCTATCGAGGGAACTGCAAGCTTCTTTTCAGCAGCTTCCCTAGTCACCCAGAAACCTATGGGTATCTGCTAGTCAGGCAGCCTTTCCTTTTCTTTAGCATAATTTTATTAATGGGCCGATGTGACTTGGTTTATGATGATCCTCGGCCTTATGGGGATCTAGACTTCCTTCAATCCAAAAGAAGCTTTGGTGGGTTGACCTCTGGTCCATGTAAATTCTTTGTATCCGTCCCACGATGCTTTGTAACTTGAGGGACTAATAAGTCTGAATCTATTACCTTTCCGTTATCTGTCCCTTGAATTCCTGTTGTGTCGATCTGTTTCCATCTCTGACTTCAATTTCATATCTCCGGCGAAACTGACTTTGCCTTCCCGAGCTATATATACGGGCCACAGCTGAAGGCCGAGCAACAATCCGCTTCGTCTCAATCCCTTCGCATCCTCAATATAGTCCCTATTTTTTTCTGTAAACTTGAGATCATGGAAATCAGCAAGAGGTCTACTGAGGGCGCTCTCGATGGATCTGTAACATCGCACCAGTGCCTTCATCGTCGAGAGGGTGCAGCCCGTGATGCACCCACCGCCTTAGGTCATAGGGCCGACTCCATTTGGCCTCTAGGGTCTTCCTTGTCAACAGCTTATCGCTAGCTTCCTTGCTACCCGGGGCGGCGGATCGGTAATGATGACCTGCTCGCCACCATTGACAGCCATGGCTAGAGTCTTACCGAATGTCTTTCTCTCTTCAGTATCTACAAGTATCGCCATGCACATAACATTTGATCCGATAAGGTTCTTCCCAGTTGGCTAACCTTCCACTGAACCTACTGTTTCCCTGACTTGATTGGTGACTTTATTTTCCAGACTAAGTCTTCTTCAGAAAATTGCTTGATCTTGACCTTTTAATCGTAATACCTTGCAATCCTCAGTTTATTGGTTTTAGTATTTTTTCAAGAGCATGCAGCCAAAGGCACCTCAAGTCTTTGAAGTCATCCATCACCAAATTCTGGTAGACTTTGACTTGATAAATCATTTTGCAACGTAGCATGCCTTGATCTAGTTTAAACTTCCCAAAGAAAGACTGCATTGTATTCATGCACAAGTCCATAAGGCGGTCACATTAGCTCCTTTGCTCTTGGTCATCAAGGACAACCTATTCTTAGCCTTCTCCAGAGTCTTGTTTCCCTTTTATATTTTTGAAGATTAGGTCCTAAAGGTGAAATAGGTTCAGAGGAGTTTGTTTGACTACAAAACCCCTTTGGCCAAGGGGCATTCGAATAGGCGGGAGGTTTAAAGAACCACTATAGTCGATTGATCACCTCTGTTTCGACTAAAGAGCCAATTCTTTGGCAAAATAACTGATTCCAGATGCTCGATCTCAATCCCACTTAGGTCTGAAAACAAGGCTTTTGTCAAGAGAGCCTTCCAATCTCCTATCCTCAGTTATATAGTGCTGTATTTCGATATTTGTGGAGTGGTGTTTCGCCTTCTATTAATTGCAGTTGCCTTTTGTGCGTCTTGAGGCATCTACCTATTTGCTTCATGTCTTTAAATACCAACCGAGGGCTTCAGCTTCAAACACCTCTTTATCTGCAACTGTTCCTTCGCTTTCTTCCGTCTACCAAAACATTGCAGCGGTTCCATTCCTCTTTTCTATAGATTCAATCATTCTTCATGGCCGGCGAAGGTAATCGAGGTAAACGTGTGGCAGAGGAGATCCTGGTAGAAGACATGCTGATGAACCAATGTCTCCGACACATAAGGTAAGATTGGCAACCACTGTTCATGATGATGATCTGTTCTGACTTGCCTATAAGCTCATTGTGAATGATAGCCTTCACCCTTTTCCTAGGACTGGCAATCCTACCGACACTACATCTTCCACGCCGGCTTCATCATCGGGTTCTTCCAACTTGTATGACGGTGATGATGCCTGAAGCTTCTTCCAAGAATGGAGGGCGGCCGAGGACCATTATTCTGAGGCAATTCGGAACAATGGCCAACTAGAGATTCATCTAGGAGTCCTCCAGGCTACTCTTAATGCGGTGGAGGAGGAGACCAACGCCATTCAAGTGTGGCTGGCGAAGTTTGACGCCACGGTAGCAGGTAAAATGAGCCCCATGAATGTTTCCATTCTGTTTTCCATTGCTTTCGTCTTGATATTCTTCTATAATCGCCAGCCCAAATGGTGTAACTGGAGTCTCTTTAATTAGCGGTGAACGTGGCCATGGACGTCATCAATGCTAGGGGTCCCCTTATTAACGCTCGTCTCCAAGACATCCCGGCCTTTGTTTAGGAGATTGCCCTTTACGGCGTACATCACGGTGCGTCGGTGGCGCTAGCTACGGCGCAGGTCCAAACCGGGCATGATCTCCACACCATGGAGGTTGGCTTCCCGACCGACGATGGCCCTGAGGGACATGAAGATTTGATAGAAGATTTCACCGCAACGGCAGAGGCCATCGTGGACATCACACCCACTCAGGATGTGGTAAACAAGGTCTTTGACTAGTTTGTATTTAGGATAAGCCGATGAATGAAGACTCCTATTCCTTTATGATTGTGCTTCAGCGTGACATCCTTGCGTATGACTGTTTTTGCTTTTTGTTTTTGCTCTGTAGGTGATACATATCGTATTGGCTTTTACTATCTTTGAAGATTTTTACTCTTTGAACTAGAGGCAATACCCTCCTGGTATCGGCTATTGGAGCCGAGAATGAACCGGCTATCAAATTCAGATGTCAGAATAACATCTCTTCATGCATTTTTCATTCCAAAGATCGAATGATCGATCAATCTGAGTCAAGCATCCTATTAAGCGAAATAGAACTTCTCTTAAGAAATCCATTAACTCTGAATCGCACTTATACTTTAATTCAGCATTCACATACGTCGGCCTAAACCCATTTCCAATACTCAATGTTTATTTTTCCTTAACTCAATGGTCGACGTGATGCCATGATTATTGATTAAAACAAACCTTTAGAGCTGATTGCTTGAACTAGTTGTTGGCCTTCATTGTTAATCCTGATGAAGCCTCCTTCCCATGTTTTGCCAGAAAGGCATTTGAAGTCTCCTAATTCCCAAAACACTAGATCGGCTGTTGCAATGCTCATAGACTCATCAGCATGAACCACCTCAACATCATCCCCATGCCATTAAATCAAACATTGATGCATGGTTGATGGCATGCAATAGTTTGCGTGAATGCAGTCATGACCAAGGAGTAAACTATATGAGCCTTTTCCATCGATGACAAAGAACGTTGTGAACAGAGTTTTACCCCCGACTGTTAACTCGACGTTTATTGCCCTCGAGTCTTAGATGTATTCCCTCTGAAGTCTCTAAGCATCATGTCGGTCTCAAGCAAATCTCCTGGTCCCTTGCCAAGCTTACGAAAAGTAGTGTAAGGCATAAGATTGATAGAAGCACCTCCATCCACTAACATTTTGTTCACCGGCTTCCCATCAACAAAACCTTTCATGTATAAAGCCTTCAAGTGCTGATGTTTGACTGGCTTATCAAATATCACTTGGTGTGTAACTGTCAACTTGGCAACCATCTCTTCATACTCTGATTCATCAAAGTTTGAGTAAACTTCCTGATCCACCGGAGCTCCGAATTTTGATGGCAACAGAAAAGCCATTTGGATATTAGCCGATGGTCGTTTCTTATCAGCTATTTGCTTGGTATGCCACACTTGAGTTTTATAGGATGGCTGAGCCTATTCCATCTCATTATTCCTTAGGCATTGCACTCTTCTCTTCTAGCTTCTTGTTAAACCTCCGAGGCACCATTGCCCTTCCTGCCAAACATGTTCCCTCTAGTTGTTTTCTTCTTCATGATCAGCCTAGTCTTGGTCAACAACTCTCTTTCCCAACCAATCATGAATACTTCTATTTTTTAAGCACCGATCTATGTTATTATGATGATATGCATTCTGGGCATGGATAGACCGGTGGTTGATTTGAGATTGCCTAAACTCCCAATATTGATTACTGTATTCCAGACAGTCATGTCTGGTAGACAATTTTAAACCTTCATTCCAGCAGTATCTGAAGAAAGGACAATTCCAGTATGATTCGGCTTGCTTCCTTTCATACCTCTCTTCTTCTAGTTGACGCTAGTATTCTTGATCCTCTAATCATTACTGATAATCTTTTTCCTTTTGCCGCTGCCACTTACTCAACAGGATCTGAGATGTGACTCGCGGCCTTGTCGCTCCATCCTTTGACGTTTTTCCTGCTCGTATCGACTCTTCTACTGATCACAATATTTTAACCTCTCTGTATTCATCAGTCGATATCTGCATCTTGGGATCGACTGTTCCATCATTTCTTGATTTGGCCGATGTTAGGACCTTAGTTTTTCCTTTGAATATCCCAACATCAACCATATTTTGATCTCCTAGAAAGGATTATCATCAACTTTCATCTTTCAAGGCGTATCAAACTTGAGCCTCCCTTGCTGAATAGCTCTCTGTATATGCTGCCAGAAAATTCTGCACTCTTTAGTGGAATGAGAAGTAGCATTATAGAACTTGTAGAACTTCTTATTCTTCAACTATTCAGAGGGCAACATAACATGATTGTCTGGCAATTTGATCTGGCCCTTCTCAAGTAAAAAAGTCAAAGAGCTTGTCTGATTTCATGACATCAAAGTCATAACTCTCATCGACTCTTCTTCCCTAAGGATTTGGCACCATTACTGTCTTCTTGCCCTAATTCCAATCAGCTACAGCAACCTCCTCTTCTTCATCTTCATAGCCGTTATCTGCTGAGTATGGATCATAAGCTTCGGCTATGGTGGTACTCTTCTAGAATCAGGTGTCTCTGCGCATACTCTAAAATTGGTTGTTGAGCGCTGTTACTCATTGAGCCAATTGACCCAAGTTGTCAAATTCTTGTCCTAGTAGCTTTTCCTTCCACATTGGCAGCATTCCTTGGATAGCTAAAGCAACTAGCTGATCATTGGCCAAACTCAATGAGAAGCACAAATTCCTAGTCTCTCGGAATCTTTGAAGAAACTCAGTGCTTGATTCATTAGTCCTCTATCTCATGGTTGTCAGATCGGTGATCTTCTTTTCTCCAGTCCCAGTGTAAAAATATGTATGAAACTTCTTCTCTGGGTCATCCCAATTGGTAATGGAGTTGACTGGTAGTGACGAGAGCCAAGTGAAGGCTGGCCCTGATAGGGATAAGGAGAAAAAATGAACTCGATGGGTATTCTCAACTGATGCTTCATCCAATTGTGTAAGATATCGACTGACATGTTCTATTGTGCTTATACTGTGTTGACCAGTGAACTTGGTGAACTCTACGAGCCTATAATTTGTAGGAAGAGCGACCAAATCATACCATTCTGGATATGGACATTTGTATGAAAAGGTCAGCCCCTTCGGCTTCAAACCGAACTGATTCTTCATTATCTCGGTCACCTTCAGCAGCAACTCATCAGCTTGCGGATTTATATTTATTAGTACTTGCTGACCCATCTGTGGATTGAAATCTCACATGCCTTGATATCCTGGATTTGGCATCATGTGGAGGGTGTTATAATCCGTGCCATAGTGATAGCCTTGTGGAATCTCAATCTATTAGGTTCTTTGCTAGCTTGCTACTTGAAGTCTCTGATTATAGACATAAGGATCTATATCTCCACAGATCTTCTAAATTGATGGTGCTATTTTTTGAGCCAACGATAGTATGTGGCCTGATGTGCCAAAATTGATCATCTGGTTCTGACTTTGCCCCATCAGCTGTGTACATACTATATTAATGGTCCAGGATTGTACTGTACTTGATTCATAGCAGTACCTAGAGTTTGTTCAGATGAACCTTGAAGTGTCTAGACATCACCATTACCAGCAGGTACTACTTCTTGATGGCTGGTACCGACTTGATTAGTCCCTTGAGTCGATAGATTTGGAATGTTGTAACAAGTCGATCCAACCTGACCAACTGGAATTTCATGATTCACCTCTTTCATGGCGTTGTGAAATGCGTCAATGAAAGCTTCATTGCGGCTTGATATGGCATCACGAACAGATTTGTCGATGGCTTCTATAAAGAAATGCCTATCTTCAGCTTCAACTGTATCTATCTGCCCGTGTAGTAGAACTCTTGGTAGTGGAAATTTCTGAATAATTATGTTGTCACATGTTTTGGTATAGGACAACAAACACTTGTTCTGAAATTCTTCTGTAGCCTTGCCAATGGTGTCCTTATCCTCATCAGGTAGGTCTTCATAGTGTACCATAAGGATGTTATCATTGTTGTGAGCCGCCATGACGATTGTGGTGTCCCACCGGACGTGCCAAAAACATGTGTCGACACAGAATTTTTGTCTCCGTGTCGAGGACACACGCAGCAAGCCAGAAGAGTCTGCTCGATGGAGCAGATCCGCCTAGCTTCAATGTAAGGGTGGTCGATCCTATGCAATCCTCTCGAGAAGTGCCAGTCAATTTGACCCTGCAATTGACAAGGAGAGAAAGCTCATCAATAATTAAAGGCAGAACATGCTGGTGTTGCTAGACAGTCCCGAATGTGCGGTTCTGAGAGCCGATATGAGAGGAGATTGACTAAATAGTCAATTCTAGCATATTCATAATAATAAATCGATTAAAGCTTATGGGGTCGTATAAGAAGAATCGGTTATCATTCAGGATAAATATTATTTAAGCAAATATTAATCAATGGCATAAGATATCAACGATGATCGGTTTATGCTGAGCCAATGATTACAAGTAACTGAACTCCTTTTTAAAGAGACAATTCAACACCACTTAACCATTTAATAAAGATAAATCTAATGAACATGTTAGATCTCATCCATCACCATAACCAGTGGGGCATGAGGCAGAATCATGCAGGCCGTAGTAACAATAGACTCGATGACCCTAACTTATTACTAATATCAGTGGGGCATGAGGCAAAATCATGCAGGCCATAATACAATAATAAGATCATGGGGCTAACATATCTTTCAACTTATCTCTACTTCAATGATCTCGTAATATAAACTATTCGTGAAAGTGCTCGATATCGGCTAAACAGCCGATTCAGGCATAGCGCACAGTTAAGGTCGTGCCTTCTCAGGAACGGGTCTACCAACTAACGATCCCCACTCTACGATGCCAACAGTGGGGTGAGAGGTAGAATCTCATAGGCCATGATGATGGGCCATGGAACGGTTTTCATTAACTAATAGATCTACTCAAGATCGGACATGCCTTAACCGCATGCTATGCATGATTAAGATTGACTCAAAACAGCCGATAAAAAACATAATGCATCGCTTAAGATGTAGATTAGATCAGTTTTAGATTAGCAAACGATGAGTTAAACAAGATATAAGGCCGATCTAGATCAATCTCAATCGGATAGAGTGATATTGCTGTAATTAGATAAACAATAGAAGCAATAAGCAATATCGGTAACTTAATGAATCTACCAAAGACTGTCATACTAAGGTAGAGCCGATAACTTGACCTTGATCTAATTTAAGCAGTGGGGTGTGAGACGGAATCACACAGGCCATACTTGAATTAGACAAGAATCGATAACTAGCCTATACTAGAGTCGTAGTGGGGGTCTACCGGATCGATGCAGCCATACGAACAGAGGTATAAACCATGACGGTACTTACAGACAAGCAATGGAGGTCGATCGGATCGATGCAGCCATACTCGCTGAAGAACTCACCGAGATCTACTCTACTCCTACTCCTAAGGGGTGGCCAGAGCCAAAAAAAGTAATTAACTTCGTATTTGATTGATTGTTCTTTTTACAATAGCCGGGGTTTGGTATTTATACCCGGAGTCTAAACATGAACTTTACTCGAGTACGACTCAATACAATCTTTGGTATAATGAAAATATTCCTAATTTAAGATAACTTAGACTCTAATCTTTCCCTTTTTGTAGAGTCCAGTATGTCTTGTCCTAGCACCAATCATAACCTCTGTTGTTATCTGCTGGTGCTATTTAAAGAAAGCTCATTCTAGTGCTGCATCCGAATCAGCTATTTCCGATCTGCACGCAATCGATTCCTTGCTGACATGATTTTGGGAGTTCTTGAGCTCTTGAGATACTCCTTCCAAATTCTGGTGTAAACAATAGTAACGATAGATAACATTTCAAATAGCTTGGAAATCAAATTTGAAACAAATCCAACTCAAGACTTAGTCGATTTCTTAAGTCTGAAAACATATTGACAAAGCTATGTTTGGTAATTTTTGTAGAGAAATTGGGTTAAGGAGTGGTGTTTTATTATGGCTTGTTTTAGAAGCTTAATATACCCTCTTAGGTATAACAAAGATGGTCTGGGTGTTTGGCCAACCGATTAGTTGATTTGGATGCTTTAAAAAGTGTGCATGGCACGTCCTTAGTTGGTTTCCTCGCATAGGTGCGGTCACCGTGCCTCATGGGTACGTCACCACCGCGCTGGTGCGCTCTGTGCAAGCATGCGTGTTGCCGCGATTGGCGAGCCACGACTGCAAGTTTTATGCCGCGCGCACGTGGGTGCGCCGTCGTCGCTATGCCATTTATGGTACTACAGCCACACGGGCCACGTTGGTCAGGTGCCCATGTCTATCGGCTAGCGCCAGCATGTGGGCCTCCCAGTCCCGCCGCTCGCGTCCCATCAAGGTGTGGATGAGCCAAGCTCACTGCCACGTCGTCTCTCTCTTTTCCTCTTTCCCCCTCTGTTTCTCTCTCTCACTGCCATCGCCTTTCTCCCACGAGTGCACTAGAGATAGGTCACCTCTATTCAATTCATCGGCCTATTAGTGGAGCCAACGCGGGTCTCAGCTGGCCGGCGTGGCCGACCAATGCCATCGCCGACGCTGTTGTAAAGGAGGGTGTGTCCAAGGGTTTTGTTGCATAGTTGCTCTCTCTAGGAATAGTGGCATGGACTACGGGTTAGTTTGTCCAGAGTTTAGGGGTGTTTTTACAAGTTGGTCGACGCGTGCGCTGGCTCCCCCGTCGCGCGTCGTTTGCGCGTGTGGGTCGCATCTGCGGGTCACGCGTGCGTGCGCTACGCGTGTGTGGACCGCACGGATGGGCCGCGCGAGGATTGGGTTTCCTTTTTCAAGCAAATTAGCAAATGTTTTTCTAATTTAGTTTTGAGCCGATCTTTAGAAAATTATAGTAAATTCTATAGGTGTCCAAAAACAGTGAAACAAAAATTGTCAGGTTCATAAAAATGTGATCTATTTGTTGGTGTAGTTAGTTTACAATTATCTATGAGAATGTTAGGTTCATTAATTTATTTAGAAAAGCTTAGCATTATTTAGATTAATATTTGTAGGAATTGTTGTGGTAAATTGGTAATAGTTTTGACCATGAAACTTTTACAGTAGGTTCATTGTATTATTATGTGCTCACTGTAATTTTGGTAGCCTTAGAATATGTTGATAAATAGGGTAGTTAAGTACTCCTTATTTTAGTATATATGAAATCGTAAATAAAGTAAGAAATACATTTTTTTATTGCTAAGATAATACTCGAATGTTTCATACCTGTTTAGTGGAAAGGATGGGTAGCTTAGCATCTTAGTCATTAGAGTTAGCTTGGTAGATGTATTCTTATTTTATAAGTTACTGTTGCTGTATTACTAAGTGTTGTATCATCATTTCATGCATGTAGATAACGAGTTGGTAGAGTTCGTGACCGCGAGCGAGCAGGAGTACGAGAAAGTAATTGAAGAGTATGAGTAGGAGATTCTCGTACAGGAGGGAGCCTCGGAGCCACCAGCAACTGACTTTGCTGACACCCCGCCTACCCAAGGTATGCCCTGGTGAATAACCCTTATTTTGAAAAAGCACTGAATATATATATATATATATATATATATATATATATATATATATGTGTGTGTGTGTGTGTGTGTGTGTGATATGCATCGATATATCTACCTATGAGTCCTACTAGCTTAGGGCGAGTAGCTGCTATGCTTAGGTTTTTCAGTAGCGTGAGTAACCTGCCATTACTCATAATAGGTGATTATTATTATCGCTCTCATGATAAAATGGTGAAAGGAAAAATGGAGATCGGACAGGGATATGGTATGGGTATTGGTGGGTGTAAGAGGTTGTGTCTCATGGCCAATGGGGCATAGCCTGGTTACACTATTTTCCCTACCCATGTTGGTTAAAGACCGACCGTTGCATTAGGTTCTAGGCAAGTCACAGACTTATTATCCCGAGCACATACTTATTTATGGGAGTAGGGAAGACTCATTACTCTCTTGTCATGGGTTCCGGCTCTTTCTGGACCGACTGATTGAAGACGGGGATGGTGGAGGTCTAAGCACCGCACTGAGTCTGAGAATCATCGTGTGAGGGCTTGGAGTCCAAGTTTGGATGGAGACTGGACCCCTTGATAGGAGAGTGGTGGGTTGGTCCGCTTGTGCCTAGGGTATAGGCGGGGCATGTGTTTTTAGGGTACACAGCTGGGCACATTGATTCGTGAATTGCCGGGTAATATGGTATGGCTTGTCTACAGTCTAACACCGTAGTAAGATCTGGAAGAGGAAAGATGGTGAAATGAATCTATTTGCTCCACTCTTGCTTGATAGTAGAACAGGTGCTTACATAAAATGGTTAGATAACGAACTAAACATGACTGTTAATAATAAACATACATAAGGATTTACTATTAGTATTGCTTTCCGCAAAAAGAAAACTCAACAAACCATAAAGCTTATCATACCCTTTAGAGTCGAGAAATTATTTTTACTAGTCGGGTAACTCTTGCGAGTACATTGTGTACTCAGGGTTTATTTACCCTTGTTGCAGATGCAGCTTGAAGAGTAGCTGTTGTGTGGAGGATTCTTCTGGTGGGCATAGACGGATCCTTGTATTCTACCGTTAGATGTTTATTGTAATTTCGCTGTTTAAATTCCGCACTCTGAACTTATTATTGTAATAATGTATTTCTGAGAACCCTTGTCTTATGAATAGACTAAGTATTATAAACTCGTTCTCATTATTGGATTCTAGAAGAAAAATATGGATTATTCAAGTTCTTCCTTGGAGTGTGCTCGATGAAACTGCTCGAAGTATCACGCTTTCAGGGTGCTTAGTATTTGGTGGAAGACGAGCGCCTCTGTTAGTGTGCTATTTCGGACGATTCTGCCGCAGTATGATAACTCCGATTGGTGGAGGACTCGATATTCATGATCTAAGCTTTGAACCAAGTCTGATTCGAACCCCCGCAAATGTTACACCGCTGCTCCATTGGTTATCAACCACGCACAACGCAATTGACTTCACCGAGAAGGCTTTCCTACAAGTAAATCGAGAACACAAGAAAGAACGGGATGAACACAATCTAAAATTGAAAGTATGAATGAAGTATATGAGTTTGATAAGAGGTTCAAGTCTTGGGCCCCGTTTGGCAGAGCTCCCAAAGCTGATTATCTGTTGAATCTAGCAGGAGCTCTATCAAACAGTTTTTCAGAGAGAAGTGATTCTCTGCTAATTCCATGAAGTGATTCTCTGAAATAAAGTAGGAGGCTGAGAGCTGAAAAAGTAGCTTCTCCTAATTCCATGGAGTGATTCTCTATCATGATTTCAAGAGTTTATGCTAAAGAATCAAAGAAAATAACTTTCAGCCACAAAATCACTTCTCTCAGAGAATCAGCTTCCTTAGATAATTATAATTAGATGGAGCTCTATCAAACAGGCCCTTGATTCAAAAGGACTAGTCGACATAGGCAAACAAGATCAAGAACATGGATCCTAGTTCATAGCAGTCGATCTTGACGATACAAGTGCAACGAACAATATCTGTTTCACGAGGAAAACAAGAACGCACAAAACCGCAAACCCTAACGAGAGCGACAATGACTAGTTATAGAGTCACGAGCGTCCACCTAATGGACTCTAACATGATACACGATCCAATGGACCAAAAGACGGTGTCGCAGCACGTGACAAGATTCTGGACACTCACTTATTTCGATAATTCCCGTTGACTCGGGACGAATTTGGACGTGAAACCAAAATCATTGGCTAGCTTATTAAATTATCTTTACATGCAATTGTGGATCGTCGAAAACATAATATACACCCTACTTTCTCCGTCCCAAAATAAGTGACGCTATGGTATTCGTGCCGGTCAAACTTTCTTAAGTTTGACTATATTTGTAGAAAATATTAGCAACATTTGTATTTCTATATAAGTTTATTATAAAAATAGATTTAATATCTGTCTAATGATACTAATTATATACTATAAGTATTAATATTTTTTTGAAGAAACTATAAGTATTAATATTTACTCATATATTTGGTTAAAGTAAAAAACGTTCAGACTCGGAAAACAAGAATGACACGTATTTTTTGGACAGCAGATGCCTAGTGCGGACAATGTAGCCCATACCCCATCCGAAAGCCTTCTGCGTTGGCCGGTTGGCCCAAACATAACTTTAGTCCGCTTCTCCACTGAGACCCCCGAGACCCGGTCAGTCTCCTCGCTGCCGACGCCACACAAACACCTTTCCCCCCTCATGTTCACCGGCGGTGCGGACGGCAACGGCCACCTGCCGCGGCCGCGCAGGCCGCGGCGCAGCGGAGTAGGCCACGCCGGCGTCATGGGGTCTCCACAGGGACTGGTGGCTTCGGGGGCAAATCCGCACCCAGCCGCCCCGCCGTGCACCGACTACGACGTAGCTTACTTCAAGGCCTACTCACACATTGGCGTCCACGAGGAGATGCTTAAGGTTTTTACATCACATTCTTCTCACATTTCTAGCTTCTCCATGGGGGATAATTGGGCGGATGTGTTCCCTGATGCGTCAGCGGGGTTAGGGTTCTGTTTCGTTTAGCGCGTGCGGCAATTTGTGGATCGGATTCGTGGGATCGTCGTCGTCGAACTACGGGCGTCATCTAGGATTCCTTGTTGTTGTTGGGAGTTTTGTAGTGCTATCGTACAACGGTACAAGACTACAGAGTTGACTGCTGTTTAGTCTCGGATACATCCTGGAGATCATGCTAACTTGGTCAGTGTGCGCCTGAGAAATTTTGCAACAGTTTTATGGCAGGGGCGAAGCCAGGATAAGTCATCGCCGGGGTCAAGTGGTTGTACTTATATCCCGTTTAGTAGGGCTCCGGCTCTAGCTCTTCATGCGAAGCAGCTTCTCTGGTAATGTTATAGCTGTTTTGGAAACCGTTTGACAAAAACGGCTCCAGTGACTGTTTTGTAATGGTTTGTATTAGGTTTGTGAAGAGAATCCACTTTTTTCATCTCTCGCTCTATAAAAACACGGCTCCGGTTTTTCCGGATGCCTTGCAAGGAGCCGCACAAAGCTGGAGCCAGAGCTCTGCCAAACGGGACCTATAGCTTGCGATAATAGTATAATAAAATAACATGCATAACATAACCTAATAATCGATAAAATAACAAATGACATATCGTGACAAATCACAATGTACTTTGGTTGCTTATATAATTAGTCGGTGGTCTAATAATCTTTTTTACATTGAGAATTTGCAAGCAGCCATACATAAAAATTACTAATTTTATTACTTACGTTTTGCTGGAATAGGAAATAGGAGAAAGTTTTTTAATCCAATACAAGCAACAAAATGACATGTTTGCTTACGATTATATATTAGACCATGCTATTGTACTCCCGTTTCACCTAGGAGGTAAGATTCAAATAAATCTAAGCTCTTGATTTTTGTCTTTTTAGAATGCATGCAATAAATAAATAGGAGTAATTAAAATATTTTTCTTTTAGAAAGAACATACCAGAAATCTTGGCGCTTAAGTCGATCCCTATGCCTCCGTCGCGTTCTGTTTTTTATTCAGCATTTTCCATCTCAAGTCCAAACCACCAGAGGCACATTCGCGGACCCAAAGCTAGGCGCACAGACGCGAGAAGCCGAGAAGGCAAGAACCACATCAGAACATGACAAGGCAGGGGAAAGGCAAGGCCGACTCGGAGCGTTGGATAACCGGAGCGATCAGAGTAGAAGGGGATCAAATTGGACTACTACTGGGCCTGCTGCATGCGTTTTTGACTTGATCATTAGCTTGTCATTAGATGGGCTATCGGGCTGCCGGGGCCTTGAATATTTTTTACCGGGGTCATAACCAGTGAATGATCGCAGGGTACTGGACGTTAGCGCAAGGTCGTCGGGGTCGGCCGACCCCGACGCCATAACGTAGATTCGCCACTGTTTTATGGGACCATGTATACAAGATGTTTTCTTCTCGCGAGCCTGCAGATAGGCCATTTTTAACCTTGTGGGCAGGGTTTTATTGGTCGACCAGGGACCTTAGCTAGCATCCCTGACACAGAGTGCCACACATTTTCTGCTATATGCTTATCTGCCATAGACAGCCTAATGTGAGAAATGTTTCCCTGTTTTATGAACCGATAGCCCTACTTGTATTCCTCTTTGAGGTTTATATTTTATAGTTGATTCAAGTGAATATCATCATTTTGCTAATTCAGTACTGATTTTTAGGTTGCTGATTGCAGGATCATGTGAGAACTAGTACTTACAGAAATGCCATAATGCATCACAAAGATCTTATTTCAGGCAAGGTAATACTCGTTTAGCAATGTATAGTCTTGGGTAGGTGTTTTCCTGTATATGATATAGCTTTCTGTTCTGCTCAGTTAACTCTTGTGGTCTATGAAAATGATAACTTTCAGGTAGTTTTGGATGTTGGTTGCGGCACTGGTGTTCTTTCGATATTTTGTGCTTTCGCTGGTGCCACTCGTGTAAGTTTTTAGTTATTAGTTGCACACTTATGCATTTGTGATGATCTTATCAATGTAGGAAAACTGATGTTTTTTAATCCCTCACTCTATAGATGCTACTATATTCCTCATATTTTCTGCTGTTGCTCGTGCACCATCCATCCACATAAACCTCATCTACCTAAGAACCACTACCTTTGGGAATTGATACTTAGCAGGCAAACATTAATCAATATGCTGAATCCATATTCGATTATTTGGTTCTTTACTGTATATTTGAAAACACGTGCTAACTAAGAACTTGAGATTATATATTTTCTTGACATTTTTATAAAGGCACTCTCTGTCATGCACACGATGATAGGTGGGATGGGCCAACATCAGTGTGAGAATCCGGTGGATAAATAATATTGTCTCTAAATCATTATTACGATTTAAGGGACAGAACAGTTGATGCTCTCCAGTGCAACTGTTCTAAGAAACTAAACATCCTCTGTATACTCACTCCTATTTGCAGTATGACAATGAAATTATGAACATTCCAATAATTTCATTGTACTCTGGATTAACCTATTATAGTAATAGTTGGATACTTGACTTGAGAAATTGTGCATTTCATTCAGTTGGCTATAAAGCTGTGTGAATGCACTGACCATTTTATCTGTACCAGGATATATCTTGTGCTTGATATTACCAAATACTAGAAGCATCCATGTTTACTCTTTTATGATTTAAAAGCGTACTTATCTTTGTTGCGGAGACATTTGACTTTTTTTGTTCTTTTTAAATGCATGAAGTATGTAGTGTGGTGCTACTAGTTCTTTTTGTATGGGTGCTGTAATTTGTTATTCAGTTATGTACTACAACATGTGATGCAATATTTACTGATATAGATGAATGATTTTATTTGTTTTTATTCTTTATTATTCATCTCCTTGAATGAGTTTATTATGTTCTCAGGTTTATGCAGTTGATGCAAGTGATATTGCATTGCAGGTAAACTCTTCTTACTCCCTATTTTCCCTTTCAGTTGGGAATGCCAATCTGCAATCATGTTTTGCTGAGCCATAGTAGTTTTTTTGCTGCACAGATGTATTAACTTACGTTGTCAAATTGGAGAATAAACCTTGAATTGAAAAGGTCCATCCTCCCAGCCCTTCTTTATGCTTACTTAGGAACTCGCAAGAACTAAAAAATAATTATGCTTAGGGCAACAGGTTTTTTGTGTAGCTTGGTTGTCCTAGTAGGAAAGAGTGCCTCCTGATTTTTTTCTGTATACTATCTGTAGTATTACTTCTGTATCTTATTATTAGCTTCTATAAGTTCTACTAATGTTGATGCTGAACATTCTTTTAAACTAAACAATTTTAGGCTATGGAGATTGTAAGAGAGAATGAGCTGTCTGACAAAGTTGTGGTTTTGCATGGCCGAATTGAGGTACACGTCTCAATTTTTTGCCATTTTGTCACTGTTTGCATATACCCAAATCTTTATTGTATTTTTGTGAGTTTTTTCCCATACTCACCAGTTAGCCAGTAATCACCATCCTTCAAATTCTATTTTGTTGTGGGTTTTATCAGTTGTCACCATCCTTAAAATTCTATTTTGAGGCCTTCACTGTGCTATGCAGCATGATTGTCTTTGATTCAAATGCAGGATGTCAACATCGAAGAAAAAGTTGATGTCATCATATCTGAATGGATGGGCTACATGCTTCTGTATGAGGTATATTTCAGTATCTCTAGTTTGGACAGTTGGGCTAATTTTATGCTCACTTCACATCAGTGCTGTTCTTGAAATTTCATATTTAGTCCTCTTGGTGCAGAGTATGCTGGGAAGCATAATTTTTGCTAGGGATAAATGGCTTAAGCCAGGAGGTCTTATTCTTCCATCGCATGCATCGGTAGGAGTTTGATAAAAGCATTATATAACAGTTAACTAGTTGAGGTGGATTCGTAGAGTTTTGAGGCTGAGATGCAAGTCGTATTTCTGTTGCAGCTTTACATGGCACCTGTCACAAATTCTCAGAGATACCATGATAGTATTTACTTCTGGCGAGATGTATATGGCATAAAAAGTGAGTTGAATTCTCCCATTCTTAGCTGGCTTAGTTATTTGTTTGTCATATGCGTAACTCTGGCTGTAGTATTTCTCTGAGGGTAACCCTTTTTCTCTCCCTTTACTTCAGTGTCCTCTATGATGCCTCTTGCAAAACAATGTGCGTTTATGGAGCCATCAGTTGAGACAATTAGTGGAGAGAATGTCTTGACATGGCCAACAGTGGTGAGTCCCAATTATTTGTTCTGCCAGAAGCACATTTTCCTATCAGCTTGACATGCATTTTACAGACACATCACTTAGGCTTCAGCATGTAATTCTTGTCTTAGTCCTATTTTCTAGCTCTGCATGTGTGACCTTATATTTTTTTTTTCTGACTACAATTTACTTTGGTTCCTGGAGCAGGTTGCTCAGGTGGATTGTTATACCATACAAGCTCAGGAGCTTGAAACCATCACTGCTGCATTTAAATTTATGTCAATGTTGCAAGGTACGTTGTACTAGTTCTTTCTCTTTTTTTACACATATATGAAACAGGTATATCATATATGTATGATGGAAATAGATCATGATTCTATCGACTATCTACTACATTTGCACAGCTGTTTTCCTCGACTGATAATTGATAAAGTGTACACATTGAGATGACCTGTCATAAACTCAGAATCATACCTTGTGCCTATATGTCAAGTTTAAGGCTTTTCCACTCTTGTTTGAAGTACATCCATTTCTTTTTATAGGTCATGTTAGATTCTGGGTGATTTTGGTGTTTATAGGCCTACACTAGTTTCAAAGCATGCATACGCTGCTTTGTTCCTGTTTTGCACTCGGTTGTTAACTGTAACTGAGGTTAGACATGCACGGTGGTGAGCAAGCTTTGCTCAGTGCATTCAGTTAAAGGGATGAGTATTAGTTGTAAGTTTTATTTCTCAACACTGAGAATGAGGATGGCACACTATTTTTTCCATGTATATCAATCCAGGACGTTTCTTAATTTCTGTGCCAAGGCTTAAGACACCCTCCACTCTGAAATGTAGTACATCTTATATAGCCAATGTGATATTCCTATTGAAACTACTACAAATTTCCTAAAATAATATATAAGGGCTTATGGTAAAGCATAACTGGTATTTTTACTAGCACGATCAGGGATTTGTCTCTTGCTTGTGGCACTGTTGCTACAAGGTGATGATATTTAATTGTCTTGTACAAACCTGCATCAGTAGGCTGTTCAACTTTGGCCATTTATAGACAAATTTGGTTACATGAATGTTCTTTTATTCTTGTTTCTGAGGCTGTATGGGTGGGGCAGGGGTTCGGGGATTTTCTCGACCTGCGTGAGAAGGTTTACTTCTTAATGCAATGCCCGGGGGTGGTCTTAACCCCTGCAGGTTGAGGTTTTTTTTCTTTCCTGAGGCTGGTATGATCAAATATATCCTATCTGAAGTCTGATCCCTTCTACAATAGCTATTTTGAAAATTTATATTTAAAAAGCTCTAAGATTGAGGTAACCAGAAAAGCAGAATGATTATGCTGCCCTTTCATCAAGTACTTTGGGAAGTTAGGATATGTTCTAATGCTTGAGCTGGAATGCAATCAACAAGAGCATTTGAGAGAAACATCCATACATGTGACTTATTTTGAGGTGACGCTAATAGATCCACCTCTTCTATGTAGCTCATTATGGAGATATATTAATCTCTCTTGTCTTATGATTTTGTGACTGCTTGCCCAGTTACAGGCCTGATCAGAGTTTAGTTTTTACCCATGATTGCTGGAATATAATGTGCTGTGTGTGGTGTTTGGTCTGATACAGGTATAGTTAAATTAATTAACACCCCGGTCAGAGCAATCGCGCTTTTGTTGCCACTGTCATGATCTAAACTGCTACTTTGTTTGGTCAGGCCTTCTTCTGCTGTCATGTCTTGGTTAACTGTTTTCTCTTAGTGAACTCTGTTGCTTAGTCACGTTGCCATAAAACTTTTGCTAGTGATCGTCATTGGAAATTATATTGATTTAGCATGCTTGATCTTTGTTGAGATTGTGTTTATATCATGTACGTGTTACTTAGTGTAGATGGGAAAATAGTGCTAATCGTGCTCTCTCTCTCTATCTTGTGTTATTTTTTTAGCTCCATTGCATGGTTTTGCATTTTGGTTCGATGTTGAGTTCAATGGACCAGTACGCCAGAAATCCAAGAAGCAACCTAGTCAGTCATCGGATGGGAACGCCCAAAATGCCAGCCCAAGCAGTAAGAAGAAAAAACCAGATGTCTCAATTGTTCTTTCAACTGCACCAGAGGATGCCCCTACTCACTGGCAGCAGGTGATTGTTTTCCACAGTAACATATTGATTTTCTTTTACATAAAGATATACTAGGTATGGTTCGTATGTCATGTTCGTTTGGCTGAAAGTACTGTTGGCTGATTTATTGTGAGAGAAAAATACTGTTCGTTGGCTGAAAAAGTACGGCTTATAAGCCAAGCGAACAGGGTGGTACATTATTAACATCCACAATACTGATTCAGAATTGTTTTCTTATCAGACCCTACTGTATTTGTTTGAACCTATTGAACTAAACAAAGATCAGATCATAGAAGGTTCTGTTACCATCTCCCAGAGCCAGCAACATGCTCGCTTCCTTAACATCTGCCTGAAATACTTGTGAGCCTTCTTGTTCTGGTTTATTTCAGCTTTCTCATGTGTTTGGTCATTTTCAAGCTTGAATAACGCTGGATTTCACCCGTCCTTGCAGTACTGGCGACCAATGGTATGTCAAAGAATCTGTGATGCGATAATCTGGGGGAAACTGAAACACAGTAACCTTCTTTCTGAATGTCTCAAATCTGTTGTGTATGACGGACAACCTTGCTGCTGGTCATTGCGGTTTAGGAGCATTCTGACTGCACTGGGTTGTCGAGGTGCAAATTGATCAAAAAATGGAGTGCCATTTCGAGTGCAGCTTGATCAAAATGGTAGTGGGCCCCGACAAGTAATATGTGAATCTTTGGCTCCAAACTCAATTGATGAACAAAAAAACATAGGAGAACTACACGTTGACCAGAGTAGCACACTTTTCTTTTTCATTCTTTTGACAAGGTACTAGTCCTGAGTTCAGTTGCTGGTACTCTATTTTTCATAATAGACTGCCCATTCTTTGTAATTGTGACGCTTCTGCGGCATGTAGTGCAGCATAGACGGTATGATTCTCCAAATGGCAGCATGGAATTTTTACGAGTGTAGTTTTCGAATGAGTAACATGCATGAATGGCCATGGTGCTTGTCAGTTTGTTTCAATTTGGCCATCGTACTTGGTAAGTATAAATCGCGGCCGTAAAGCTAACACGGCTACACCGATAAGGTCATTAGCTCCTTAATCATACGTATTTGATTTAAGTAGAATAGGTTTCGTTGATGACAATGGACAAATCACAGCTTATACTCCGTCTTTTTTTCATTTACGCTCACCTCGCCTTCATTTAGTATTCGTAACATCCCCAAGTATAACATCCTGCCTAAGAACTGTGGTTTTCATCTACAGCATTCCTCAGTGCCTGTTTAGTTGCACTTCATTTTGCAAAAATTTTCAAGATTTTCCGTCACATCGAATCTTTGGACACATGCATGAAGCATTAAATATAAATAAAAAATAAAACTAATTACACAGTTTAGACGAAATTCACGAGACGAATCTTTTAAGCCTAATTAGACTATGATTGGACATTAATTACTAAATAACAATAAAAGTGCCACAGTACCATTTCGCCAAAAATTTTGCAAACTAAACAAGGCCTCAGTATGCGTCACCTCCCCAAGTGTGATATCGTGCTTAAGTTTTTTTTCAATATGTGCTCCTATTTCATCCGTTTTTTTGCTTATATTAAGTTGTTTTCGTTTCAACTAAATAATTGAGTTAGCTATGCGATACATAGGTGTATTCTTGAAGCTAGAGAATTGCTGCTAAGAAAGTGTAGTGTGCTATAACTACAGTAATGAATTAAATAATACTTTAAAAAGCTATAGCATACATGGCTAATGGTGCGGTGCGGCAAAGTTACATAACCAAAATGGTAATGCTCAGGGGTGGCCGTCCTCCCGATCGGACGCGACCTTCCTGGGCCTACATGGCCCACCAAGCCTGCCTCCTCCTTATGTCTCCTGCATCTTTTTTCTCTCTCAAAATTATCTACCCACTTCCTCGCCCATCGCATGCTTCATGGCGCTGTGCGACCATTCGTCCGCTCCACTCCGTATTTGCCGCCGCAGCCATCTCCCCGCATGCACGACCCCCTGTGCTATTCGCTAATCGCTCCTGCCCGTCGCACACGCCCACCAGCCCCTCTTGCTCCTTGCTCCCGGAGTCCCACCAGCGCCACTCGCTCACGCGCTGTTGGGCGCGTCGCCCGCCTCTGCCGGTGCTTGTGGTGCCCTCGCGTGCCTCAGGTTGGGTCGGTCCCCGGCCGAGCCAAGGGCACCCATGAGCGTGGCCTGTGCTAGTGGTGCTCGCTCCCTATTGACAGTCATTAACATTAATTATAAATCATCAATATAACCTGCATATATATTTAATTTCATCACCAAATATAGGTCTAGGGGTTTAAACTAATAAATTCCATGAGTTTTGGTGAATCTGTATTTTCAGCAGGGTTTATCCAGAAAACCGTCAAGGTGGACCTATTCGTTAAAGTAAATCACGTTTATCTGTAACGAAACCGACGTGAGAAGACTCTAGAACACTCTAGAAGGCAAACCACCAAGACCCACGCCCAGGGGCTGACATGTGAGGGCGGCCGGCCTCACCTGCAGGGCGGCCGGCCTGTGGGACCCACGGGTTAGTCTCTCCTTCGAATGTCGGTTCTCCACCGCCTTGAAGATCATATCTACGCCATTCTTTTAAGTCGTTTGATCCGAAGGTCCAGAATTGATGCTACCCCTATATATAGCAGCCCCTACTGTCACACCCGATTTTAAAGATAAAATGGGATGCGTAATCTTATATGCGTACAGAGATCAGTCACACACATAAGTCGACAAATTATAAATAGTATCATCACAAGTATTTATTGCATCACGAATAATAAGACATAGTCTTCACATAAATGTAGCGGAAGAATAAAAAATCTCTCGTGGAAGCTCCATATCACAGGGACATCAACTTGTTGACCACAAGTCTAGTAATCCTCAGGAAAGTCGTCATTACCATAGCCATCTGTTACCCATCCGGGATTTTTATCCAAGTAATAAAAATAAACAAGCGTAAGTACGTGTCATACTCAACAAGTGTAATATGGGGTTCATGAGGCTCAAAAGGCTTGACACAGGTTTAACAGCATTCAACTTTTAGTTGTCACAATTTTAGCATAAGAGTAGCAACAAGTTGTTTTAATCCCAAAGTAAAACACATGATCAATATAAACATTGAATAATGAATAGCATGAACGGATAATTCTTAGTGATCATCTATTTTATAAGGGTTCTAAGGCCACTCGTGACCGTAAGCATGGCTGATATACCAATTTTACACTCTATAGAGGTTGTACACTTTCACTGTGAGTCGTGATACCCATATGCCCGGTTAATTACTCCCAAAACACTTCCAAGTTGAGCGGGCATGGTTCACTATGAAGCCTTTCAAAGGTTCGTCTAATAAGTTAGGGCCATTAGATTCACTCAGCAAACAAATATAGTATCCCCTTGTCGAATGGCACAATTTCATCATGGCAATACACATAAGAGTAGAGGTTGTCCTATACCCGATTCGGTAAGCCATTCTTACGCCAATAAAGGTAGCCTCTAAAGTCCTCATACTGAGCTAAAGCCAGAGCCATGTAGCCCTCATAGCTGTACTGTAAGTCCTAGATGATCACTTACAGATAAGTCCTTAGGGAGAAGAATCTGAAACATTTAGAAAGTAGCTAAACACTCCAACCCATGTTTCTAAGTTGCTAAAAAGTTATATTTTAATGTTTATTGCATATACCATTAGTCAAGTTACGAGATCATAGTTTTATTGAGTACTAGCAAAGCTATCCAATGCATACCCCATAGGAGACAAGTTATAAGTTCAATTCTAGGGAATCCCTATCAAGGTGACACATGCAACATGAATTAAATGTATTAAAGTTGATAGGAAACAAGGATAATCCCATTCTATACTTGCCTTGAACAAAATGCTCCTACTAATTCTGCTCGTCAAAGTAGTACTCTTGATCACCCACGAATTGCTCACCGAAAATACACGATAATCACAGCAACATACAAGCATCCAGAAGGAATCATGCATAGCAAACACAGGCTATAGATTAGAACAGTACACCAACAACATAAAATCAAGATGAAAAGTTTGTAAAACGATTCTACCTCTTGCTACGAACACACAGACGTGAAGATCATGAAAATCAGAGCTAAAACAAAGAAGTTATGAATTAAACAAGATTTCCTTTAATAAAATAATAGATTAAATCTAACCTCAAATTTAAAAAGTTGAAAACATACTTAACAGTAGTATGAACATGTATATTACGCAATTACGAACCTAACGCAACTTGAATGGAACAAATCGGAGTTAAAACAAAGATTTTATGGCTAAAACAAGATTAGTGGCAAAACTGTAAATAGATGGAACTTGATTTTAAAATTTAAATTAATAAAATTGGATTTTAAACCAAAACAGGGACTGTGGGCATGAAAACAAAGAAATATAGGGGCTCCTTAACAAAATTGCAGCGACGGTGGGTTCTATTTAGATAAAACTGAGGGGCTCTTTTAAAAGTTTGCCAACCGAAGAGGTATCTTTAAATCTGGGCCGTCAGATCTTAAACGGAGGGTGGAGATCAGATCAGGAGGGGAAAAGAAATGCCGGCGAGGTCGGTGGCGAGCCCCGACGGCGATGCCATGGTCGGAGACGGGCGACGCTCATGGAATACGGTGTACGGACCAGGAAATAGCAAACCAAGGGCACCGAGAGAGAGGAGATGACGACGAGCTCGGCTAGGTAACTTACCAAGGCGTGGAGTGGATGGAAGCGGTGCGCGGCTTCGGCGGATTGAGCTTGGCGGCGGCGGCTAGGACTAGCTTGGGTCGATGTCTCGGTGAGGTAGCTTCGAAGCTTGGGATGGGGAGGCATGGCTGCGGGCACCCAGTATTTATGGCCAGGAGTAGCTTGGGGCACAAGGCAAGGGCGAGGCATGGCGGCCGTGGACTTCCTATGGCGGCGGAGCAGTGTTCGTGCCGAACACAAGCTAGAAGAAGGAGACGACGTGGCTGACAGGCGGGACCGGCTCATCTGTGAGACAGGGCGGGAGAGAGGAGAGCGCAGGCGACGCTGCTGGGCCACTGCGGAGAAAGAGAGCAGGCCACACGAGGAAAGCAGGCTGCGCAGGAAACCAGGCCGAGCTGGGCTGTTCGGGCCGAAAGCAGAGAAGGGGGAAGAAAAATAATAAAATTCCTTTTCCATTTTCTTACACCTCTTTTCAAATCTAATTCAAACTGAAATTCAATTCTTTTGCAAATTTTGATCAAACCCAAGCATCACAAAATAAATATATAGCAGCATGTATGCACATACATGTATGTAGAGCTATATTTGATTTTAATTTTAACAAAGTTATTATTTTTCTAAATTTAAATGCTCCCAAAATGCATAATTAAATCATTTTCTCCTATTTTAAAACCATACAAATTTTAGGGTGTTACACCTACCCCCAACCTGAAGCCATCCTAAAACCCTAATTCATATCCTCATCAGGATCAGAGCCAGCTATCAAGAGAAGATTAGTCCTCCATAGAATCTAGTCTTGTAACTAGAAATAGTAAGATAGAGAGTAAGGGAAGAGTTTGGAGGAAGTGTTGGCCTATCGGTGCTCTCTCTACGGCTTGTACCTTGGTGGATCCAAGTTCTACTTGAGCTTGCTTTCGAGACATCTCTGGTAATCAACATCTGATTCGAGTAAGCATCATGTTTATATTGTTTTTCAGGTTCACGACTCTTTTGAGTACTTTAATCTATTGATCATAGGTTAAAGTAGTATTCGTAGTGTAAGCGTGGTGCTTAGACTTAGTTACTTATGGATGTACCCTACATTTTGGATCGGTGGTAGCTCACGAGGGTGACTCTTATAGCCTCATTGAATCCTTTGTAGTCCACTTCCCATTTGTAGGCCAAGCAGGACCTAGTTATTATAGGAAACAAACTCCACCTATATTTTCCTTAGTAATATCTATAGAATTTAACAATAGAAGACATAGCTTACCGAAGTCAGAACTAGAGAGCCTTAGTAGTCCTCTCTACGCTTCTGTTTATCTTAAGTCTTGTTGCTACTCCTGGTTAAGTTAGATTGTAGTTAATCTCACATATTTCCCTATAGATACGATGCTTGGAATACTTTCGGGTGAAAGCTATAGCGGTATCCATATGTTTGTGGATTTATCTGTGTGCGTTAATAAATACCAGCAAGCTTTCTGGCGCCGTTGCTGGAGAAACGGTTACTGAATTAACTACGAACCTAGCTTAACTTTGTATCTTTTCTTTTTATTTTAACTTTTCTTTTAGCATGGATAACATCATATATATCAATATGCTAAACCTATGAGCGCACGCCTAGAGCCACCAAAATCTTCAAAACCTACCCTAGCAGCTGGTTATGAGCTACACCCGTATTTAATAAAATTGATTCGGGAACAATCCTTCTCGGGAAAAGGCGATGAAAACCCATACTTACACCTATGGGAGTTTGAATAGACATGTGCATGCTTGCATATTGCTGGCATATCTGATGAGACCTTAAGATGGAAGTTATTTCCGTTCTCTTTGGCGTGAAGAGCTAAGCAATGGTATAGACAAACCATAGAAAGTATGCAAGGAGATTGAGAAATGCTATGCTCTAAATTTTGTTTAGCCTTCTTTTCCATCTCTAGAGTTGTCCGCCTTCGATTTGAGGTTCTATCTTTTAAACAAAAAGAACAAGAATCTCTTAGCATGTCATGGGCTCGTTTTAATGATCTCATCACCACTGGCCCTGACCTTGCCATTTAAGACCCTGTACTTCTTCAATATTTTTACATAGGTCTTAACAAGGATTCTAAGAACTTCCTTGATATGGCCTCTAGAGGAGCTTTCCTTTATTTGTCTACTAGTAAGGCAAGGAATATCCTTGACAAAATTATTGGACGTATTCTCTACACTAGCATTCATGATGAACTCCCTGAAGAAAAGAAGGAATCATCTCCTGATCAAGAAGAGAAAGTTTTGATAGCCAAATCACAACCACTCCAACCCCAAGATTTAGCTATCAATTTCGAACCATCAATACCCCAAAATCCTCCAAGAGAAGAAGAAATTCCATCGTTGGAAATCCCTGTTGAAATTAAGGATGATCTTTTTAATGCTGATTTTGGGAAAAACTTAAACTTTCTGCTACATAAGAGACCTTCCAGTGAAAATAATCCAGATCCTCTCAAGAAGGGATCTCTTAGAAAGCGTCCTAAATCAAATTCCTATGGGGAACATCTAGAAAAACCCAAGGATGGAAAGACAAGTGATGCCATAGAAGGAGAGCCAAGCCATGTAGAAGCCAATCCTATCTTCTCCCCTTCTATGCCCACAACCGATATAAGTTTTGAACCCATCCTCGACCTCAATGATCCCTCTTATGCTCTTTCCCCTGAGTCTCATGATGATCCTAGAAATCCACTAAGACATCCAAAGCATAGGAATCATGAAGGATCCAAGGATGACCAAGAAGAGCAACGACAACGACTAGAGCATTCATGCGTCGTTGCAAGTAAAGAATGGTTGGACAAGGCCGAAACCTTATGGTTAGAACTCAAACCTGATTCAAAGGGTGAGCTTAAGTCAATCTCCTTAATAAACATGACTCATCCGAGTTTGGAGGAGGTCTTAGACAAGATCGACCTGAGAGTCACCAATCCAAGCAAAATTTTTGGACATTCATGAAGAATCAACCTTGGAGCTCAAAAAGGAAGATAGCATCAACGAGCATGGAAGCTACTTCATAAACACCCCATCAAATCCATGCTTGTATGAGAAATCTCCTAAATCAATTGGTCTCTTCAATATTACCACACATAAGATCTTCAACCCCCTCATACTTTCTGTTCATAAAAACTTTGAAAGTGTGGTTGTAGATGCGTTTGTATACCATAAATATTACAAATGTCGTTGTGTGTTGGTATGAATCTTGAGACAGATTGGTGTTGGAGGGAAAATGACTTCACCAACTTGAAGCCCAATTCAAATGTTTTCTAAGGATGAGCTTTTTGCCTAAAACAAGCACTTTCGAGAGATAACATGAGTCTTTGCCTTTTGCTGAAATGCCCTTGTAAAATGAGCATAGAAATATAATTGTGAAAATATTCCTTCGGGTATTTTTTCACTAACCATTCCAAGTTTGAAGCAAAAAGAACGAAGGATGATGACGCAAGGTATGTCCAACCAATCATCATGCAACATTGAACCACATTCACATATGAGAATCACATCCATCCAAACTTGATTTTGCTGCAAAATTCAAGCTAGGGGATAGACTTTCCTAAAAACATTTCATGCTATGTTGCTAAATTATCTTGATTATCTCCACCTTCAAGCCATGTTCAATTAGCTAAATAACAATCATGCTCTTTCATCTCTATTTGAATAAATCTCTATAATACTTTCATACTACCTTTGTTTGCTATAGTATGCTTAAGGTTTAGAGTATGTTCATACATCTTTTAAAGTAAGCATGGTGCTTATTTTAGGAGTGTTGATCTTACTTTTAAAGAATTTTTAAATTAAGCGTGGTGCTTAGGTTAAAATGCTTTCCTAGATTAAATTAGACACAGTGTCTAGTTTAATTTTTTGGATCAAGAGTGTGCTTTAGTAGATACTAGATATTTTGTTGGACTAACCCTTGTAGGAAACTCTCAATTCAATTTGGGTAAGTGAGGAGATGAATTCAAATCATAGATGAAGCAAGGCACATGATGAACTCCAATAACTTTGCGCAAAGAAGACACAGTTCATTCAATATGGATGGAAGAACTCCATGGAACAAAGTGGAAGAAGACAAATGCCATAAAACAAGATCTACAATAAAAGCACTCACTCATAGGAAGTGGACGGACAAATCAATAGGTCCAACAAAATGGCAAGTTCGAAGACCCGAAAGATGGCTTGATAAAAGATGAGAAAGAAAGGATGCAATCTAGGAGACAAGAAGCTTATGAACAGCTAAAGATGCGAGGCTAGCGAACAAGGAAAACTTCAAGCAAAAGGGAAGGACCATCACGAGTCATCTACCCTTTGTCACATGGTGTCATCGCGCTCCAATGACAAAGGTAACATTCGAAGGTAAATGGTCATTATTTAAAAAGTTTTTCCTTAATTTGGGTATGCACATAAGTAAGAAACAAACATGTTTGAGTCATAACTTGCTTGATCCAACCTGATTAACTCAACATATTTTGTTCTTTAAACTTGTTCATAGCACCACTTTTTTGAGCCCATAGTCTTAACCAAATAAGCTGAAAAGTGCACATCCTATCTCTGGAAGATGATAGTCAGAATCATGTAAAGTTTGATACATTATGAAAAGTTGAACAATCCTTTCATGGGTTAAGCAATTCAACCCTTTTGGCTAAATATACTTAAATGTTACATTCATGCTCAATCTTCTGATCTTACCACCCATGTTATAATTGAACAAAGTACATAACATTAACTTCATCTTGTTCCATGTGCCTAAGGTTAGAGAAGAATAAGTAAAGTTTTGGTTCTGTTGGTGTTTTCCCACCAACAGAGCCCATGCACTTGATCTATGTCTTGTCTTTATGAGCAAGACACATTTCAAGCAAAGTGTGGGGGAGTCAGTCGATTCCCTAGATTTCTACCAAGTGAAAGTTCTGAACCTGTCAAACCAAAATCAAAACTCCAAACCAAGATGGGTTTGGTGGAAGAAGGTGACATCACCATTAGACGCGTCATCATAAGAATCCTCGTCTTCAGAGCAAACCGAGGTACTCAATCAATGAACTTCATAAGAAGTCCCATTCGAAGGACTTGAAACACTGAACCCTTGCGAAAGAGCTAGCTTGGGGGAGAAGCACTCCCATGTATCTAGGTAAGTATTCTTTCCCTTAATTTTAGTTTTTAGTTTCTTTTTAATAGTTAAAAAATAGTGAATGAAAACAAAATAAATAGGTATCCCTGTAGTAGTAAAATGAAAAGAGTGTGTCTAGTTTGCTTTAAGTTTGATTTCTAAGAACTAAATAAGATAAAGAGGACTCTGAATAATCTCTTAAATGGAAATAATGAATAGTTGCTCTATTGTAATTCCTTTTAAGTACCTAGTTTTCAACCTTGAATTCTCTCTAGTTTTGGATAAAATTGTATTGATATAAAGATTTATTATGAACTTAAAACTCATGGGTAGCATATGCTTGATCTAAGTCTAGATAATTGATGAATATGATATGAGAAGGTTTGAGCTATTGTTTATCTTATTCCAAGTGACACTAAAATTCTGAAGATTTACTTTTTGAAAAAACATAAAAATTCTACATGATGAGTTTCTGTATGATAAGGCTTGAATTCCTACCAGAGCCATACATTTAGGCTAGGAAAACTTCCACATATATGTTGCTTGCTTTTGCATTGAGTTTTGTCAAGCTTTATTGACTCTTATGAGAGATTTGCCATGCTCTTAAAATCAAGATCATGTACCCACCACCCAAATATGCACTACTCCTACACTAGGGGTAGGCGCAAAAACATGCCTTCCATCTAGATCCACCTAAAAATGTTCTACTCCTACACTGGGGGTGAACACAAAAACATGCTTCTTAGGTTTTTCATCCACCAAATAAATGCTCTAAGTTCTTGTTGATATCTCTCTTAAAGTTTTGTTACAGAAAAGAGGCATGGGGCTATGCAAAAGTTATTAAAAAAAGAAGATAAAATAAAAAAAGAAAGTTGAGAAAAAATGGACACAAAAGTGTCCGAGATATTTAAAACAATGGGTACTTAGATGCTCGCCTAAAAAAATATGAATAAGATAGCCCATGTTCTCTCACAAAAATATTTCCAAGTTTCAAAAGAGAGATAAGTTTTTAAGGAGCAAACTAGAATTAGGTTAGCCACCATATATATCCACCATATATTCCACACACATGCACATCTTGATTTGATTGTACGACTCAACTCTCTTTGGATCCATTGTTTGACTTTACAATGTATGCATTGCAAGTATGCTCTAGCTTTCTCCCTACCAATAAACTCCACATAAGCCTTAGTGGTAGGAAAAAAAAAGGCATAACATCTTTATTGCCTTGGTGATAACCCACAAATACTATATATATTGAGAGACTTCAGAGTATCATACAATGAAATATCTGAGTTTCATTTTGAAAACTTATAAAACTCCAGAACAATAGTGAAACAAAGAACTTAAGACATAGTGCTTGACTTAATGGTTCTGTCTTTTAATTGCTCAAGACCTAAGAGAAGGCTAAGAAGCCCCAAGGTTGAAGGTAATATGGGTAAGTTTAAAAGTCAGATCAGTTTATTTTAATCCAGAGGAGAATTCTTGATTGAACGGTTGTGTACTTTTTGAGGCGTGAAAGCATTGTAGCAACTCCTGATCCATTGCTGAGTTTAGCTTTGCTCAAGGACTAGCAAAGGGTAAGCTTGGGAAGATTATTGACGGTCATTAACATCAATTATAAACCATTAATATAACCTGCATATATATTTAACTCCATCACCAAACATAGATCTAGGGGTTTAAACTAATAAATTCCATGAGTTTTGGTGAATCTGTGTTTTCAGCAGGGTTTATCCAGAAAACCATCAAAGTGGACCTATTTGTCAAAGTAAATCACGTTTATCTACAACGAAATCGACGTGGGAAGACTCTAGAACACTCTAGAAGGCAAACCACCGAGACCCACGCCTAGGGGCTGACATGTGGGGCTGACAGGCACCACCTACAGGCCGACCGGCCTATGGGACCCACAAGTCAGCCTCTCCTTCGAATGTCGGTTCTCCACCGCTTTGAAGATCACATCTATGTCGTTCTTTTAAGTCGGTTTGATCCGAGGGTTCAGAATTGATGCTATCCCCTATATATAGCAGCCCTACCCCCTCTCTAAAGCCATCCTAAAATCCTAATTTATATCCTCCTCATCAGGATCAGAGCCAGCTATCAAGAGAAGATTAGTCCTCTATAGGATCTAGTCTTGTAACTAGAAATAGTGAGATAGAGAGTGAGAGAAGAGTTTGGATGAAGTACCGGCCTATCGATGCTCTCTCTACAGCTTGTACTTTGGCGGATCTAAGTTCTACTTGAGCTTGCTTTCGAGACATCTCTGGTAATTAACTTCTAATTCAAGTAAGCATCGTGTTTATATTGTTCTTTAGGTTCGCGACACTTTTGAGTACTTTAATCTATTGATCATAGGTTAAAGTAGTATTCGTAGTGTGAGCGTGGTATTTAGAGTCGGTTACTCATGGATGTACCCTATATTTCATATCTGTGGTAGCTCACGAGAGTGACTCTTATAGCCTCGTTGAATCCTTTGTAGTCCACCTCCCATTTGTACGCCGAGCAGGACCTAGTTACTATAGGAAACATACTTTGCATGTGTTTTCCTTAGTAATATCCTCAGAATTGAACAATAGAAGACATAGCTTACCGAAGTCAGAACTAGAGAGCCTTAGTAGTCCTCTCTACGCTTTTATTTATCTTAAGTCTTATTGCTACTCTTCGTTAAGTTAGATTGTAGTTAATCTCATACATTTCCCTGTGGATACGATACTTGGAATACTTTCGAGTGAAAGTTACAGCGGTATCCGTGCGCTTGCGGATTTATCTGTGTGCGTTAATAAATACCAACACTCCCCGAGGCCAGAATCAACCAGCCCCGACCTCCCCTCTCATAGGTTGCAAATGTATGTTTCATGTATTTCAGATGTTTCAGAGGTACGCTGCATGTGTTTTGTATGGATGTTGCAAAAGTACACCCGGATGTTGCATATGTTACGAGTGTTCCAGAGGCATGTTACAAGCGTTTGTTTAAAAATGTTTCATCTGTTTCAGACTTATGTTGCAAGCGTTTTTTATCTGAATGTTACACATGTTTCACACCTTTATATGTTGCAAGAGTATGTTCGAAATGTTGCAGTTGTTTCAGTCTTATGTTGGAATGGGTGTTTTAATGTTGCAATTTGCAAGTGTTTTATCTGGATGTTGCATATGTTTCACATATATGTTGCAATTGTATGTTCTAAATGTTTTATCGACTTTACTCGTATGTTGCATCCAAGTGTTTCATGTTTCAGAGGTAGAGAGTCCTGGGGCATGGCCTGGGCACCGGGGATGGGGCGCAGCGAGCCGTAGGCCAGCGGTCGGGGCTCGCAACGCACCTAGGATCCTACGGACGAGGAGCGCTCATCCTCGTGCCGGTTATCGGTCCCGCCCACCTAGAGATAGAGGAGGGGATCAGGGGGAAGGGGTGGCGGGCGTGGCGTTTCTCGCAGGCGCGTGGGCGTTCGGACTCGTGGCCGAGAGAGAAAAGGTGGACAGGGGAAGGAGTGGCAGGCGCGGCCTTTTCGCGCGCGCGTGACGAATGTGACGTGGGCATCTGGACACATGCTTTTATCCGGACGTCCAGCGCTGGTATCTCTATAACCAAAGAGTCACTAAATAGAGGAGAAATTATAGTCATTCAGTTGTGGATGAGAAAATAAATAATAAATAAGCAGATGACAGATAGGAGACTCATGAGAAGACCAGAGCAACGAATGGCCCTGGAGCATGCAGCTCTACAAGGAATGAGACGAGTTATTTTAGAGACTGATGCGGCTGTTATTGCTAGGGCCTTAAATGATAATTTCTTCGATCTGTGCTTGCAAATGTGTTGAGTGAGATCAAAACTTTTACGTATTTCGAGTTCTCTGAATGTACCGTTTCTCAGGTACCCAGTGGGACTAATGCTGTTGCAGATACTCCGGTGGCTGTAGGCCTGAATACTGATGGTCCTCTGCTGTGGCAAGACCATGTACCAGACTTTGTAGCTTTGTTGGTGTCGCGATCTACCAGAATCACGCTAAAAGGAACTATGCTTTGCATTAAAAAAAAACTGGGACATCTACCATATCTTATTTCCCTAAATATATAAGTGCCTTTTTTGCAAGGTAAAGAAAAAGACATAGGATGTGTTTGAATCTGTTCCGATTCTTACAAGAGTCGGTAGAATCTAAGCCAAATAGCACGCAAGTGAAATGTTTATGCTCAAAACGGTTCCAAGTGAAAATGTGATTTCGCAGTGATTCTGATTTGCCATCTGAAACATCTCATGAGAAAATCTAAATTCAAAACATTTCTACGAGAATCTAGACTCCAATGGGACGAGTCCCCGGTCAAGCGATGGTGGATGATTAGACACGGGCAAACCTATTCCACTTCTTGCAATGCGTATGGTTAAAGCGCTAATGATTATATATCGTACTCCATGAGCTTATTGGCCAAATTGAAACATGAAAGATTACATGTGACCATATCTGAGTTTCACTTTAAAAGTCTTTTGCGATTTTTTTGAACCTCTCCTCTGGGTACAGCTGTAGAATCTGTTCATGTACGAACACACACCCCACACACACCATACACATCCTACACACACCACGCGTACATAATCAGACCTACAACTACACGCAGATAGGAAGACCGCATCCTTCTTGAGATCACCAGAACCATCAATGGCTACGTAGGCGACGGGCACGTCGCAGTCTCTTTGTGGTTCCACGCGAGGCTGTAAATTTTTGGGAATAAATCCCGGTGAGAGACATGAGTCGAATCTAGGATTTGAACTCACGCCAGCAGCGAGCTCACCTGGCTCAGCTAGCCACCCGAACCAAGTTCGGTTCTCGTCTTTTGCGATTGTATATAAAGTTGAAGGTGTAGGATTGAACGCGGGCGAGAGGCTGCAGCTGCAGGTGTAGGGGCCTCAGGCAGTCAGGCCTGGGGCGCTGGGTGGGCGAAAACCGCTAGTCCGGATCGGGTGGGGGGGGGGGGGGGGGGGGGGGGGGGGGGGGGGGTTCGGTCACTGTGACGGCCTGACTGGACACTTGCCTCGGGAGCAGGTAACACTCCCGCCGGCAGGGAGATGCTGGGGACGTGCAGTGTCCGAGCCAAAAGATTGCCGATTGCATACGAATGTGTACGATCTCTCGCACTGGCAGCCTAGCTGGCGCTCCCCACTCCCCAGTAGGGATGAAAACGATACAGATATTTTCTGACAGTATTCGAAACCGAATCTGTTTAGAGAGGTTGAGATCTGTCCGTATCCGAGTCCGGATATCCAACATCCGATACCGTATCCGAATACTCAAATCGCATATTTATGATGTCGATATCCAATCGTATCCTATCCGACATAGTTGACACTATCCGTATTCGAATCCGAATCCAGATAAAAATATAAAAACAAATATAATATCGATGATATCCGTCCGTATCCGATCATTTTCATCCCTACTCTGCAGTCCCTGCCTGCCTCACTGTGACTGCGAACTGCCGTGGCGTGTTCACTTGAGCAGTGCTCTGTGCTCCTGGTCCTGGCCTCGCACTGTGTTCCTCTACGGAGTCGTCTGGGGTGGATCACACGACCAGGATAAAGAGACAAACCACGACCACTGTTCAGAACGGCGTGGGCCGACTCTTCCCAAGCTGCCGATTCCACTCACAACCGGAGACGGTTTTTTTTGTCGAGTGTCCTAGACTTTGTCAAGTATTTTTACCGGGCACTCGATAAAGAGGCTATTTACCGAGTGCCAGAGAGAAAACACTCGACAAACAAATGACACTCGGCAAAAAGATGGTTTGCCGAGTGTTGAACACTCGGCAAAGACTAGGTTTGCCGAGTGTCAAACAATAACACTCGGCAAAGGGCCGCCGCCGTTAACGGCTAGCAGACACCGTTAATCCTTTGCCGAATGTCTTCTCCTGACACTCGGCAAAGAGGCTCCTTTGCCGAGTGTCATTTTTTGACACTCGGCAAACCATTTTTTTTTACTTTTGACCTCCAAGCTTTTTCTGCGGTTCTCAGACAATACCTGGTACTCCATGTTTCAATGTGGCACATTTCTCAGACTTTTTCTATATTTTTTTAATTTATTTTATTTAATTAAATTTTCTTGGATAATTCAAATTATAACTGCTAGTCATTCGAATAATGAAAAAAATGAATGGAAAAATGATATTCATGTTATTTAGTATAATGTTAGGCCGTATCCAGGAACAGACCACCAATTTTGAATATCTTGTTCACGAAACATGACTATGAACTTGCGGTCGTGAAGAGGCCGACTTCGGTTTGCAACCATCGTACGTGACAACTTGCGCGAAACCTCCTCAATTTTTATCACAGCCTTCACATATGATATCTTGACATCTTAACAAGTTTCATGATTTTCGGACTTTGTTTGCTTTTATAGAATTTAAAAACAACTCGACCGCAAGTTTGTGGTTATGTTTCGTGAACAAGATGTTCGAAATTGGTGGTCTGTTCCTGGATACGGCCTAACATTATACTAAATAACATGAATATCATTTTTCCATTCATTTTTTTTCATTATTCGAATGACTAGCAGTTATAATTTGAATTATCCAAGAAAATTCAATTAAATTAAATAAATTAAAGAAATATAGAAAAAGTCCGAGAAATGTGCCACATTAGAATATGGAGTACCAGGTATTGTCTAAGGACTGCGGAAAAAGCTTGGAGGTCAAAAGTGAAAAAAATAGGTTTGTCGAGTGTCAAAAAATAACACTCGGTAAAGGAGCCTCTTTGTCGATTGTCAGGAGAAGACACTCGGCAAAGGAGTCTCTTTGCCGAGTGTTAGGACCTATGGCACCCGGCAAAGATTTTTTTTAAAAAAATTAAAAAAACCCCTCTTTGCCGAGTGCCTGGCCAGGTGGCACTCGGCAAAGAATTAAAAAAATAAAAAACTTTGCCGAGTGCCAGATCGGGGGCGCTCGGCAAAGAGGGGATTTAACCTCCTAGACCAGCCGGCCCACACACCGCACGCACGCACGCACGCACACACGCATGCCCGCGCCAGCGCCGCCGCCACCGCCAGCGACAGCGTCGCCACCGCCCCTGCCCGCGCCGCGCCGCCGGAGGAGGAGGAGGAGAGGAGGAGAGGAGGAAGGAGGAAGAAGAAGGAGGCGCCAGCCCCGCCGCCGCCCCCACCCCCGCCTGCTCCCGCGCTATCCCCGGCGCTTCCCCAGCCGTCGCCTTGTCCACCGGCGCCCTGGCCCTTTCACCACCGCTACCCTACGACGCCCACTAGGTATGCCCTACCATCGTCATCGTCGTAGTATTACTAGTAGTTGCGGTAGTAGTAGTGGTAGAGTAGCAGTGGTGGTAGTCGTCGGAGTGGTTGTGACATTGTTATATATATGTGGTTGGATATAATCTTGTGCATGTCGGCCATCGTGCCGTTGGTTTTCTTGTAGGTTTTGGAAACCTCACCATGCAGGGGAGGTGCTGCCGAAATTTTGTATTGACATTGTTATGTCTCTTTTTTTTTGTAGAGAAGAGCCTGTTGGAGCAGAGCCAGAGTACCTCGGTGACCCCGATCGTCTTCCTCGCTGCGGGTCTACCTGCACCGTGTCGCCTCACCACTACACCGACCCGCCATAGCCCCGCTAGCCTAACTCCACCGCCACCCTAGGTATAACCCCTCTTTTCGTATCATAGTCGTAGATCACGTAATCTAGTTAGGCGTCTCCCGTTCGAAAGAGATACGGTTGGAAATATGCAGATATTTCCATATCTAAAACCATATCTATTTCGAATTGTCCATGTTTTTAGACAGCCTGCGGATGCGTAGGTGGGGTTAGTTTCCATGGTCTGCTCCGATCCAAGATAGAGTTTCAGCATCATCTCTCTGTTGTTCTTCGGATACACACTCACCCTGGCAGGACATGTATTTGGAGAACAGTGGGGAGGTGCTGCCGAAATTCTATCTCGGATAGGAGTAGAGCATGGAAACTAACCCCACATACGCATCCTCGCATGGGATTAGGACCTATCCTCACCTATTAGATAGTAGGAACATCGTGTAGATGCAATTGATGTTTATATTACTCAACGCTATATATGTTAGAGGATGGAGGACCGTGAGTGAATGTACACGGGCTATGCAAGTCAGGGTTAGGTCACCATTGAATGGATCGACAAGACCGATGCTTTCTTGGAACGGGCATTTGGCGTGGCTGCTAAAGGAGCGAGTAAAATTTGTTGTCCCTGTAGCAAATGTGCAAATAGGAAAAGACAAACGAAGAAGGTCATGGGGGAACATCTTTGGAAGAATGGATTTACGGCAGACTATACCCAGTGGGTCTACCATGGTGAAGCCGATCATATAAAAGAGGTGGTGGTGAGACCACACGTCGAGGATTATGATGCTGATGCTGGGGTAGCAGACATGTTAAATGACTATCGTGAGGCACAGTTCACTGAAGGACGTACGGAGGAGCCAGAGGCAACCGCAAAGGCGTTCTACGACATGTTTGCTGCGGCACAGAAACCCCTTCATGGCCAGACAAAGGTTTCTCAACTGGATGCCATTGGACGCATAATGGCGTTAAAGTCCTAGTATAGCCTGAGTCGAGACGCCTTCGATGCTATATTGATAGTTATTGGCAGCCTGCTTCCGGAGGGTCACCTTGTGCCAAAGAGCATGCATGAGTCACAGAAACTCCTTCGTGCACTTAAGATGCCATATGAGCAGATATATGCTTGCCTGAAGGGGTGCGTCCCATTTAGGAAAGAATACGTGGAAGGAAAGTACTATCCAAAGTGTAAATCCTCTAGGTTCCTGGAGGTAGATTCTGGTGATGGCTAGAAGAGGCAGCTTGACATTCCTGTGGTAATCCTATGGCACCTTCCGTTCATACCGAGGATCCAACGACTATACATGACCGAGTGAAAGCATCTAGGCCCCTAGTTGGGTTTCGGTGATTAATGACAATACGTGATTACTGTGACTAACGTGTGTTTTGCAGAGGTAATTAAGTTAGGTCACGGTAATGGAGATCGATTGGGCAATCATGGTGGTCATGCCCCTATGATGGAAATTGTTTCAGTTTTCAAAGGATAGACGACAAGGTTAAGGATGGACTAGTTCTAAGTGTTGTTTGGAGTTGAAGAGACACTTAGAGTAGTTTAGGACTTTGTTTTTTCCTTTGGCCATACTATTAAGGGGGGTATGGATGGGTAGCTTAACCTAGATGAGTCTAGTGAGTTAGGTGTGGTGCACACTTGCTGAATCTAGCACTAGGTAGCTCCAAAATAGCCCTTAGATCCAATGGAGCAAACTTCATTCACTTATGATCGAGAGTTGGAAGTGAATGGAGGGTCAAATACTGACCGGACGCTGGCTCCGGTTTGACCGAACACTAGTTTAGGGTCTGGTTAGTTCATTTGACCGAGGTGTTTTCATCTAGTGTGACCGAACACTAAGAGGTCAAGTGACCGGATGCTGAGGGCCAGCTTCTGGTCGACTTCAGTAAGGTTCCAAAGAGGGAAAATCTCGACCGAACGTGTCTGGTCAGTGCTGACCGGACGCTGGCCAGCATCCGGTCACACTATAAACACTGGAGTTCAAGATGAACTGACCGGCGTATTCGGTCAACATGACCGGAGCGTCCAGTCACCCCGTAGAGGCACATAACGGTTCGTTTTTCAGCCCATGTTATAAATACTTCCACTCATGTGTGGGAGTACTTTTGCTCATTCAAACAACTGAGAAACACCTTTGAGAGTGCTAAGAAGAGCAAGGTCCTAGTGAGGTGATTGAGATTTGAGAATCCCAAAGAGAGCCATAATTAGTGAGATCAAGAGTAGCAAAGTGTGCATCCACCCTTCTCATTAGGCTTGTCATGGTCAAGTGAGAGTTCATGCTTGTTACTCTTGTTGATCGCCATCACCTAGATGGCTTGGTGGTGATTGGAGAGCTTGGTGATCATCCAACAGAGCTTGTGGATGACCAAACTCAAGTTGTGAGCGGTTGTGGGTGATTCACCATGACGGAGTGTCAAAGAATCAACCCATAGAGAGCACTTAATCCTTGCACGGATCAAGGGGGAGCTACACTCTTGCACGGGTGCTCCAATGAGGACTAGTGGGGAGTGGCGACTCTCCGATACCTTGGCAAAACATTATCATGTTCCTCCTTCTCTCTTTACTTTGAGCATTTACTTTGAGCAATTCAATTCTTGTCATTTATATTCCTAGAATTGCCATGCTAGAGTAAGGATTGGAACTTAGGGTGCTAAACTTTTGTGCGTTAGATCAATAGAAATACTTTCTAGGCACAAGGGGTTAATTAGGCTAATCGTAGAGTTTAATTATTGTAAAGAAATTTAGAATTAGCCTAATTCACCCCCCTCTTGGGCATCTTCATCCTTTCAATTGGTATCAGAGCTTCATGCTCATGTATTTAGGCTTAACCGCCTAGAGAAAGATGTCTCACAGGGATGGACCTCCTCCTATCTTTGAGGGGGATGATTTTCCATATTGGAAAATTCACATGGAGGTGTACTTAGAAGCTCTAGATGTTGGAATACTTAGAGCCGCCTCACAAGGCTTCCCAAAACCTCGGGATGCTACTAACCTACAAGGAGATGAGTTGAATTATGAAAAATGGAATGCAAAGGCTAGAAACACCATATTTAGAGGCCTTTGTAAAGATGTGTTCAACCGGGTGAGGAACCACAAAGACACCCATGCACTATGGTCGGACATTTGTGTGCTCCATGAGGGAACAAAGAGTGAGCGTGAGGAACGCTATCATCTTGTCATGAAAAAGCTCAACTCTTTTGAAATGCTTCCTAAAGAATGTGCTAATAAAATGTATTCACGTTTGAATGCTCTTGTAGAGGAAGTCAATGGGCTTGGACTTACTCAAATGCAACCATCTGATGTTGTAAGAAAGATATTGAGTGTCCTCCCCATTAACAAATATGGGCATATTATGACCGTGCTCCATCAAGGTGATCTTTCCACCGCTACACCGACACAAATCTTGGGAAAGATCAATGCTCATGAGATGTATATGCACATCACGCCACAAGATGGCTCATCCTCTACCAAGAAGAAAGATAAGGACTTAGCATTCAAAGCTAGCCAAGAGAAGGGTAAAGCAAGACTTGAGTATGAGAGCTCAAGTGATGATGAATTTGATGATGCAAGTCTTGCTCTCATGGTGAAGAAACCCGCCAAGATGCTAAAGAAGCTCAACAAGAGTGGCATCAAGTTTGATGGCAAGAAGAAGAAGTTCTTCACAAGCTCTAGAAGGAAGCCAATCTCTGAGATGGATTGCTATAATTGTGGAGAACTTGGTCATCTAGCTCATCAATGCACAAAGCCCAAGAAAGACAAGTTCAAGAACAAGAACAAGGGCAAGAAAGATGACTCAAGTGATGAAGATGAGAAGAAGAAAGATAAGCCATACAAGAAGAGAGATGGCAAGAAGAAGAAGAGTGGAAAGGCATACATCATTGGTGATTGGCTCACGAACATTGATTCATCTAGTGGCTCATCCGATGATGATAGTGATAATGAGAAGGTGGCCACCATTGTTATTGACTCATCATCTTCACCGCCACCACCGCCATCATCCTCTACACACCTATGCCTTATGGCCAAGGGTGAACACAAGGTATCAAATGATGATGATAGTAGTGGTGATGAACATGCTAGTAATGATGATAGCGATAGTGATGATGATGAATATGAATCACCTTCCTATGATAATCTTGCTAGATTGCTAAAACAATACACAAAGATCATTATAAAAACTAGAGCTAAGAATGAAAAGCTAGAGGCTAAAAATGATGCACTTTTAGCAAAATGTGATATAGCCGAAAAGGCTAGTGTTGAGCTTAGAGAAGCAAATGATGCTATATCATCCAAACTCAAGGAGCTCAAATCTTCTAAGAAAGAGCTTAAAGATAAACATGATAAACTTGAGTGGGTGCACAAAGAGCTCATCACTAGTCACAACAAGCTAAAAGAAGAATTCACCACTCTTATGATTAATCATGATAATCTTGTCATTGCTCAAGAATTTTTATCCAATGAGCCACATGATGCTACTAACGATGTTGTTAAGATTGATATAGCTACATTATGTGATGATTTGATCATTGAGAGCATTGAGCAAAGTTCTAGTAGCAAGGGCAAGCAAGTGGTTGAGGCCGATGATTATGATGAGTTTGTCAAGCTCAAGAATGACAATGCAAAGCTCAAGAAAGATCTTGAAGAGATCAAAAGCCACAACACTATTGTGCTAGAAACTCTTAATCATGATGGTGATTTGATTCTTGAGAATGAGAAGCTAAAAGAAGAAAATAAGAAGCTCAAGGAAGAGAAGAACAATGATGCTCTTAAGGAAGAAAACAAGAAGCTTAAGTTGGAGAAAGAGCATCTCAAGGTTGGATTGAGCAAGTTCGCTAGAGGCAAGCATCTTCAAAGTGAGCTACTTATGAACACCATCATGAAGATGGATAGAAGTGGCATTGGGTACATGGCAAACAAAGAGAAGAAGGCTCAAGCTCAACAACAACAAAAGCCAAAGAAGTGTTTTGAGTGTGGACAAGAAGGCCACTTTGCTCATGAGTGCCAAACTCCACCATCACAACCCTTGCCCAAGCATGCTAGACCTTTTGCCTTCAATTCTCACTACATGCTTAGAAAGGATTCTAGTGGAAAGATAAAAGTTATGTTCTTAGGACCTCCCAACAAGAATAGGCCTAAGAAGATTTGGGTTGCTAAGTCACTTGTTGAGAAGGTGAAGGGCTCTCAACAAGTTTGGGTTCCTAAAGCTTGATCTCTTGTGTGTAGGTGAACTACAAGACCGGTAGAAGTCATTGGGTTACTGATAGTGGTTGCACACAACATATGACCGGCGATCCTCATATGTTCACCTCACTAGATGAAGAAGTAGATGGACAAGAAAGAATCACATTTAGAGATAACTCAAAGGGCAAGGTTAAAGGATTGGGCAAAGTGGTAATATCAAATGATCATTCTATATCAAATGTGCTATATGTTGCTTCATTGAGCTTCAACTTGCTATCCGTTGGACAATTGTGTAATCTTGGCTTCCAATGCTTGTTCACCGAGAAGGAAGTTGTTGTATCTAAGAAGGATGATGATCAAGTGATATTCAAAGGATTTAGATACAACAACCTATATCTAGTGAACTTCACCTCCGAAGATGCAAATTTAAAGACTTGCCTATTCACCAAAACAACACTTGGGTGGCTATGGCATAAAGACTTGCTCATGTTGGGATAAGCTCACTTAAGAAGCTAATGAAGAATGATTTGGTGAGAGGGTTGAAGGATGTGAAGTTTGAGAAGGACAAGCTTTGTAGTGCATGTCAAGCCAGCAAGCAAGTTGCAAATACTCATCCAACCAAAGCTTTCATGTCAACCATAAGAGTACTAGAACTCCTTCACATGGACTTATTTGGGCCAACAACATACAAGTGTTTGGGAGGAAATCTTTATTGTCTTGTTATTGTTGATGACTATTCAAGATATACATGGGTATTCTTCCTTCATGACAAATCCAAAGTTGCATCTTGCTTCAAGAAGTTTGCCAAGAGAGCACAAAATGAGTTTGAAGTGAAGCTCAAGAAGATAAGAAGTGACAATTGGAAGGAATTTGACAACACAAACATAGAAGCATATTGTGATAAAGTTGGAATCAAACATGAGGTCTCCGCAACATATACTCCTCAACAAAATGGTGTAGTTGAGAGGAAGAACCAGACATTGATCACTCTTGCAAGAATAATGCTTGATGAGTACAACACCCCTAAAGCTCTATGGGCGGAAGCTATCAACACCGCATGCTATGCATCCAACCGCCTATTCCTTCAAAAGTTCCTTGGCAAGACACCTTATGAGTTGCTCAATGGGAAGAAGTCAGACGTCTCCTTCTTTAGGGTGTTTGGTTGCAAGTGTTACATCTACAAGAAGTGGCAATACCTAGGGAAATTTCAAAGACATTGTGATATTGGTTTTCTTGTTGGTTACTCATTAAAGTCCAAAGCATATAGAGTATTTAATCATACCACTGGCTTGGTTGAAGAAACATATGATGTGGAATTTGATAAATCTAACGGCTCCCAAGGAGCACATGAGAATCTTGATGATGTAGGTGTTGAACCATTGAGGGAGGCTATAAAGAACATTCTGGTTGGAGACATCAAGCCTAAAGATGATGAAGATGATGTACAAGTGATTGATCCACATTCTTCATCAAGTGTGCCACAAGATGATAATAAAGATGGGAGAGTAGAAAATGAAGACACTCATGTCTCCCATGATCAAATGGTGACACAAGCATAGGATGTTGATGCTCCACAACCTCCTCCTCAAGTGGTCAATAGAAGAAATACATCTCTACTACAAGATCATCCACAAGATCTCATCATAGGGAGTCCATCAAAGGGTGTAATGACTCGCTCACAAAAACTTGCTTCATTTATTGCTCATTACTCTTTTGTCTCTTGCTATGAGCCTACCAAGGTAGAAGAAGCTCTTCAAGATCTAGATTGGATAAATGTCATGCATGAAGAGTTGAACAACTTCACCCGCAATGAAGTTTGGACTCTTGAAGAGCGGCCAAAAGGAGCAAGAGTCATTGGAACAAAGTAGGTGTTCCGCAATAAGCAAGATGATCAAGGCGTAGTTGTGAGGAACAAGGCAAGACTTGTTGCAAAGGGGTTCTCTCAAGTTGAAGGATTGGATTTTGGAGAGACCTTTGCACTGGTTGCAAGACTAGAAGCCATTCGTATCCTCCTTGTATATGCATCACATCATGAAATGAAACTATATCAAATGGATGTGAAAAGTGCATTTTTAAATGGATTTATTAATGAACTAGTCTATGTTGATCAACCTCCTAGGTTTGAAGACCCTAGATATCCTAATCATGTTTATAGGTTGTCCAAGGCATTATATGGGCTTAAGCAAGCCCTAAGAGCTTGGTATGAGTGCCTTTGGGACTTCCTTATTAAGAAGAGCTTCACCATCGGGAAGGTCGACACCACACTATTCACCAAGAAGCTTGATGGGCACATCTTTATTTGTCAAGTGTATGTTGATGATATCATCTTTGGATCATCAAATGAAGATTCTTGCAAAGAGTTTGGTGAATTGATGTCAAAGGAGTTCGAGATGTCAATGATTGGAGAGCTTACATTCTTTCTTGGTTTTTAAATCAAACAAATGAGAGAAGGGATTTTCATCTCTCAAGAGAAGTATACAAATGATCTTCTCAAGAGATTCAAGATGGATGAATATAAGCCAATCAAGACACCAATGCCAACTAATGGACATCTCGACCTAGATGAGGGAGGTAACACGGTTGATCAAACTCTCTACCGCTCTATGATTGGTAGCTTGCTATATTTAACCGCATCTAGGCCCAACATCATGTTTAGTGTGTGTATGTGTGCAAGATTTCAAGCTAATCCTAAGGAAACTCATTTAATTGCCGTAAAAAGAATCCTTAGGTATCTTAAGCACACACCAAGCATTGGCCTTTGGTATCCCAAAGGAGCTATATTTGAGTTAGTTGGCTATTCCAATTCAGATTATACTGGTTGAAAAGTTGATAGAAAAAGCACATCCAGAGGGTGCCATTTGCTTGGTAGATCACTTGTGTCTTGGTCCTCCAAGAAGCAAAATAGTGTGGCCTTGTCCACCCCCGAAGCAGAATACATTGCCGTGGGTGCTTATTGTGCAAAAATACTTTACATGAAACAAACTTTGCTAGACTATGGTGTAGTTCTAGATAAAGTACCTCTTTTGTGCGACAATGAAAGTGTGGTAAAACTTGCAAATAATCCGGTTCAACACTCTCACACCAAGCACATAGATATCCGCCATCACTTTCTTAGAGATCATGTTGCTAAAAATGATATATCATTAGCAGGTATAAGGACCAAGGATCAATTGGCGGATATCTTCACTAAACCGCTAGATGAAGCAACATTTTGTAGATTGCGGAATGAGCTCAATGTTCTTGATTTTAGTAACTTCACTAAAAAATGAGCTTGTGTTGTCCCTTGCATTGCATTGTAATATATGACATGTTTAATTTATGGTAATGCATATAGGGCTTGTCTAACATGGTTAAGATAACCGCCTAAAAGCATGTGAAGAAGCTTAACCTTGGATCAAACTTGACAAGCAACTAGATTTACTTTCAAGTATTGCATTGCATATGCATGAATGTTGTTTTGTCGTTTATCTTCAATTGCCCTCTTATTGCCTATTTTCTTAAAAAGAATTATAGCCTAAGGCAAAATATTTTCAAAATTTTGACGGTTTGAGAGAGGTCACTCACATCAGTCCCAATTGGTGTTTATTTGGATCTTATTGGAGTTGGGACTTGATTGGGAACAGGTAGCATGAAGGACTTTGAAGATTCACTGGAAAAGGAGTGACTGGACGCTGCACCGGACTCTGATGTCTAGCGTCCGGTTAGTTCACAGGAGGTGAACTTGCTCCAAAGGAGTGATCGGACGCTGAAACAGTGTTCTCCCCGCGTTCAGTCAGATGGTGGCTCTATGTCCGATCGATCAAAGATGATGAACATTGCTTGCACCGGACTCTGGCTGTGTCCGGTCGGTGTCCACCGGACACGTCCGATCACAATTTTAGGGGTTTTGGACCTTACTGGAATCGACTGGACACTGGGTGGCAGTGTCTGGTCGCTGCCATCGGAGCGTCCGGTCAGTAGAAAACGTGCGGGACCTAGTTTTTTTCTCTGTTTCCTTTTCTACTCCATGGGGGACCCCCATATAATCCAAGCATGCGTTGACCTAACTCATCCGCCGTGCACCCATCGTTCCTGAGCCACCAACTTTGCCGCATCTACTCCTATGCGCCACCGCTCACTATCGCATCCAGCGCTGCATCTCCACAGAGTAGCCGAGCCGCATGCCGCCGCACGCCACTCGCACCACCACATCCTGTGCCGCCGTGCTCGCCCTACTCCCACACCAGCGCCGCCACGCATCCACCGCGTGCTCGTGCCCTAGCCTCGCTGGCGCCACCAGCTGCACTCTAGCATCGCCGTGTCCGCCAGTGCCGCGCCTACCTATGCCCTTAGCTCCACGCTCTTAAGCTAGTTTGCTCACTGCCACCGTGACATTGCTCCACGCCAGTGCCTCCACTGCCAACCCTAGCCGTCGATTCATCACATTGCATCGCCGACCAGCGCAACCCTAACTCTAGGATTCTCGGTGGTTCCCCGCGCGTCGCTTCTCTTCTCTTCGCATCGCCGGTTCATCAGGTAGCAAGCCCTCGATTCAATTTCATACCTATTGCTTGCTTTCTTAGGGTTTCACATCTCTAGATTTATTGTTATTATTTATAAATCTAATCTACTCTAACATGCAGCGAGTCGGTGCCGTTGAGGTCATATTTGCAGTTGTCAGTCAACTCGGAGCCAAGCTCGCGAGTACGTATCAAGGCCAAGCCTCGGAAGTGATAGTTGGTAGTTGTTTCTTGTCAGCGGCAGTTGTTCTTTTCAGATCCAACCGATGGTTCATGTCAAGAATGTTGGAGGCGGTCTGGGTGATGAGGATCCAAGGCGTCCGCCTCGCTTGCCTGCATATCCAAAAGGCAAGGCGATAAAGAAGCTGGCAACAAATAAGTGCAAGTATCCAGATGCAGATATAGCTAGAGCAGCTGTAGTTGCAGAGGTTGTAGAGCATGTCGAGAGAGGAGGTGCTCGCAGTGGAGTTTGGATCACAAATCAACTTTCACCAGAAGCGAGGGCTACACTTGAGCAGGTTGAGCGCCTTCATGGTGGTCCACCTGGGACTCTCATGATTGGAGGACTGCGTGTTGCCATTGATGAGAGTTAGCCTCAAGGGGAGTCACAGAAGGAGCCTCAGGCAACAGAGCAGACTCAGGAGGGACAGCAGGCACAGGAGACAGAGCAGGCACCTCAGCCACAGCTTCACCGCTCTAGTCGTACCTATGTTCTAGTCACACCAAGAGCAGATACATAGCGGAGGGGTTCTCATCCATCGCCCAGACCATAGGGTCCGCCTCCAGTGACTCATCTAGATCTAAGGGCTACCACGGCTAAGCAGGTGCAGCAGCTCAGATTTGTGGAGTTTGAGCAGTGGTTTCCACCGAGGCAAGATGAGCGTGCATCAGAGGGTTTTACACCCCACTGCAGGAGGATTTCTACAATGCATATCTTAACAGTGGAGCTATTTTCATATCTCAGAGGGTGTGCAACATAGAGTCTATTGTTGCAGTAGCTGGAGAGCACATTCGCCCCTACCTTACTTACCTACCAGGGTTGACAGACTTACTTGGACAGACAGGATTGTATGTTCCATCTTGGGTCCATCAGTTCTATGCTTCTCTCTGAATTGACCCGCAGCATAGTTTCATACACTTTGCATTCAGTGGTAGAGATTATAGGCTGACAAGCACCAGGGTTAGAGAGATACTCTAGCTTTAGGATTAGCCTGTTTGGCTACATGAGGTTTGCTATGGACAGACAGCGCCCTCTAGATGTCCTCATGGCGAGATGGTGCCCCCTACAGATCTAGCCTGCCATTGCTTCATAGAGCCATTCGGCGAGGGGTCGAGCAGGACACCCAGTGATCTTACTCCCACTACTAGAGTGTTTGATGCCATTATGAGGAGGACACTACTTCTGAGGATGGGCTATCGCGAGGGCTTGACTCGCATACTGTTGTGGCTTCTGAACTGTCTGATGCAACAGATAGTATTTGATATTTGGGATCTCCTTCTATCAAAGATGGAGGACACTCTTGCTGAGGGGTTCAGAGGTCACTAATAGTTGCCCTATGCCCACTGGATCACGTTTCTTATTCATAGGGCAGTTACAGTGAGGCCGCCTGAGATGATAGCTGAGTACAGTGGTGCTATGATAGAGTTCCCTACGTATAACCTGACTCATATGATCCATCATAGTACACCGACTGCACCTAGCCAGCCGAGCCATCGTCCAGAGGTGCTAGAGACTACAGCCCAATAGGATGATACTATTAGGGGCATAGCAGCTATAGAGGAGGAGCAGTTGGATGCTCAGTAGGAGGGGATGGTCACGAGTGACCCCAGTGATAGCTCAGATGAGGACTACCACAAGATACCTCAAATGCCTCCTCGATGACATGACCATGAGGTCGGTAGCTCTAGTTTAGCTCCACCTACACCACAGATAGACCCTGCTCTACTTGCCATACTTGAGCGGATGAGGCAGGATCAGGTTTGCCAGGCTTAGGAGACCGCCGCCATGTTTGCACAGTTCTAGACTCGACAGGATGAGTTTTAGCGGCAGCAGCAGGCCATACAACAGCAGCAGTAGGCCATGCATCAGCAGCAGCTCCTCATGCAGCAACAGCTCCTTGGATTTATGCAGCATGTAGTGACAGCTATTGGGGTTCCATCGCCATAGCCTTTACCCCAGCTTGGTCAGCCTGCCACCACTTCTATGACTCTAGCATTACAGCCTAGTGGGCTTCAGAGTTAGGGATAGCCACCAGCACAGTTTGCTTTACCTACAGAGTAGGTGTCCTAGTGGTTTGCTTCGCCCGTGATAGCCCCATAGTTCACACCTCTTTAGATGGGCTTCACACTGGCTCAGACTTCCTCGCTGCTAGTGCTAGAGACTACAATGTCCAAGAGCCTTGGAGCTTCCTTCAGTGAGTTGATAGGGCAGCCTACTTCACCATATTTGCATGTCCTAGGTCCTTCTATAGTTGCACTTATTATCGAGACTATAGAGATGCTCCCTTCGTCAGTGGCCTCATCAGAGCCAGCTGCTCCAGTCATACCTACACAGTCTACAGTAGCTCTAGTTGTTGATCCGACCCAGACTGCTTCAGCGTCGCTTCTAGCTATAGAGGGTCAGACAGCTCAGAGCTCTAGTTTAGATGATGATGGCACCCAATTTTAGCTTGCTCCTCGTATCTCAGCGCCTGACTCGTCCGCTGCAGCCCCGTCGACCAACCCTTAGGTTTGGTGTTTGACGCCAAAGGGGGAGAGAGTTCAAGTATGCTAGACTTAGGGGGAGCGACTTAGGGGGAGCTTAGTTTACTTTGACTATCTATTACATTTGGAGTTTTATGTGTGATACACTATTATGCATTTGTGTGTTTACTTTTATGCATCAAACTATATCTATGTGATAGTGATATCTACGTAATCGTGATATATGACATGTGTGCTCTCTACTTTGAATTATTTATATGTCATATCATTTGTGCTAAGCTCATTTGCTCTTGCTTCCACGTTTTACTCTGATGCAAATGAGCTTTATTACTTGTACTCATGTTTATTTCATATCTTTTGAGTACATCATGTTGGCTTGGGTCATATAAGCTTGCCTAACACTTTTATTCTTATTGCCAAAGGCTTATATGAACCAAGCATGTTAAAAACCTCATCTCTTTCACATACTCGAGGTGGTATTGTCATCAATCACCAAAAAGGGAGAGATTGAAAGCATCTAGGCCCCTAGTTGGGTTTCGGTAATTAATGACAATACGTGATTACTGTGATTAACGTGTGTTTTGCAGAGACAATTAAGTTAGGTCACAGTAATGGAGATCGATTGGGCCATCATGGTGGTCATGCCCCTACGATGGAAATCGTTTTGGGTTTCAAAGGATGGATGATAAGGTTAATGATGGACTAGTTCTAAGTGTCGTTTGGAGTTGAAGAGATACTTAGAGTAGTTTAGGACTTTATTTTTCCTTTGGCTATACTATTAAGGGGGGTATGGACAGGTAGCTTGACCTAGGTGAGTCTAGTGAGTTAGGTGTGATACACACTTGCTGAATCTAGCACTAGGTAGCCCCAAAATAGCCCTTAGATCCAATGGAGCAAACTTCATTCATGTATGATCGAGAGTCGGAAGTGAATGGAGGGTCAAATACTAACCAGACGCTGGTTCAGGGTCCGGTCAGTTTATTTGACCGAGGTGTTTTCATCTGGTGTGACCGGACGCTAAGAGGTCAAGTGACCAGATGCTGAGGGCTAGCTTCCGGTCGACTCCAGTAAGGTTCTAGAGAGGGAAAATCTCGACCGGATGCATCCGGTCAGTGCTGATCGGACACTGGCCAGCGTCCGGTCACACTATAAACACTGGAGTTCAGGGTGAACTGATCGGTGTGTCCGGTCAACATGACTAGAGCATCCGGTCACCCCGAAGAGGCACATAACGGTTCATTTTCAGCCCATGTTATAAATACTTCCTCCACTCGTGTGTGGGAGTACTTTTGCTCATTCAAACAGCTGAGAAACACATTTGAGAGTGCCAAGAAGAGCAAGGTCCTAGTGAGGTGATTGAGATTTGAGAATCCCAAAGAGAGCCCTCATTAGTGAGATCAAGAGTAGCAAAGTGTGCATCCACCCTTCTCATTAGGCTTGTCGTGGTCAAGTGAGAGTTTGTGCTTGTTACTCTTGGTGATCGCCATCACCTAGATAGCTTGGTGGTGATTGGAGAGCTTGATGATCATCCAACGGAGCTTGTAGATGACCCAACTCAAGTTGTGAGCGGTTGTGGTTGATTCACCGTGATGGAGTGTCAAAGAATCAACCTGTAGAGAGCACTTGATCCTTGCGCAGATCAAGGGGGAGCTACACCCTTGTGTGGGTGCTCCAACGAGGACTAGTGGGGAGTGGTGACTCTCCAATACCTCGGCAAAACATTGCCGTGTTCCTCCTTCTCTCTTTACTTTGAGAATTTACTTTGAGCAATTCAATTCTTGTCATTTACATTCCTAGAATTGCCATGCTAGAGTAAGGATTGGAACTTAGGGTGCTAAACTTTTGTGCGTTAGATCAATAGAAACACTTTCTAGGCACATGGGGTTAATTGGGCTAACCGTAGAGTTTAATTATTGTAAAGAAATTTAGAATTAGCCCAATTCACCCCCCCCTCTTCGGCATCTTGATCCTTTCACCGAGGAATCCGCGAAACAGATGACATGGCACAAAAATGGCAAACGATACAATCCTGATAGGATGGTACATGCATCTGATGGTGAAGCATGGACCCACTTTGATGGCATTCATCAAGAGAAAGCTAAAGAGGCTCGTAATGTACGTGTTGCACTAACAACAGATGGGTTCAATCCTTATGGAATGATGGCTGCCCCATACACATGTTGGCCCATGTTCGTATCCCCCTCAATCTCCCCTCGGCGTATGCTTTCAAGGACAGAATGTATTCTTGACGTTGATAATTCCTGGACACACGGGGAATAATATGGGTGTGTTTATGGAGCCTGTGATTGATGAATTGGTCCATGCTTGGGAGGAAGGGGTATGGACATACAACCGAGCTACAAAGAAAAACTTCAAAATGCATGTTTGGTACCACTACTCCCTGCTTGACTTCCTTGTGTATGGGATATTCTGCCCCTGGTGTGTTCACGGGAAGTTTCTATGTCCAATATGCAAGGAAGGTCTGAGGTTCATTTGGTTGTAGAAGGGTGGTAAGTATTCATTGTTCGACAAACATCAGCAATTCCTCCCTCTTGACCATGCATTCAGATGATACATCAAGAACTTTACGAAAGGTGTCGTAGTGACAGACCCTGCACCACTGATAATGACTAGTGCCGTGGTTCATGAACAGATAGATGGTCTCATGGTCAATCCAGAAGGTGGTTTTGTGGGATATGGAGAGCAACATATGTGGACTCATAAGTTAGGCTTGACTCGGCTCCCCTATTTTGACGACCTTCTCCTTCCACACAACATTGATGTAATGCACACTGAAAAGAATGTCGTTGAGGCACTTTGGGCAACAATCATGGACATTCCTGATGAGTCAAAGGACAACGTTAAGGCTAGAGTGGATCTGGCAACGTTATGCGATAGACCAAACCAACATATGAAGCCTTCTAGTCACGGCAAGACATGGAGAAGGCCTAAGGCTGATTTTGTCTTGAGTAAGCCCCAAAGGAGGGAAGTACTAGAATGGATGCAGACATTAATGTTCCCTAATGGGTATGCAGCTAATCTAAGGAGGGGAGTGAACTTATCTACTATGCGATTCTTAGGGATGAAGAGTCATGACTACCACATATGGATTGAGTGGCTTCTTCTGGCGATGGTTCGAGGCTATGTCCCTGAGCATGTCTGGCTAGTGCTGGCAGAGTTGAGCTATTTCTTTCGCCGGCTTTGTGCCAAGGAGTTAACTCGAACTGTGATTGCTGACTTGGAAAGAATGGCACCTGTATTGCTCTGTAAGTTGGAGAAGATCTTTCCACCTGGCTTCTTCAATCCGATGCAGCATTTGATTTTGCACCTCCCATATGAGGCACGAATGGGGGGGCGTGCAGGGCCATTAGTGCTATCCAATCGAGAGATGTCTAAAGGTTCTTCAAAAGAAATGTAGAAATAAATGCAAAATCGAGGCTTCCATTACAGAGGCATACATTCTAGAGGAGGTGGCGAACTTCACAACAACATACTATGGTGACAACCTCCCTAGCGTGCATAATCCACCCCCTCGTTACAATACTGGCGAAAATGAATTGAACCTTAGCCTTTTCCGAGGGCAACTCGAAAGTGCAAGTGCATCGACCCCCAAGACCTTGAATCATGAAGAGTGGCGCCATATCATGCTATACATGTTGACCAACCTTGATGAAGTGGCGTCGTACATGCAGTAAGTTCTCAATGAACTTGTTAAATACGCCATCACTATTCTGCATCCAACCCCCTTGTTTCTCGTTGGTACATGGAATTTCTTCATGAATTCTGGCGCCAATCAAGGGATCCTACCCCGCAGCAAGTAGATACCCTTCTTAGACAGGGTGCGGGAAATGGAGTGCCCGATTTCATTTCTTGGTTCAAATGGAAGGTACCGTCCAATTTAGCTCGTACTTAGTTTGACATTCCAAGTTAATCGTACGTGCGAATAATATAACGATGTATCCTGCTTGAGCTTGCAGGGCCAGAGGGATGCGTCTATGCATGCTGAGTTGAGACAGGTTGCCGATGGCTTTGCCTATAGGGTCAGGTCATTTTTTGGTTATGACGTGAATGGATATCGCTTTCGCACAACAAGCTACGAGCAGAGTCAGCCCAATCGAAGAACCACAAGTTCTAGAGTTTTTACACCCGGCGTTGATGAGGTCGAGTATTATGGAAGAATTGAAGAAATATACGAACTCAAGTTTCATGGTTCCAAACCTTTTAATCCCGTCATATTCAAATGTCATTGGTTTGATCCTGAAGTAACGAGACGGACATATTCTAATCTTGGGCTAGTCGAAATTCGACATGATTCTGTCTTACCAGGAGACGATGTCTATATTGTGGCCCAACAGGCCATGTAAGTTTATTATCTCCCATATGCGTGTCAAACCATAAGGCATCTTAAGGGTTGGGATATTGTGCACAGGGTTTCGCCACACGGTAAAGTGCCTGTCCCAAACGATGAAGATTACAACTTAGACCCAAACACATATGACGGAGAGTTCTTTCAAGAAGAGGGACTAGAAGGGAGGTTTGAGATAGACTTAACTGAAACAATCAGAATGGAAGTAGACAATGAAATGGTTATTGAAGAGGACGCTGGAGATGAGGTGCAAAATGTGAAGGACTTACAAATGCTTGAGCGATTACATTTAGACAATGACAATGACAACATTGCTCATTCGGATAGTGTTGATTATTTCGACATGATTGATAGTGATGATGAGACTTATGATCCAGCTAATCCTGATCATAAAGATTATTTCTAATACATGTAATACTATGTTATTTTGTAATTACGTTTTGTTTATTTTGCATCTATTTCTAAGTACTTCTTGTTTATCTGTGCTTATTGGTTTACTCTTTTTAATTGCAGGTGATTGAACAAAGATGGTGGGTGGTGGGATGAGGAAGCTAACGTCCTTATATCAAAGGACAAGGACCGCTGCACCGGGGGAGAGTAGGAGGAGGAGCAGCCACAGGAGGGAGTCGTCGCCTGCCACCCGATCGCGTGAGGAGGAGGAGGAGGAGCAAATGCCCTAGGAGGACGCCGAGGAGGCATAGGAGGACACACAGGAGGACGACGAGGAGGCACAGGAGGATGTGCAGGAGGATGACGAGGACAAGGCAATAGTGGGGGGTTCCGCTTCCTCTAGTTCGTCGAGCGTCTACTTGCGAGGTCCCGCGAGCCTCCCTCAGCGACAGATACCTCATGAGAGACGCCCGCTGATTCGACCTGAGGGGGAAAAGTAAGTAACTTTAGATGTTATCACTACTTTATATGATATGTTGAAAATCAAAATAGAAATTAATAATTTTTCTTAATCACTTGGGTAGGAACTGGACGATTGTGGCAAGTGGAGGTGGTCACACACGCCAAGTCAATGGCATCCTCGGTCTTCTGTGCAAGGAGCACTTCCCTAGCCTGGTTGAGTATGCCGGAGTGACGGGGCTAGCCTACTTGTTTGACCAATACGCCGCCGCCCCCGATGCTGTAGATCGGGCCCATAGGGTATTCAACAACAAGGCGGAGCGAGTGAAGCAAGAGCTGTGGGTAAGTCTTCCTCGCACTACATTGCTCAATACATTCTTGAAATAATGAATGGATACATCGTGTTTGTATGCAGGATTTCTTTAGATGCCAGGACGAACATGAGGCCAGGGCGGATGCGGTGGCTACCAAATGCTGCAAAAAACTCATCGTGGACCTGCATTACGAGGCGCGTATCCAGGCCGTCATAACTTACCACGGGACCATCCTTGGAACAAAGATCACCAAAAGGGATGCAAGATCCATGACACTGACCCGGGACCAGTACCTGCAGGTAAATACAGAACATTAATATTGATTCCTTTTGAGATTAAGTAGGCTTAATTTCATCTTTTGATATGTCATGTACTTGATGGCCTGTAGATGATTTCTTATTGGGGTGCCGCGCATCCCCAGTGCTGGGAACAGATGGTGGACAGGTGGTTCTCACGCGAGTGGGAGGAGACGCACAACTTGTGCCAGGAGCGACGTTTGATGATGCCTGGTGTAGAACCATCAAGGCAGCCGTAGCCTTAGCAGATACGCAGAAACAAGGGTATGCAAATTCTTTTATTTATTCTAACACTCAATTCTGCATGATTTCTAATCATCTTGTATTTTTTCTCGCAGGGCGTCACATGGTGGCCAGCCTTGCTCCATCTTCAAGGCATTTGCTATGGCCCACAAGGGCAAGGCGACGTCCGACGTCGACTACAGCACGGAGGATGGGCCCGAGGCGTACAGCAATGTGACCGTCCACAACCGTCTCAGTGAGTACACATCGATGGCAAGGGAGGTCCATGGGTCAGAGTATGATCCGAGCACCGAGGACCTTGATGGAGAAGTCGTCATGAGGGTGGGAGGAGGCAAGAAGCATGGGGGGTACTGGATTGGCGACGGCGCAATCGACTCGGCCGCTACTCCCAGTCTCTCTCAGATTCGAGCAAGCAGCACGAGTAGGAGCCTAGCCATACGGCCTCGGTAGGACACTTCACACCACTAGGTGGAGGCACTCGAGGTTATTCCTGGTTTATTCATCGTTCATTGGTTTTTTCATACCTTTCCTTTGCATTATTGTAACATTGGGGTGAATATATTGTAGGCCCAGCTGAAACAAGAGAGGAGGATACGGGAGCAGATGCAGGCGAAGATGGAGAGGGTGGAGGCCGAGCGGGAGGCCGAGCAGCGGAGGATGGCGGAGATTCTTCACTACATGCAAATTCTTAGCGCCGCTACGGGTGTAGCTCCGCCACCTTCGCTATTCGCTCCACCTCCACCTCCATCTCCTCACTATTCTACTCCTGTGAGTATAAATATTTTAGTTTGTATGTTCATGCTTACGGTTAAACCTAGTGGAGTATGAAAGTTTTATTCATGTATGGTATATATTTATCTTGTCTCACACATGCAATCTCTTCTCCTTTGTGCAGAATCAATCGACAGCATCGAACGATCCTAATGCTTCAGCGAATCCTTCACCAAATCAGTGATGATACTTGTGGTTGTTAATGATACTTCTATTTGCAATTGTGGTTGACGATGATGGAGCACTTGGATTGCTTGTGAACTTATTTGTGATATATTATGAGACATGTGACGTTTGTGATATATATGTGATGTTTGTGATATATATGTGGTGTTGGTGATATATATGTGATGTTGATGATATATATGTGATGTTGGTGATGTTTGTTATATATATATTCTATTTGTTTGGATGGGATGTAAAAAACAAATAAAAAGGGCTGTTTTTAATCACTTTGCCGAGTGCAATGGCCATGACACTCGGCAAAGTGACGATCTGGGAACTACCTGTGAACATGCTTTGCCGAGTGCAATGGCCATTGCACTCGGCAAACATCACAGATTTGCCGAGTGCCACGGTCCAGGCACTCGGCAAAGGTGGCCTCGGCAAAGTGGCCACCTTTGCCGAGTGTCTAAATCAACGGCGCTCGGCAAAGCGGGTCCTTTGCCAAGTGCTTGACCTTGACACTCGGTAAAGCCGCCGTCACGGTGGTGCTCGCCGTCACGGCCACTTTACTTTGCCGAGTGTTGGATTGGCATGCCGAGTGCCGAGTGTATATCGGTCTTTGCCGAGTGCCTCAGGCACTCGGCAAAGAAGCCGCCTCCAGTAGTGAGTTCCGCTGACGCATGCCCCCACACCACACCCTCCGCCGCCGACCCCTCGGGGACTGAGCAGCTCAGGGTTCTAGATCAGTTCGCCGACAGGGCGACGGAGGCGTCTTGGGTAGGCAGGTGGCCTCAACTCTAGCCAAACCCTCTTCATGTCACCGGCCGGCGCCACGGGGGCCGTAGGACATGCCGACCATGGCCTGCCAGCCTCTATTCAAGCCGGCGCCAAGGAGTTCGTGCAAGGCAGGCCGCGGGCCGGGAGCATGTTTTTTCATGGCGCGCACGGCGTGCATAATCTCAGCCTACCGGCATCGCAGAACGTGGTGGTGCGGACGGCACCTGACAGCCTGAACTCTGAACCGAACAGCTGCCAATGAGTCCCACCTCAGCGCCGAGTGCTTGCCCTGCCGTGTTGAGACAGTTTTCGACCAGCTTGATGTGTGCCAGTGTGGCAGTGTGTGGATTCAGAGACAGAGAGTGACACGAAAGAAGCTAAAATTGGGTGGAGTGTCATGGATTCCTTGACGTACAAATTCAATTCAACGGGCAGCAAGGTGGTCAATCGTCTCTCCGTTGCATGGTTTCAAGCAGTTACTCGTACCACGCTGGAGCGGGAGGGCAACGACGGAGCGCTGCACGCAGCGGCTGCCGACGGCAAGCGCGGGCGTCGACGACCTGAACCTGATGGAGCGAGACTTGCTGTCCCAGGTCACCGGGGACAGCGGCCGCCAGCGGCTGTAGGGCCAGGGCCAGGACCCTAGGCCGCCGCCGTCCTCGACGCTCAGCCTCCGCGTGGGCACCGACAAGGAGCGGCAGAGTCGGGCGGCGGACGATACCAACCGTGGCCATGGTCACGAGCCCCAGCAGCGCAGGCGCAGGCGCAGGCGGCGGTGGCCAACGTGGTGGCGCTGTTGCCGTCGTCATCTCGCTTGTCGTCCGCTCCCGACGGCCGCCTGGCGTCTGTTGTGGTACCGGGCTACCCCATGTCCGAGCGCTGTCACGATCTCCGGGCAGCAGGCGTCGGTGCGCGGTCCCGCCGCTCGGACGATGCCCGTGCAGGAGCAGTGCGCCTCTCGCTTGCTGCTGCTGGGCCGGGGCCCGCGCCGCAACGGCCTCCGATGGCCCCGGTCGGCCTTACCCTGGAGCTCGCCATGGCCGGTCTGACGGTGACGGCGGGACCGGGATAGGAGTGTCGAGGTCGGGACCGGGGCAGGAGTGTTGAGGTTTACTCCACATCGTTTAGCGATGAAGGGGCACGACGTATGAGGCGGGAGAACCTGTAAGCTAGTCTTTTAGGTTAGGAATGTCCATGATCTTATGTGTTGTACCTTTATTGGACGTGAGTCGGGCTGGCTATAAGCCAGCTCGAAGATCGAATGTGTTGGAGCTTTACTGGACATGAGCTGGGCCGGTTGCAAGCTAGCTTCAAGATCGAGAACTCGATAGTTATCATCGGTTTCAATAATTGGTATTCTTGTGTGACTAAGGAGGAGATTGTTGGGATTGTTGGATTTAGTCCCACATCGTGTAGAGATGGTGGGGAAGCACAATATATAAGGCGGGAGAAACCCTAAGGCTAGTCTTTTAGGTATGCTCCGATGCACCTGACACCTGTCGACGGTATTAGAGCTGGTACCCGAGATCGAGCGGGGACCTGTGGGAGCGCTGCGACGCGTGCGGCCTTAGCGCCCGGCTCCTGCAGGGCCTCTCTAGAGACCTCGACAGGGCGAGGGCGTTGGTGGCGTTTCTCACCTTGCCAGAACGAGAGCCTCCGTCACCGGCTGAAGCGCGCGTTGGCGTCGACGGCGGCAGGGCACCCACCCGAGCCTCAGCTACGGGGCTTGCCGGGTCAGGCCGGCGACGGTGCAGCTCGTGCCGCACGAGCACCTCTGCCTCTGCGGGCACTGCTCCAACTCCGTCGCGTGCCCGGTGTGCCGGGGCACTGGCACCGTCGGTGCATGGCTCGCTGAGGGCCTCGGTCTCACCACCGTGTCTGTCCAGTTTTTGAAGTGAAGCGGAGTTGAGGCATGCTGCATACGCAGCACCGGCCGTCTAGAGTCTAGTGACCAGACTGCCAGTGCAGGATAACCTGCTAATGGCGCGTTGATGTAGGGATTTAGGAGAGATGACATAGTTACCATGTACAGGGATTCAAATCACATTTCAGCTTCTACATCTATGCTGTTTTTGGGCACTGCCTGCTAAAAAATGAGTTGCTGGAACCTTCCTAGTTCCTACTGCAGCGTTGTATCTGCGGTAATTAGAGAGTAACCAAAAATCACTAGATGTTTGAGATGGTCCAACATAGGATAAGCAAATAGATGTCTATTTTTTTCCCAGTTGTGCAACCAAATTGTCTAGAAATATCTGATGCCTGCTGGAAGTTCAACTATAGATTACTCATCTACAGATCTACATGAGCAACTACCATCAGTGTAGTAGTAGTATAATATGCTTGCTTAGGATTAATGCTGGTATTGCAATATCCGCGGCATTCGCACACCTAGAACACTCATTCAGATTTCATTACCGGTGATTAAACACTACGGAGATGAGATACATTTCATTATCCTTAGACATAGAATTGCATTTTTTTTAAGAACGGAGGAAATAGCCAACAATGCTGCCACGGTCAAAGTAAATCCCTAGGCAGGCCGGAGCCATGTGATGCACGCCTGCCATACCAAACGGGGCATCAGTTTAGGCAGGGCACGGTCAAAGTGCCGCAGCAGGCTCCGGGTTGTGGCAGTCTCGTGGTGGCCGGCGATATGTAGCCTGTTGGCTTGGCTGTGGCTTGTCGTAAACGATCATAAATTTTTAGTCGGAGCAGTATTTTTCTCTCACATAAACCAGCCAGCAGAACTTCTTCACGAACCAGCAACGATACGAACCAGCCAACCGAACAGGTTGTATGACCGGAAGGTCCCGGGTTCGAGTCATGGTCTCCTCGCATTGCATAGGTGAGGGTAAGGCTTGCCACTGACACCCTTCCCTAGACTCCGCACAGAGCGGGAGCTCTCTGCATTGGGTACGTCCTTTTTATGGGAAAATTGTCTGTTGGACATTCAAAGTGATGGCCATTTGCTGACAGACAACCACTTTGAAGCATTTTGCCAGAAGACACTCTGGTTCGTTGAAATTAGGCCACAAGACACCATGGACCGGTTTCATCCGGTTGAGGAGAGAGAAAATTTCGTTTTGGACATCCGATGCCCCTGGGCCATACTTGGGTCCGCCCCCAACCTGGTCTGGTTGGACCACGTAAGAACCGCGTTGCGTCGTGGAAGCAGGGGAACGAGCCGCGGAGCCCAGGCGGAGCTAGGAGACGAGCGTGTCTTCCGCGGCGGAACAGGAGGCGGTGCGGGCGCGGGCGCGGGCACGAGCGTGGAAACGAGCAGCTAGGAGGTGAGCAGCTGGGAGAGCGGTCTAGATCCAACGTGATGGATCCTGTTAGGAGCTCCGGGCGGCGCCAATCCAGCAGAGGAGGCAAAGGACTCGGGGAAGCCGGCTGGCACCGAAGACGGCGTCCTCGCCTGCGCCGTCGTCGCCTCCAGCTTCCTCACCCGTACGAGGTCTAGTCGTTGTTGCTGTTGTCGTGGTGGAGGTTCACCTGCGCCAGCGTTGCGGCGCGCCGTGCCGCCAAGCCCGCCGCTCTGGAGCCGCCTGCCGCAGTCGCCTGTGGCGTAGTGGAGCTGCACGCCGGCGCCCGCGTGGCCCGTGCTAGGGCGCACGCCCAGCCAACCCCGACAGCGCGTTGCGGCTAGCTCGCGCCGCCATCCGACATGCGCTGTTGCACGTGCCGCTCTTCGACCGCTACTTCCTGCCCTACCGCCCCTGCCTTGGGGGGAACCCGGTGTTCTTTGTCACCGACGACCGCGTCCTCTGTTGTGGCCTCGACCTCTTCCACTTCTTCACCCACGCCGCCTACTTCCAGTCGCTAGACCCGCAGGTGCCGTCGTCATTGGTGGCGCCGTTGTCGCAGTAGCAGCACGCCGGCGAGGCTGCCGCCACACCGTGCACGCACCACAGCCTCGATGCGGCCTACGGCGGCAAGGCACCACGTTGGATCGAGTTCTGGAGCGACGCGGCGTCCGACCGCCGCCGCCGTGACTTGTCCTCCTCGGAGGCGTCCACCGCATCATCGTGGCCCTCCGGCGGTCCAGGAACCCACACTGAGTTGACAGCTGAAAGGATCAAGATGCCCAAGAGGGGGGTGAATTGGGCTAATTCTAAATTTCTTTGCAATAATTAAATCCTATGGTTAGCCCAATTAACCCATTGTGCCTAGAAAGTGTTCCTAATTATTCTACCGCATAAAAGACTTGCAACCTAAGTTCCAATCCTACTCTAGCATGGCAATTCTAAGAATGTAAAGACATGAATTGAATTGCTCAAAGTAAATGCTCAAAGTAAATAGAGAGGAAGGAATATGGCGATGTTTTGCTGAGGTATCGAAGAGTCGCCACTCCCCACTAGTCCTCGTTGGAGCACCCGCGCAAGGGTGTAGCTCTCCCTTGATCCACGCAAGGATCAAGTGCTCTCTACGGGTTGATTCTTCAACACTCCGTCGCGGTGAATCACCCACAACCACTCACAACTTGAGTTGGGTCACCCACAAGCTCCGCCGGGTGATCACCGAACTCCCAATCACCACCAAGCTGTCTAGGTGATGGCGATCACCAAGAGTAACAAGCACAAACTCTCACTTGACCATGACAAGCCTAATGAGAAGGTGGATGCATACTTTGCTACTCTTGATCTTCACTAATGAGGGCTCTCTTTGGGATTCTCAAATCTCAATCACCTCACTAGGACCTTGCTCTTCTTGGCACTCTCTAAGGTGTTTCTCAGCTGTTGGAATGAGCAAAAGTACCCCCACACACGAGTGGAGGTGGTATTTATAACACTGGCTAAAAAACGAACCGTTATGTGCCTTTGCGGGGTGACCGGACGCTCCGGTTAGTATACCCCAAACTCCAGTGTTTACAGTGTGATCGGACGCTGGCCAGCGTCCGGTCAGCACTGACCGGACGCGTCCGGTTGTGATTTTCCCTCTCTGGAACCTTACTGGAGTCGACCGGACGCTGGCCCTCAGTGTTCGGTACGATGACCTCGCAGCATTCGGTCACTTCCAGACGCTTTCACCTTGGTCAAATGAACTGACCGAACCCGGAGCCAGCGTCCGGTCACACTGGAGCCAGCCTCCGGTCAGTATTTGACCCTCCATTCACTTCCAACTCTCGAACATATGTGAATGAAGTTTGCTCCATTAGATCATAGGGCTGTTGTGGAGCTACCTAGTGCTAGTTTTAACAAGTGTGCACCACACCTAACTCACTAGACTCACCTAGGTCAAGCTACCCGTTCATACCCCCCTTAATAGTACGACCAAAGGAAAAACAAAGTCCTAAACTACTCTAAGTGTCTCTCCAGCTCCAATCGACACTTAGAACTAGTCCATCCTTAACCTTGTCGTCCATCCTTTGAAAACCGAAACGATTTCCATCGTAGGGGCATGACAACCATGATTGCCGATTCAATCTCTATTACCGTGACCTAACTCAATTGTTTCTGCAAAACACATGTTAGTCACAGTAATCATGTATTGTCATTAATCACCGAAACCCAACTAGGGCCTAGATGCTTTCAATCTCCCCCTTTTTGGTGATTGATGACAATACTACCTTGAGTATGTGAAAGAGATGAGGTTTTTAACATGCTTGGTTCATATAAGCTTTAGGCAATAAGAACAAAGGTGTTAGACAAGCTTATATGACCCAAGCCAACATGATGTACTCAAAAGATATAAAATAAGCATGAGTACAAGTAATAAAGCTCATTTGCATTGGAGTATAACACAGAAGCAAAGGCAAATGAGCAAAACACAAGAGATATGACATACAAAGAATTCAAAGTAGAGAGCACACATGTCATATATCACGATCACGTAGATATCACTGTCACATAAATATAGTAAACATGAATGCATAATGTATCTCACACATAAAAACTCCAATGTAAATAGATAAGCTAATATAATAAGCTCCCCCTAAGCCTAACATACTTGAACCCTCTCCCCCTTTGGCGTCAAACACCAAAACCTACAGGTCGGTCGTCGGGGCTACAGCGGATGAGCTAGGCGCTGAGGTACGAGGAGCAAGGTGGAACTGGGTGCCATCATCGTCTGATCTGGAGCTCTGGGCTGTCTGACCCTCTGAAGCTGGAAGTGATGGTGAAGCAATCTGGGTCGGATCAGGAACTGGTGCTGCTATAGACTGAGCTGGTAAAACTGAAGTAGCTGGCTCTGATGATGCCACTAAAGAGGGGAGCGTCTCTATCATTGCTGTGATAGGCACAGCCATAGAAGGACCTGGAACATGCAGGTATGGAGGAGTGGGCTGCCTTGTCAACTCACTGAAGGAGGCTCCAAGACTCCTGGAGACTGAAGTGTCTGGCTCAAGAAGCGACGATGTCTATGCCAGTGTGAAGCCCATCTGGAGTGGTGTGAACCACGGGGCTACCACTGGCAAAGCGAACCACTGGGACACCTGCTCTGTCAGAGAAGCAAACTGTGCTGGTGGCTGTCCTTGACTCTGAAGCCCACTGGGCTGTAACGCTAGAGTCATCGAAGTGGTAGCAGGCTGACCAAACTAGGGCGTAGTCTATGGCGGTGGGGCCCCAATCACCTACACTACATGTTGCATGAACCCGAGAAGCTGCTGCTGCATGAGTATCTACTGTTGATGCATAGCCTACTGCTGTTGCTGTAGTGCCTGGGTCTGCTGCTAAATGACAAGCTACTAGCGCTGGAACTTGTCCTGCCAAGTCTGGAACTGAGCAAGTGTAGCAGCTGTCTCCTGAGCCTGTCTGGCCTAGTCCTACCTCATTCGCTCAAGTATAGCCAGAAGAGCGGGGTCAGTCTACGGGGCAGGTTGCACTGAACTGGAGCTACCGGCCTCAGCATCATGTCATCGTGGAGGCATCTACGGAATGGGCTAGTAATCATCATCAGAATTGTCACTAGGCTCGCTAGTGATCAACCCCTCCTGCTGAGCAAGCTTCTCCTCCTCTGTAGCTACAATACCCCTAATGATATCATCCTGCTGGGCTGTAGTCTCCAACACCTCTAGACGATGGCGTGGCTGACTCGGTGCCTATGGTGTACTGTGTCGGATCATCTGAGACAGGTTATAAGCAGGGAACTCTGTCGTGGCACCACTATACTCAGCAAACATCTCAGGAGACTTAATAGAAATAGCTCTGTGGATAAGAAAAGTGACCCAATGAGCATAGGGTAGCTGCTTGTGACCTCTGAAGCCCTCAGCTATAGTGTCCTCCATCTCTGACAGAAGGAGATCCTAGATGTCAAAGACTGTCTGCTGCATCAGACAGTTGAGAAGCCATAGCTGAATATGATTCAATCCCTCTCTGTATCCTATCCGCGGGAGTAAAGTCCTCCTCATAATAGCCTCAAGCACACGAGCAGTAGGCGTGAGATCATTGGGGTTCCTCCTCGAACCCTCGCCAAAAGGCTCAGTGAAGCAGTGACACACCAAGTCTGTAGGGGGTACCATGCCACCATGAGGACATCTAGGGGGTGCAGTCTGTCCATAGCACACCTCATGGAGCCTGACTGGCTGCTCCTAAAGCTTGAGAATCTCCCTAACCCTGGTGCTCATCAACCGATAGTCTCTGCCACCAAATGCAAAGTGAATAAACCTATGGTGGGGGTCAATCCAGAGAGATGCATAGAACTGACGAACCCAAGATGGAACATATAATCTAGTTCATCTAATCAAATCTGTCAGCCCCGGCAGATATGCAAGGTAGGGGCGAATGTGCTCTCTAGCTACTACAACAATAGACTCTATGTTGCATACTCTCTGTGGTCAGAAGACTGCTCCGTTGTTCTGATAAGCATTATAGAAATCCTCCTGAAGGGGTGTATAGAATCCCTCTGATGCTCTCTCATCCCTCCTAGGTGGAAACCATACCTCAAAGTCAACAAACCTCAACCGCTGCACCTACTTGGCCGTGGCGGCCCTTAGGTCAAGATGGGTCACTGGAGGCGGACCCTGTGGTCGAGGCGGTGGATGAGAACCCCTCCGTTGAGTGACTGGCCTCGGTGAAACTGGGACATGAGTGCGACCAAAGCGGCATAACTGTGGTTGTGGTGTCGGCTCTGTCTCCTCGGCCTACTGAACCTGCTCACCCTCCTAAGACTACTATGTCGGCTGTGCCTCCTGTGTCTACTGAGCTGGCTAAGGCACCTAAGTCTGCTGAGCGGGCTGGGGATGCTGCTGTGGCTCCCCCTAAGGCTGAACCTCGTCAATGGCAACATGCCATCCTCCAATCATGAGGGTCCTAGCTGGACCACCATGAAGATGCTCAACACACTAAAGTGTAGCCATCGCCTCTGGTGAAAGTGGATCGGCAATCCGGACTCCACTATGAGCGCCTCCTCTCTTGGCATGCTCTGCGGCCTCTACAACTGTGGTGGCTCTCGTTGTATCTACATCTGGATACTTGCGCTTCCTGACTGCCAGCTTCTTGGTCACCTTGCCTTTAGGTTCTGTAGGCTGGCGAGGTGGGGGCCTTGGATCCTCGTCACCGGGATCACCTCCAACATTCTTCATCCAAGCCATCTGAAAGATCTGAGATGAATCAACTGCCTCTAACAAAGATCAACTGTCGCTGACACTTTTGAGGCTTGGCCTCATTCCATACTCGCGAGCTTGGCCCTGAGTTGACTGACAACTGCCACTAACACCTCAACGGAACCGGCTTGCTGCACGATGGAATAGATAGGATATACAAATAAATACAATGTATCTAATAGATGTGAAACCCTAGGAAGCAAGCAATTTAGATGCGAAATTGAAATGTGGGGCTTGCTACCTATCAAAATGGTGAAAGGGCGAGAAGAGGAACGGATCGAGGGACACTGAATCAGCTAGGGTTTGCGGTGAGCAGTGAATCGATGGCCCTAGATGCAATTGAAGTCAGTGCGGTGATGACAATGTCGATTAGGGCACAACGGCGTTAGGGTAGGGCCTTACCGGCGCTAGGTGTGGATGGCTCTGCTGCTGTGGAGGCACTGGTGGCTGTGCTATCAATGCTGCCGGCGCTAGGGCGGCTAAGCGGTAGCTCTAGAGCACGGCGGCATAGGCCCCGGTGAGGGAGAACTTCGGCGCAGGTGCGGGCGAAGCTGCTTAGTGGCGCGTGTGCTCGAGATGGCGTGGCACGGTGATGCTAGTGCGGGAGCAGGGCGGTGTGGCTGGTGCACGAGGCGTGTGACAGCACTCAAGCTCTGGAGGTCGCGGTGGTGCTTGCGGCGGCTAGAGCATGGGACGGCGATGACGGCGTGGCTGAGATGGGTTAGGTCAAGGTATGGCCCGCCGAGACTAAATAGGATGGCCCCCTGATGGATCAGAAAAGGAAACAGGAAAAGAGACCGTAAGCCGCATGAAATCTATTGACCGAACGCTCCGGTGGCAGCGACCGAACACTGCCACCCAGCATCCGGTCGATTCCAGAGAGGTCCAATTCCTCTAGAATCACGATCGGACGCGTCCGGTGGACACCGATTGGATGCAGCCAGAGTCTGGTCACCTAGCCTTGATGTCTTCATGATCGACTGGACGTTGAAGCTCCTTCTGACCGGACGCTAGGAAAACATTGTTTTAGCGTCTGGTCACTCCTACTCGGCAGCTATTCACCTCCTGTGAACTGACCGAATGCTAGACATCAGAGTCTGATGTAGCGTCCGGTCACTCCTTCAGCAAATCTTCAAAGTCCTTTGCGCTGCCTGTTCCCAATCAAGTCCCAATTCGAATAAGATCTAAATAAACACCAATTGAGACTGATGTGAGTGACCTCTCTCAAACCCTAAAGTTTTTCAAAATATTTTGCCTTAGGCTATAATTCTTTTTAAGAAATTAGGCAATAAGAGGGCAATTTAAGACAAACGACAAAACAACATTCATGCATATGCAATACTTGAATGTAAATCTAGTTGCTTGTCAAGTTTGATCCAAGGTTAAGCTTCTTCACATGCTTTTTGGCGGTTATCTTAACCATGTTAGACAAGCCCTATATGCATTATAAAGCATTAAACATGTTGTATATTACAATGCAATGCAAGGGACAACACAAGCTCAATTTTTAGTGAAGTTACTAAAATCCAGCACATTGAGCTCATTCTGCAATCTACAAAATCTTGCCTCATCTAGCGGTTTAGTGAAGATATCCGCCAAATGATCCTCGGTTCTTACACCTTCTAGTGATATATTATTTTTAGCAATATGATCTCTAAGAAAGTGATGGCGGATATCTATGTGCTTGGTGCGAGAATGTTGAACTGGATTATTTGCAAGTTTTACCGCACTTTTATTGTCGCACAAAAGAGGTACTTTATCTAGAACTACACCATAGTCTAGCAAAGTTTGTTTCATATAAAGTATTTGTGCACAACATGTAACAGAACCGACCAAATCATAAGAACGTAAGTACAAAAACAATCACCGAAGCGATCAAATTCCTATACTTAAGCTCCCATAATCCCGGTAGTCCGAAAATCACGAAGGATTTCAACCAACTCTCGACATACAAACCAAGATCGTAGTGATTCAACACAACACATCATCCATTACAACATTTCATAATAAGCATTCGGATTACATCCATCAGAGTTTAAATAGAATATTACAAACCAAGTTTGAGTATGCGGAAGCAACATAGTTTAGTACAAAACATCATAGTTTTCAATTACATTGCTAAGTTTGAGTCATATCCCACAAAAGCATTATCAGGTACGAGAACTAGTAGAGACCGCATCCAACGGTCTAGTCTTCATCCCCAGCTGGGAGAAGGCAGTACTTGCAACAACCAAAGTAGAACTGGTCATCTGCAACAGGTGGGAGATAAACCCTGAGTACGAGAAGGTACTCAGCTAGACTTACCCATCAAAACTAGAAATAAAGGACACCAAGGATCATGCAAGGCTTTTCAGGTGGGCTAGCTTGACACAGTTGCATAAAAGAGCTTATGATTATAGTAACCAATTTAAACTTAGCATCAAGCTTAACATCATTTACCTATCCACTAGATTAGCACCTGTACTAGAGCACTCACTTATTAGGAGCAAACAATATTAACCATAGCAGGTATAATAAGGCTGTCATCATCATATCACCATTTTCAAACCATTATGTTATTTAGTGTATCTATGTTGGAGATAAGCCCGTCAAGTTCTCACTAACCGGGAGAGACAGCAATTCGAATCGAATTACAACTCAGCTGAGGGGGTATTCCTAACTCTCACCCTGGCATACTTAGCAAGGGTAGCCATGGGTTACCTTTGGTACAACTTAGGAACCAAATTTGCGGGTTCGATCAGCACCAGCGCTCTCAGGGATTACCCTTTTGCCAGGACGATCAGGACTTTTAAATCACCTGCCCTTGGACTCACGCCTACGGCTCCCTTCCGAGGCGTACTTTATACTTATCGACTCCCGGCCTGAGTTGAGCTACTCGGCTTCGCGGTCGGTCTCTAGACCCGGCCAACTAAGAGAGAGGCATGCGTTCAACATGAACAGGAAAGGCTCCAAGATTCAGTCCTTAATCGACACAGATGGAGTCACTACAAACCAGCAAGCCTCCGCCCGGTCTCCATTTCAAATTAAGACTGGTTCTTTTCCACGATAGCAAATATAGCCAACCGTGCCATATGTATCTTCCTATATCTCGTAGGTGACAGGAAATCACCTGACTTCTACCGTGTTTAAGCAGGGCTAAGCAGTACACAAGCCTGAGCTACATAGGATTCAGGGTAACAATATCTAGACAAGGATTGGGTAACCAATGCAGCAAGTGTTTGCATCCAACACCTAAACTTAATGCAACAATATATGTATATATATATATAACAATAATACTATAACTGCATTTTGGAAATTAGGAGGCTTAATATGCTCCGGGGCTTGCCTTTCACAAAGTTGCAAGGACGGTGATCCGGGCACTCAACGGTGACCTCATCTGGCACTTCTCCTGAAGGCGGCACCTCCTGAACCTCCGGTGTCGACTGCTGCTGCTCGCTCGGTTCCTCGAATTCCAGCAGTGTTACTCCCTCTAGTACACCTATTGCATGCCGATGCACGAGATAAATACCATGGATGCATAAGGAATGACATGATGCTCATGATGAATGAATCACAGTAAATGTTTAACGAAAACATCACTGGACACTCGTTTACCGAGTAAAATAGTTCTATTCAAATCACTTTAAGCATGTATCTAACTTAACTTAAAGAACAAGATCAACTTACCTAACTTGCATAACCTAAGATAAAGATGCTCATCTTTAGTTAAAGGCCTAACACCTAGGAACATTACCACAAACTTAGAAATAGTAAAGGTATACATAATTTAACATTTAAAGTTTCATATGCATATAAGTAGTCCCTTAATTCAATCACAACCAGAGTTCTACAATTCCAAATAACTTGTATGAGGACATTCTGGAAAGCTTATGAAATTTTCTACAAATCAATGGTAAACAGCAAAGCATGATTCTTATGTTAACCAAATCAATTTCTAGTAAACCTAGAATCTGTCCAGAAATAACAGAGTTACTAGCTTAATCATTTAATGATGATGCAAAAGCATAATTTGACCAAGCCAACTTAACCAACTTGTTGCACATACCAGAGAAACACTAGAAAGTATAGTGCCAACTTCTAAATAAATTATTTAATATCCTTTTCAAATTTATTTAGTTAATTAAGTGATTAAAGCAATATATAGCAAAACTATTCATAAAAATATACAAAAATTACAGTAGCTATCTCATGCTTCACATAGACTACCACAAAAATTTCAAAGCCATTGAGCAAGCAGAACTTGCTGTATCCAAAATAACAAGTGGCATGTCCATTTTTAGCATAATTAGGAAACCCTAATGAAAAGTGTCAAGAAACAGATTTGTCATTTTTTTCTAGCATCATTCTAGCATAAGAACCTTACTCACCAAATTTTACCTATACTGGATCTATAGAAAAATTATGAAAATTCACACAAGATCCATCCATTGATAAAAAGAAATTCTATAACTCAAAAACTATACATGCACTAGCTTTGAAATTTTAACCAGAGCTTCTACTAAGCAATAATAGATTACCCACAAAATTTCATAATTTTTGGACCACAGAAACTCAAGATAAAATTCAAACAAGTTTGCATGCATCTAAAAACACATTTCAAAGTCCTATTTCATTCATCCAAAATTTCTAAAACATGTGCTCATATAATATTTTTATTAAATACTAGACATTACTAGGAACTCAACAAAATTGGAACCATAGCATTTTGAGCTACCAATTAGGAGATGCACATTTTTGAATCATGCACACAATTCTGTGAAAAACAAAATAAACAAAACCAAAAACAAGAAAATCAACTTCACAACTGGGCCGGCCCGGATAGATTCGGCAGCCCACAACTCGCGCAAACGTAGCCCAGCACTCGGCGTGGCCCAGGCTGGCTACCTCCTCAGCAGCGGCGACTGACAAAAGGGGACCCGCGTGTTAGTGAGAGAAACAGGGGAGGAGGAACGGCCGATGGCGTAGTTCGTCGCCGGTGGCTTCTCCGGCGAAGGCAATGGTGCCAACGTGTTCGCCTCACCCAAGCACACCTAGGGGAACCATTTATTGCAGCTAATGGCTCAGCTAGAGGGGGTGGTGACTAGCATGGCGGCGCACGGCCACGGCAGGGCCGGCTCCAGCGAGGCTACGGCGTCATGGCCCTAGTGGCTCACTCAGCGAGCTTCAGCGTAACACATAGAAGCTAGCGCAAGGGAGAGAAGGGGCGATAAGGGGCTTGAGCAGCACAGCCACATGTGAGATCGGCCGGCGTTGGTCATGGCGACCCAGTGGAGCCGCGCTCACGGGGAGGTCTACCTGAGGCGAAAATGGAATGGCGGTGGTGTCGCAGACGTAGAGAAGTTCACGGCGGGGCTGTGGCTTGGATGAATCGGTTAATGGCGCTCGGTGTTGGTGGATTTGGCTTAGTGGCGTCATGGTGTCCTGGTCGCTGTGCTCATGGAGGAAGGGGATGGCAGTGAGGGAAATGGCGAGACGCAGAGAGAGTGGCGAGGAGTTGGCCTTCTTCTGGAGCTCGGACGTGTGACGTGGAGCCTTCAGCAGAGCATAAACACCACGCGGCGAATGTAGCCTGAGCCAGTCGGCCACGGCGAGTTCTGTCCGATTTCTGAAAAATCGCGATTCAGTGATCACCGATGATGACTGACAGAGCAGGTTTGACGATGATTAGCTCCTAATCCGTGACGATCTAGACTATGCCATAGTTAACAAAGTTGATCATCTATATGTGAACTACAACTCTTGTTATTGGAGCTCGAGCTGGTTTGGCTCTGTTAGGGAGATACAAGGTGAAAAAGTTGGGTACACAAAACTGCAAAACACTTAAGGACTTAGAAAATTTCTAAGTATGAAATCAGCATGACATTCTGACTTGTGGGCCATGTTTGAGCTTGTTCTAACCATTTTCATGAAATGATCATAAAACAACTTTTGTTCCTTAATAAATTAGCTACAACTTTGGTAAAGAGTGCACAGCCATGCAAAGTTTCCAAGTTGGTCTTTTGAATCAGTCAAACAGGGACACTCCAAGGGTCAATTCAAGTCAAACCTCCACTTGAGGGCATTTTGGTCATTTTGATCTACATGAACAATGTCCCAACAAGTAACCTAAGTGTAGTTAAGGTGTAATAGACCCTGATCAACCACTTTAAAAAAAATTGTTATACCAACTTCTAATGATCACATGTGATAAAGCAACTAAAACAAGCAATTCACTCATATGTTGCAATGCAATGTTTCACATGTTGCATGACTTTGTTGTTATTCTATACTTGTCACATTACTACCATGTTGCCATGTTTCAAGGTATGAGAAACTCAGGTTGCATTCACATGTTACACCATTACTATTCACAACACTCAAGTATGAAACATACACAATTAGAAAATGTTGCATATGCATGTTTCAGTAACAAAGGCATGATGAGATAGATGATGCACATGTTTATGAAATGAAATGCAATTAGTAGAAGCCAAACACCTAGGGTGTTACAGCCCTCCCCCCTTAGAAAAATCTCGTCCTGAGATTTGGAAAGCGTACCATTTAGTATAGAAAGTTGGATGATTTTCTTTTAAATAATCTTCCCGCTCCCATGTTGCATCCCGTTCACAATGATTACTCCAGACTACCTTGTATAACTTAACCACTCGTGTACGAGTCACTCTTTCTTGAGTATCCAGAACTTGCACGGGCTTTTCCTCATAAGAAAGATCAGATTTCAAGTTGACTTTTCTTGTGACTATTCTTTCCTCGGGAATACGAAGACACTTCTTTAGCTGGGACACATGGAATACTAGGAATATAGCTCCCATTTCACGTGGTAGATCGAGTTTATAGGCTACTCTTCCACTTTTCTTGATAATGTGGTAAGGTCCAACATATTGAGGCTCCAGCTTCCTTTTAATTCCAAAATGTTTTACTCCTTTCATAGGGGATACCTTCAGATAAATATGATCACCTACTTCAAACTCAATAGGTTTTCTTCTCTTATCAGCGTAGCTCTTTTGTCTAGCCTGAGCGGCAGTCATATTCTTCTGTATAGTTTGGACTTGCTCTTTGGCTTCTTTTACAAAATCAATACCATAGAATCTTCTTTCCCCGGGTTCCACCCAGTTCAAAGGAGTTCTACACTTGCTGCCATAAAGAGCTTCAAAAGGAGCCATTTTGATACTCTCTTGATAACTGTTGTTATAAGAGAATTTAGCGAGAGGTAACCAGTCCTCCCAAGAGCCTTTGTAAGAGATAAGACAAGCCCTAAGCATGTCTTCAAGAATTTGATTAACACGCTCAGTCTGTCCTGATGTTTGCGGATGATAGGTAGAACTGCGGATTAGATGAGTGCCAAGGTTCTGATGTAAACACTCCCAAAAGCAAGCCGTGAATTGCGGTCCTCTATCAGAAATAATGGATTTGGGTACACCATGGAGACGTACCACTTGTTGAAAATAAATCTCAGCATAATTGTGCAGGTGATAGGTAGACTTGACCGGAATAAAGTGAGCGGATTTAGTTAGACGATCTACGATAACCCAGATGGAATTACAACCCTTTTTGGTAGTGGGTAATCCAATAATAAAATCCATGCTAATTTCCTCCCACTTCCAGCCAGGAATAGAGAGTGGCTGCAATAATCCGGGCCTCATGTGAATAGACTTGACTCTACAACAGTTATCACACCTTGCCACGTAAGCTGTGATTTCTTTCTTCATCTTGGTCCACCAATAATACAGCTTGTGATCTTGATACATTTTACTGCTACCAGGATGGATGGACAGTTTAGAAGAATGGGCTTCAGCCATAATTTGATTTCTAAGTTCTTTGTCTTTGGGTACCACAAGCCTATCATTAAACCAGAGAATGCCCTTGTCATCGACCCTAAAGTGCTTGGTTTCTTTCTCTTTCATCTTTCACTTGATGTGAAACACACCCACATTAGTCTTCTAGAGTTCGATAATTTGACTTCTAAGAGAGCAATCCATAGTGATATTGTGGAGTACCATAGGATGAAGGAGGTGTGCCAGATGAAAGTCTTCACTAACTAAGGAATTGCAATGGGCCTTTCTGCTTAAGGCATCAGCAACCACATTTGCCTTATCAGGATGGTAGTGCACTTGAAGGTTGTAGTCTTTGATTAATTCTAACCATCGTTGTTGACGTATGTTCAACTCAGGTTGAGTAAAGATATACTTGAGGCTTTTATGGTTAGTATAGATGTTGCACACATTACCCAGCAAGTAATGTCTCCAAATTTTTAGGGCATGAACAACTGCAGCTAGTTCTAAGTCATGGGTAGGATAATTGATTTCATGCTTTCAAAGCTGGCGTGAAGCATAAGCAATTACTCGGCTCTCCTGCATAAGAACACACCCCAAACCAGTGCCACATGCGTCACAGCAGACATCAAAAGGCTTCTCGATGTTGGTTGTGCTAATACATGAGCAGAGGTTAGTAAGGTCCGCAAAGTGTGGAAAGCCTCTTCACACTTCGGAGTCCGCACAAACTTCTCATCCTTTTGAAGTAGTCAAGTCATGGGCTTGGTGATTTTTGAGAAATCCAGGATAAAGCAACGATAATAGCCAGCCAATCCTAGGAAACTTCAGACTTCTGTAACCGTAGTAGGTGCCTTCCACTCAAGGACTTCTTGCACCTTAGTAGGGTCAACCGAAATTCCATCACCAGATAACACATGACCTAGAAAAGGTATCTTGTTCAACCAGAATACGCACTTGCTGAACTTAGCATAAAGCTGGTTGTCACATAACCGAGTTAAAACAATTCTCAGATGTTCAGCATGCTCTTCTTCATTCTGAGAATATACAAGGATATCATCAATAAACACGACGATGAATTTGTCTAGTTCCGGTATGAATACTAAATTCATCAGGTACATAAAGTGTGCCGGAGCATTTGTCAACCCAAAGGACATGACGAGGTATTCGAACAAGCCATAACGAGTAGAGAAAGCTGTCTTTGGTATATCTTAAGGATGAATTTTGATCTGATGATAGCTAGACCTCAAATCAATCTTGGAGAATACCTTAGCTTTGGAGAGCTAATCAAACAGACTATCGATGCGAGGAAGAGGGTATTTGTTCTTGATAGTGACAGCATTAAGGGGGCGATAATCCACTCACATGCGTAGAGATTCGTCCTTCTTCTTCACAAAGATGGCCGGACAACCCCAAGGAGAAGAACTAGGCCAAATCAAACCTTTCTTCAATAGCTCATTCAACTGACTCTTCAGCTCAGCCAACTCATTGGGTGGCATTCTATAGGGCCTTCGAGAAATAGGAGCCGTACCCAGAATGAGTTCTATCTTGAATTCTACTTCATGGTCCGGAGGTAATCTAGGCAAGTCATCAGGAAAGACATCTGGAAACTCATAGACAACTGGTAGATCCTCAATGGCTTTGGCTAGGGTAGCATTGGCTATATTGTGGACAGAGATATCATGAGGTAACTGCACTAGAAAACCCTTCTTATCTATAGGATCCCTCAACATTACCACATGGGTTGATGTATCGATCAACACTCCATTCCCACTCATCCACTTCATTCCTAAGATTACATCGATTCCTACCCTGGTAGAACTACAAGATCCATAAGGAACTCTTGATCCCCAATCTCAATCTTTACATCTTTAACTACTTAGTTAGTCAGGATATTATTTCCAGCAGCACTAATACAATAACCACCCTTGACAATTGTAATCACATTCATATTATGCTTAGATGCAAAAGTAGAACTCATAAAGGAATGCGAAGCACCCGAATCAAAGAGCACAACTACAGGGTGATCATTAACAAGGAACTTACCAGCGGTGACCACTTCACCAGCAGGAATTTCCTCCACTGTAGTGTAGTGAACACGCCCCTGACGGACGTTTCCTTGAGCATTCTTGGGAGGATAGGGACACTTATTTGCCTAATGACCAGGCTAGTTATAGTTCCAGCATAGCCTGTTAGCTAGTGGGGCATTGGAGCTGCCCTGCCCAGAGGTAGCATGGCCACATGTGAGCTCGGCCGGCGGCGGTCATGGCGACCCGGTGGAGCTGCGCTCATGGGGAGGTCTACCTGAGGCGAAAATGGAATGGCGGTGGTGTCGCAGACGTAGAGAAGTTCATGGTGGGGCTGTGGCTTGGATGAATTGGTTAATGGCACTCGGTGTTGGTGGATTTGGCTTGGCGGCGTCACGGTGTCCCGGTCGCCGTGCTCACGGAGGAAGGGGACGACAGTGAGGGAAATGGCGAGACGTAGAGAGAGTGGCGAGGAGTTGGCCTTCTTCTAGAGCTCGGACG